>NC_134354.1:394082169-394400250 GCF_048569485.1 Anomaloglossus baeobatrachus | reverse complement strand
AGCATGGGAGGGTTGCCTGCCACTTTCCCTGGTCCTGTGTGTCCCTAGCAATGGGTGTAGTGTGGATTTACCAGGGGACCGGAGTTCACTCTCTTCCTCTCCCAGAATGGGGCATCACACCGCTGGTGGGGTGCAATGACCTGTGGCGACGGAAGCCTCAGGGGCGCCACATATGGGAGGTATAATATTTTGGAAAGGGGCAGTGTGTGTATAAATGGGGGTCTAATATTATGGAGAGGGCCAATGTGTGTGTGTGTGGGGTATAATATTTTGGAGAGGGGTAGTGTGTGTGTGGGGGGTGTATATTATTTTGGAGAGAGGAGCAGTGTGTGTGTGTGTGTGTGTGTGTGTGTGTGGGGCGGGGTATAATATTTTAAAGAGGGGCAGTGTGTGTGTAGGGGGTATAAAATTTTGGAGAGGGGCAGTGTTTGGGTTGGGGTTATAATATTTTAAAGAGGGGTAGTGTGTGTGTGTGTGTAGGGGTATAATATTTTGGAGAGGGGCAGTGTGTGTGTGTGTGTGTGTGTGTGTGAGTAAGGGGTATCATATTTTGGAGAGGGCCAGTGTGTGTGTGTGTGTTGGGGAGTATAATATTTTGAAGAGGGGCAGTGTATGTGTGTGTGTGTGTGTGTGCAGGGGGTATAATATTTTGGAGAGGGGCAGTGTGTGTGTGTGTGTGTGGGGTATAATATTTTGGAGAGGGGTAGTGTGTGTGTGGGGGGTGTATATTATTTTGGAGAGAGGAGCAGTGTGTGTGTGTGTGGGGGGGCGAGGTATAATATTTTAAAGAGGGGCAGTGTGTGTGTAGGGGGGTATACAATTTTGGTGAGGGCCAGTGTGTGTGTGTAGGGGAGTATAATATCTTGGACAGGGGCAGTGTGTGTGTGTGTGTGTGGGGGGTGTAATATTTTAAAGAGGGGTAGTGTGTGTAGGTGGGTATAATTTTTTGGAGAGGGGCAGTGTGTGTAAGGGGTTATAATATTTGGAGAGGGGCAGTGTGTGTGTATATGGGGAGTATAATCTTTTGGAGGGGGGCAGTGTGTGTGGGGGTATAATATTTTGGAGAGGAGCAGTGTGTGTGGGTGTATATTTCGGAGAGGGGAAGTGTGTGTTTGGGGGGAGATATTTTGTGAAGGAAGCAGAGCAAGTCTTTATTTAGTAGCGCAGCATTGGAGATATTTATATTTTTGGGGCAGTATACTGATACTTTTATTTTTAAAGGCACTGTGTCAGGATGTGCTGCTGAAGAACAAAGAGAGAGATCTTCAGAGACGAGCTGTGGGCATGAAATCTCATCATGGTGTCTGTACTACGTGGAGACAAAAGAAACAGGAACAACTCATTCATGTTCTAGTGGTGGCTCTGGTGCTGCATGCATGTGCTGATGGTGATTCTGGTGTGGCATTCATATACTGATTGTGGCACTGGTGCTGTATTCATGTGCTGATGATGATTCTGGCTATGTCAAAAAAAGCTTAAAAATAGTCAAAACTTTGTTTTGGGATTATGAGGAGAATTTGGCAAAAATCTGCTCAGTTTCTGCTCCAAAAACAGTGTAAATTAACATGTTTGCACATATTTTTTAAGCAGAATGTTTCCAAATCCTCCTCAAATATTTGGTTCTAGTAATGTATTCACGTTAGTAGCTCTTACACGACACTGACTGCTCACATCCTCTTGATGTCTGATGCGTCCTTTTTGTTGTAAAAATTACAAACTGATGTTGCGCCTGGAGTCTATAAGTGTCTGCACCTCTGTCATCACATCAGCAGCGCTGTAGCCAATCAGTTACTTGCTGAGCTCCATGATTGGTTGCAGTGCTGTGATTGTGATGTGACACCAGCTCTGCAGACAATAGCAGACCTAGGGAGAGTGAATAGAACAAATAAACAATGCAGGGAATGGTTTTCCAAAAACTGGAAAACCTAAGGGTTTGTGCACACAAGGTGTTTTAAACTCAAACAACAGCGGCAAGTTTTTTAAGCAGATGTTGAAAACCATGGCGTTTTTTTTCCTGACCCATCTTCTGTGTAGTTTTACAGTCATTTCCTGGGTATTTTTTCTATGTTCTGACCATCTTTGGCTTTTTTAGTGTTTTCCTATTGTTTTTGTCACATTTTTTTTACTGTGCTTTTAAGAAAAAGTGATGGTAAAACACAATAAAAGACATCCGGGCATCTTCCGAACCTTTCCATTGATCTGCAGTGTAAAGTACAGAGCGTCTGCTGGGTGGAAAACACCAGAAGAATGAACTGGTCACTTCTTTTAACCACTTGGTGGTTTTAGAAACCTGAAGTGGGTAAAAGATGCTCAAAAGCCTGAACCTGCGCACAGTAATAGATGCAGATGGTCACTCATTGTGAGCATTTTTCATAGTGGTATCCATGGTGTGATCTGCCCCCAAGAATGTCATTGCACATTCCCTAAGTGGCATGCACCCAAAATTAGCGTCAGTGACAACTACATCTTCCCTGATCATCTATCTGTAGAATAAGTCAGCAATATTAGCTGAGGGGGATCTGATTTTGCACTGCCCATCAGTTATATGATGAAGTCTTAGCATTATATGGAAAGCTCGGTATCCTTTTCTTTAACTAAGGGACCCAGTTCTATAGGGAAAATAGCGGCTTCACCAGGTCCGGCAACTAAAGAGCAATAAATAGGACTGAGCTGTAATACTGGATGCAGCTGTGACTACACGTTATATGGTTGTGTTACACAACCTACAAGTGCACAAAGATATTACACATCCACCAAGTGACAAATGGGCCTGTGCAGCCCCAAATGCCAGGGCTGCATTTTAGTCCCAGTCCGGCCCTGTAGCCCAGGTAACTGTGTCCTCCTCCTCCATGCGCTGTCTCTTTCCTCACACTGTGATGAATGCAGCCTTGCATGCTCCTGGCTTTTGAATACAGTCAGGAGCAGAGAGCAGGGATGTCACCTGACACCACGGTCAACAGCTCTGAGCTCTGCATCACTCGGCTGTAAGGACACTGCATCACAGCATGGAGGAGAAGAAACAGCATGGGTGAGAGAGAGAGTGTGGGGGGGCAGAGAACAGAGTGCACGGGTGAGAGACAGAGCGGTGTCACAGAAAAGAGTGCACTGGTGAGAGAAAGAGCGAGGGACAGAGAAGAGAGTGCACAGTGAGAGACAGAGCGGGGGGCAGAAAGGAGAGAGCACAGGTGAGAGACAGAGCGAAGGGGGCAGAAAAGAGAGTGCAAGGGTGATAGACAGAGCGGGGGGGCAGAGAATAGAGTGCACTGGTGAGTGAAAGAGTGGGGAACAGAGAAGAGAGTGCACAGTGAGAGACAGAGCAGGGGGCAGAGAAGAGAGTGCACGGATAAGAGACAGAGCGAGGGGCAGAGAAGAAAGTGCATGGGTGAGAGAGAGAGGGCGGAGGGGCAGAGAAGAGAGTGCATGGGTGAGAAACAGAGCGGGGGGCAGAGAAGAGAGTGCACAGGTGAGAGACAGAGCGGGGAGGCAGAGAAGGGAGTGCACAGGTGATAGACAGGGTGGGTGCTGGGTGGGCAGAGGAGACAGTGCAGGGGGGAGAGAAGAGAGTGCACGAGGGGGGCGATTATATATAATATGTTATATAACTCCAGGTGTGTGTGGGTGGGTGTATGTATGAGTGAGTATATGTGTATGTGTGTATATATCTCCTATAGACTCAGATTAGGGGCTATATATAATTTTCATTACATAGTATTCATTTATCTATCAGGTGCTGGGGCAGAATACTGACAGGGAATGTGTGTGCAGAAGTTCGGTAGAGGGTGGGTCTGGACAGTGAGGATGGGCGGTGCCACCTCTGACTGTTAGGTTTAGCACAGGAAGATGTCATGTTTGGTTGAGCTGCATGTAAACAAAGAGCTGCAGAGAATAAAGGGATAATTCAAGAGGAACAAAAGTTAGAAATAAAAAAAAAAAGTGTATTAGTATTTTACATGACAATACAGCACAGATTAGCTTAACACATTTTTTGGAGTTTATGTTGGACAACTCCTTTAATTTAGTTTACACAGTACTGAACATTTGCTTAATTGAAATCAAAGACTTATGCAGGCGTCACACGGTACGATATATCTGGCGATATGTCGTCGGGGTCACGTCGTTAGTGACGCACATCTGGCATCGTTAGAGATATCGTACCGTGTGACACCTCGGAACGACTGTGAACAAGCAAAAATACTCACCTTATTGTTGCTCGTTGACACGTCTTTCATTTTCATAATCTCGTTCCTCCTTCTGCGCGCCGGGTGGTCGTCACTCCTGTGGCAGCACACATCACTCTGTGTGACACCCCGGGAACGACGAACACAGCTTACCTGTGTCCCGTCGGCAATGCGGAAGGAAGCAGGTGGGCGGGATGTTTACGTCCCGCTCATCTCCGCCCCTCCGCTTCTATTGGCCGGCTGCCGTGTGACGTCGCTGTGACGCCAAACGTCCCTCCCCCTTCAGGAAGAGGATGTTCGCCGCCCACAGCGACGTCGCCCAGGAGGAAATTACGTGTGACAGGGGGTTAACGACTTTGTGCGCCATGGGCAACTAATTGCCCTTGATGCACAAACGACGGGGGCGGGTGTGATCGCTTATGCGATCGCACGATTTATCATCCCGTGTGATGCCCGCATTACTGTCATTTATTAGAAATGTCACTGAAAACAGAATCAACTTTAGGGTGTCCAGTTGCACACACTGTTCATATATTCTTTATATACCCAAGATCTCATTTCTTATTTTTCATCAGAATGGTTCTTCCTGCTGTCTATAACAATATTTAAGTAAAAGACAGAAGCAGATCAGTTATCCCCAGTAAGCTCTACTAAGTTAGGGTAAAAGAAAATTAATTTGACCTCTTAGTCACCCAGTATTAACAAGAGTGGTGTTTTATGCCACCTCTATTTCTGGAAGCCAATTGAACACACTTGACTGATTAAGGAGAACAAATTAAGATGTAGGCATTACCTACTACCAATACTGTGATATTTTATTTTCATTCAGTTTTATTGTATTGAGAATGATAATGCAACCGAAACAAAGCAGTGAACCACAAACTCATGGACACAATGCACTTATAAAAGAATAGATGTGTCACGGCCAGGGATAGAAACTGTACCGGCGGTATAGGACAAAACAAAGGGAAGGGGAAAGGAATACCCTACCGCTAGGGAAAGGGGGGAAATGGTTACCCCTGACAGCAACCTGCAGCTCACTATCACTGTTCTCACCTGCCCTATACAGGTTCCTCACCTGTCGCCAAGGAGGAACACTTTGACCATAGACAAACCCTGATCTAGCTGATCTAGCCCCTAAGTAAGGATAGAAGGCATGAGCTCTTCATCAACATCATTATCACTAAAGGAAGACACAAGGGAACAATACATGGGAAACAGAACAGCTATCACCAGAACCCTGGTAGACAGCAAAAGACAACCCTTATCTGAGCTGCAGCAACCACAAAATTCTGGAGCAACAGAAGATGACCTTTCCAGAGCTCAGCAAAGAACAGACTATAAACCGCACCCAAATCCCCCCAGAGTGAGGTTTTTAAAGGAAGTCAGAGCCTGGTAACATTGAGGAAAAAATGACTGTTTCAAAGGGTCCTGTAGTCTGCAGCTGCAGAAACAGGGAATTGTCAGATAACAACATGTGCTGCCAATCTCTGAGATTTTCTAACATTCGCTGCCACTGGATTGCCAGCCAGCCATAACACATCTGTGACAAGATGTTACAGTAATTAGTTCCAATTAATACTCTTTTGAGAGGCTTGTTGAACATTTCCCTAACACAGTTGCTTTATGGTAACAATGGCACAGTAAGTATTGAACAATTTTACACTGTGGAATGGTGGTTCTCTTCATTTTAGATAATTAGGTAACATTCAAGTCTGACATCAATCTTATTGCCTCACAGTTTTTTCCAAAGACATCAATTTTTAGTAGAACATTATTTTCAGCCATTGTGTCACCCTTTTCTTCAGCCCTGTTCATTGCCTATGTGGCTAGTCTACATATATTAATATAAGTACTCTTCTTGATATGGCTCATCTGCCCTAGCATCGCTCGTGTGTAGGCCCTATGGTGAACCCAGAACTGCTACCCAATTTATAGTCTTCCTTCTTTCACTACACAGTGCAGGTAAATCTATACAATGTTCTATATAGGGTCTACCATGTTGGCATAGTGGAAACGTAAACATGCACTTTCCAAAATAGTATTTAAGTCATGTTCACCTCAAGATAATCATGGGGAATAGCCATAGTCCTGAAAAAGCGAAAATCATCTTAAAGCAAAATATTTTAAAAAAGTGTTCATAAAACTAGTTAAAACAAATGACCTTTTTTGACAATGTAAAAGTAGGGACTTCATAGCAAGTGTAAATATATAGCTAATTAGATGCAACAATTAGAAGCAGATATGATGCAAAGACTGCAATCTATACATGGGTATAGCAGTATAGAAACCCCTGTTCTATGGCGGTTGTAAAATAGTGAATGCTTGAGCTTTATATCCTTAAATGTTGTTGCAAGGTCACTCTGCTGTGGATTGTATTATGGGTGTCAAAAAGTCTACCAACAACGTAGTGATGAAACAGAGTTGACATCATTGCTATAATTTTCCCCTGATGTATGATATATGAATTAGCTCATGTGTTAGGACCAGGAGGACGGGTAGGCCCAGGAGGTGGATCCACTGGGCTGAACACCTCACCGAGGGCAAGGTGCCCAGTAGCCGGAGCACTACGGGTAGCAGGACAGTCCGTTCAGAGGAGTGGAGTGAAGAAGTCCCTGGGACCACGGAGTCTCTGAAGGTAGTCCGGGTGACGGAGCTCAGGTTCGGAGGCCGAGATGATGTCAGGCAGAATCCGGAACCAACGGAGCGAGGAGGTGGGTCACCACACGGATCCAGGGATCGGAGATGGTATAGACTGACGAGATGGCGGACAGTCACCGTTCGGGGTTCGGGAATCGTCAGGACCGGTTGGCGAGACAGGAGCGACTCTACAAGAGAGATAGGTAAGTATGGAACAAGACACAGGGAGACCTGACTCCTAGCTTAGCAAACACGAAGAACAGGCCCCGACCACTTGGAAAGGATCCCCCTATATAGCCTGTACCTGATTCTTCAATATCCTGTTGGAGGACACTGGCCCTTTAAGAGAGGGTCAATGACCGCGCTCGCCCTAATGCGCATGCGCGAGGCCCGGGTGCCAGAAGCCAGAGCAGGGAGCGGTGCACAGGAGGCAGGAGTGCCGGGCTGGCTCAGCGTTGCCGACGGGCGCCGGGAGCGGGGACCGGGCTGCCTGGAGACCGCAGGTGATGGGGCATGGAGGCTGTGGAGCAGGGGACCGGGAAGCATGGCACGGGAGCGACGGAGCGTGACATGAGAGCGGGGAAGCGTGGCAGGGGAGCCGGTGAGCATGGCAGAGGAGCCGGGGAGCGTGACAGTACCCCCTCCCCCACGCCCCCCTCCCCGCAACCGGGACAGGGGGGTACGTATCAGGGGAGTACCCACATTCTCCCGGGGTTCCCAGGACCTATCCTCAGGACCATACCCAGCCCAGTCCACCAGGAAGAACTGTCGGCCCCGCACGGTCTTCATGGCCACGATATCCCTTACCGCATAGATGTCATCATCAGCAATAGGAGGAGGAGCAGAACCGGCAGCAGTGGAGAAGGGACCAAGGACAACCGGCTTGAGCAGGGAGACGTGGAAGGAGTTGGGGATTCTCATCGTAGCTGGGAGCTGCAGCTTGTAGGAGACCTCATTTATTTTGCCGATGACTTTAAACGGCCCGATGTAGCGAGGACCCAGCTTGTACGATGGTAGCTTCAATCGGACGTATTTGGAAGCAAGCCAGACCACATCTCCTGGAGAGAGACACGGAGGATCCAGACGCCTCTTGTCTGCGTGCCTCTTCATCCACAGGGAAGCATGTCCAAGGGACGTCTTGACAGAGTCCCAAATCGTTGTAAAGTCACGGACTACAGCATCAGCAGCAGGGACATCCGAGGAAGAAGATACAGGTAATGGGACAGAAGGCTGAAGTCCGTAAACGACATGGAAGGGAGAGCTGGAGGAGGACTCACTGACGTGGTGGTTATGGGAGAATTCAGCCCAAGGAAGAAGCGTGGACCAGTCGTCGTGATGGGTATTAATGTAGTGACGCAAGAAGGAGGTCAGGATCTGATTGACTCGTTCCACTTGGCCATTCGACTGAGGATGGTAGGCTGAAGAAAAGTCCAGAGCCACTCCCAGATGTTTGCAGAGGGCCCTCCAGAAGCGGGAGGTAAACTGAGTTCCTCTGTCGGACACAATGTGTGAGGGAAAGCCATGCAACCGGAAGATGTGCTGTATGTAGGCGTCAGCGAGTTCCTGGGCAGAGGGCAGTCCAGCCATAGGGACGAAATGAGCCATTTTGGAGAACCGATCCACCACGACCCATATGACTGTGTGTCCGACGGACAAGGGCAAGTCTGTAATAAAGTCCATTGCAATGTGTTGCCACGGAACGGAGGGAATTGGCAGCGGCAGAAGGCGACCATATGGCAGGTGTTTCGGCGTCTTGTTCCGGGCACAAGAGGAGCAGGCTGAGACAAAAGACGCGACGTCCATGCGAAGGGATGGCCACCAGTAGTGACGTACATTTGTACTCCATGTTCTCTTCTGACCAGCATGGCCGGCTATTTTCAAGGCATGGCCCCAATGCAACACTTTTTGCCTGTCAGTCTCAGAGACATAGGTCTTCCCGGGCGGAATCTGGGCCAGAGTGACAGGAGCCACCGGAATGATTTTACTTGGGCAGATGATGGGCTGGGATGTCTCCTCCTCCTGTTCCATGGGCACGAATGACCTGGACAAGGCATCTGCTCGTACATTCTTATCTGCGGGCCGAAAATGGAGCTGAAAATTGAACCTGGCAAAGAACAAGGACCACCTGGCTTTTCGTGGGTTCAGTCGCTGAGCAGACCGCAGGTATTCCAGGTTCTTGTGGTCCGTGAAAATGATCACGGGGTACACTGCTCCCTCCAGAAGGTAGCGCCATTCCTCCAGAGCCAGTTTGACTGCTAATAGCTCTCGGTCACCGATGGTGTAGTTGCGTTCAGGCGCTGAGAAGCTCTTGGAGTAGAAACCGCAAGTAACCATCTTCCCGGAGGAGGACTTCTGCATAAGCACTGCTCCGGCTCCAGAGGAGGAGGCATCCACCTCCAAGGTGAACTGTCGGTTTAACTCAGGACGGTGGAGCACAGGAGAGGAAGCAAATGCCTGTTTCAGGGAGCCAAACGTGGCGTCGGCCGCAGGTGACCAGTCCTTTGGATTAGCCCCCTTCTTGGTCAAGGCAGAGAGAGGCGCAGTCAGGGCAGAGAAGTGAGGGATGAACTGACGGTAATAGTTCGCAAATCCAAGAAACCGTTGAATTGCCTTCAGTCCGGAAGGAGGGGGCCAGTTGAGAATGGAAGAGACCTTCTCTGGGTCCATCTGCAGGCCGGTATCGGAGATTACGTAACCCAGGAAGGGAAGAGAAGACTGCTCGAAGACACACTTCTCGTACTTGGCGTACAGACGATTCTCTCTCAGTCTTTGTAGTACCAGCTGCACGTTCTCTCTGTGGGTCTGAAGGTCAGGAGAGAAGACCAGGATGTCATCCAGATATACCACCACACAGATGTAGAGAAGGTCCCGGAACACGTCGTTCACCAATTCTTGAAAGACTGCTGGTGCATTACACAGGCCGAAGGGCATCACACAATACTCGTAGTGCCCATCGCGAGTATTGAATGCGGTCTTCCATTCGTCCCCAGAGCGGATGCGGACCAGGTTGTAGGCACCCCGAAGATCCAACTTGGTAAACACACGAGCTCCTCTAAGCCGATCAAACAATTCGGGGATGAGCGGCAGGGGGTATTTATTTTTTACGGTGATTTGGTTCAATCCCCGGTAGTCAATGCATGGGCGCAGGTCGCCCTCTTTCTTCTTAACGAAGAAGAAGCCTGCTCTAGCAGGAGAGGAGGATCTCCGGATGAATCCCCTTGCCAGGTTCTCAGTGATATAGGCAGACATGGCTCTTGTTTCAGTAGGGGACAAAGGATATATCCGTCCTCGAGGTGGTGTAGTTCCCGGGAGTAGGTCGATGGCACAGTCGTAAGGACGATGTGGCGGAAGTACCTCTGACTCCTTTTAATCAAAGACGTCCGCGAAGGACCAATAGGCCGAAGGCAGTCCTGGTAGGGACTCCGGAACCGGAGGTCGTCGGATGGGCTGTATAGACTTCAAGCAGTTCTCGTGGCAAGAGGAGCCCCATCGGGTAATTTCACCAGTACGCCAGCTGACCGACGGTTTGTGTGTCCGTAACCAGGGGAGTCCCAGCAGGATTTGATGAGACATGTGTGGGAGGACGTAGAGAGTGATGTTCTCGGTGTGCAGGGCACCGATACGTAGTTCTACTGGCTTGGTGATCCACGAGATGGTGTCAGAGAGGGGTCTCCCATCTACAGAGGCAATCACAAGGGGTTTGTCGAGTGGAGTAACCGGCACCTGGTACTTGTCCACCGTGGCCTGCTGGATGAAATTGCCTGCTGCCCCGGAATCGAGGTACGCCTGGGCCGTGAACCGCGTTTCTCCCGTTGTCACTTGAACAGTCCACGTAACCGGGTCTGACAGAGTCCCAGCACCTAGGGTGGCCTCTCCTACCAACCCTAGGCTTTGGAGTTTCCCGGCCTCTCTGGACAGGAACGTAGCAGGTGTGTGCCCTCTCCGCAGTAGAAGCAGAGACCCTTAGCGAGCCGTTCTGCTCGGCGTTGTTTGGACTGCCTCAGACGGTCAATCTGCATGGTTTCGTGGACAGAGACGCCAGACGATGCCGACTGAGGTACGACGGGCTTCTGCGGAGGAGAGGAATGCCGTATCGGACGTCTCTCGCGGGACACTTCTTTGGATCGTTCCTGAAAACGGAGGTCAACGCGGGTGGCTAGTGCAATTAGGGCATCCAGAGTGGAAGGAACATCGCGGCCTGCCAGATCGTCCTTAATACGACTGGAGAGTCCTTCCCAGAAGGCGGCGGTGAGGGCCTCATTGTTCCACCCCAATTCTGAGGCCAAGGTGCGAAAGCGGATGGCATATTGGCCCACCGTCAAGGTCCCCTGACGTAGCCTGAGGAGTGATGAGGCGGACGCGGCGGCACGTCCGGGTTCGTCAAAGGTGGTTCTAAACGCTTGCAGGAAGTCCTGGATGTTAGCAGTTACAGGGTCCTCCCTCTCCCACAAGGGGTTCATCCAGGCCAGTGCCTCACCCTCCAGATGGGACATCACAAACGCCACCTTGGCTTGGTCGGAGGCAAACAGGTGCGGAAGCAGCTTAAAGTGGAGGGAGCACTGATTCAAGAATCCTCTGCAGGTCTTAGGATCTCCGGCATATCGGGGTGGAGAGGCCAAGCGGAGTTTAGAAGCTTCCGAGGAAGCCGCCACCGGAACTGCGGCCGTGGACTGTGCTGTAGAAGCCTGAGATGCCAGGGACGTGGCAGTTGCTTGCAGCGTGTTCAGGCTGGTATCCACCGAGGACATGAAGGCCAGCATGCGGGACTGGGTCTCGCGCTGTCGTCCGAGTTCCTGCTGCAAGTTGCCCAGCTGGGCCGCTAGTGCTTCGGCGGGATCCATGGCCTGTTCTTACTGTTAGGACCAGGAGGACGGGTAGGCCCAGGAGGTGGATCCACTGGGCTGAACACCTCACCGAGGGCAAGGTGCCCGGTTGCCGGAGCACTACGGGTAGCAGGACAGTCCGTTCATAGGAGTGGAGTGAAGAAGTCCCTGGGACCACGGAGTCTCTGAAGGTAGTCCGGGTGACGGAGCTCAGGTTCGGAGGCCGAGATGATGTCAGGCAGAATCCGGAACCAACGGAGCGAGGAGGTGGGTCACCACACGGATCCAGGGATCGGAGATGGTATGGACTGAGGAGATGGCGGACAGTCACCGTTCGGGGTTCGGGAATCGTCAGGACCGGTTGGCGAGACAGGAGCGACTCTACAAGAGAGATAGGTAAGTATGGAACAAGACACATGGAGGCCTAACTCCTAGCTTAGCAAACACGAAGAACAGGCCCCGCCCACTTGGAAAGGTTCCCCCTATATACCCTGTACCTGATTCTTCAATATCCTGTTGGAGGACACTGGCCCTTTAAGAGAGGGTCAATGACCGCGCGCGCGCCCTAATGCGCATGCGCGAGGCCCGGGTGCCAGAAGCCAGAGCAGGGAGCAGTGCACAGGAGGCAGGAGTGCCGGGCTGACTCAGCGTTGCCGACGGGCGCCGGGAGCGGGGACCGAGCTGCTTGGAGACCGCAGGTGATGGGGCATGGAGGCTGTGGAGCGGGGGACCGGGGAGCATGGCACGGGAGCGACGGAGCGTGACATGAGAGCGGGGAAGTGTGGCAGGGGAGCCGGTGAGCATGGCAGAGGAGCCGGGGAGCGTGACATCATGTAAGCAATGTAAATACAAATACTGTATATGTAATATACGTATTTTATAGCATTTGCATGTCTATTGTGCACATGCGATATTTTGTATATATATATATATATATATATATATATATACTGTGTACACAGTATATCTCCAAGAAAAGCAAGGGCAGCATGAGGGAAAAAAAGAACTTCATTGAGCCCAGTGGCAAAATTTCAGTCCCTCAGGACCTTTGTTAAGCAAAGTTCTGAGGAATTGAAATGTTGCCACCGGGTTCAATAAAGTCCTTTTTTTCACTTTAATGCACTGTGCGCACGCTGTGGTTATTACCGCAGATTTGCCTCGGTTTTGCTGCAGACAATGTTCATAACCTTGCTGCAGTCCTTCCCCAGCAAAACCTATAGTAAAAAAAAAAATGCTGTGCGCATACTGTGTTTTTTTCACCAACAGGTTTTGCTTCAGAAATGAGCATGTCACTTCTTTTCCGCAGGTACCTGCGGTATTTTAGACCATTAACTGTAATGTAATCATGATATACCGCAGGGAATAACACAGGTAGCAAATTATGTGCATTTCAATGCGTTATACCGCGTTATTCTCACAGTATTTCACGTTTTTCGGGACATAGTGATCATCACTACACTGCGTTTTTCAAGAAAGTGATGTCATTAGGACAGGAAGAGGAAGCTGAGCAGAGAGTAAACACACAGAGATCACACTCACACACAGACACATACATATATAATGCACATAGAAATCAGAACCGTACATATTAAAAATAAAAAATGGAAAAAAAAAGTGGGCTCCGCCGTATTTTTACTGTCCAGCCAAGGTAAGTACCCAGCAGGGGCATGGTATTCTCAGGCTGGGGAGGGCGAGGGCCATGGTTATTGCC
This sequence comes from Anomaloglossus baeobatrachus, assembly GCF_048569485.1. Taxonomy (NCBI): domain Eukaryota; kingdom Metazoa; phylum Chordata; class Amphibia; order Anura; family Aromobatidae; genus Anomaloglossus; species Anomaloglossus baeobatrachus. The sequence goes on along the minus strand of NC_134354.1, from coordinate 394,386,898 downwards.
CTCCCTCCCGCAGCCAAGAATATCAGCCTGCAGCTGCCCCGACAACGTCGCGTCCATTATGCGACAGTCCTGGAGTGTTACTGGATCTTCACGATTGCCCTGATGCCGTGGCAATCGGGGTAATAAGGAGTTAATGGCAGCCCATAGCTGCCACTAAGTCTAAGATTAGAAATGGCAGCGTCTATAACACGCCATCACTAAACTGTAGTGAAAATAAATAAACACAAACACCGAAAAATCCTTTATTTGAAATAAAACACAAAAAATCCCCCTCTTTCACCATCCCCAAATACTCCTCCAGGTCTGGTGTAATCCAGCGATGTCTGAGAGCTGGTACTCAATGCAGCCTCGTTCCAGCCTGAACCAGGCTGCAGGGGTAACTCCAAGACATTGCTCACAGTTGGTGATGAGAAAACATTACCGCTAGTGAAAAATTCAGGGCTTCACAAGCAGTAATAGAGTGACGTCACCTACCGGCAGTGACCCTGTGAGAATTCATATCCAAGGTCCCGCAGGGTCACTGCTCTATCACAAATACTGTTGAGGGAGGGACAGATACATCAGAAATAAAAGCTGTAATATCAATCAACTTATCCATCATCTATCTATCTATCTTTCTATCTATCTATGTATCATGTATCTATCCATCCATTATCTATCTATCCCTCTATCTTTCTATCTTTTATCTATCTATCCATTATCTATCCATCTATCTATCTATCCATCTATCCATCCATCCATCCATCTATCCATTACTTATCCATCTATCCATCCATCCATCTATCCATTATCTATCTATCCATCTATCTATCTATCAAGTATCTATCTATCTATCTATCTATCAAGTATCTATCTATCTATCTAGTTATCTATCTATCTATCTATCTATCTATCTATCCATTATCTATCTATCTGTCTACCTATCTATCTATCTATCCATTATCTATCCATTATCCATATCTCGGATCCGGACGGTCCGTGGCTCCAGGGGTTCTGGATCCGGGGGTACCATTGATACCAAACCCCATATAATTCTAAGGGACCTGAGCTTATGTGTTATAAAATAGTGTTAGTGAAGGCTAGGGGGAGGCATTTTTTTGCCTGGAGATGCAGATTTGGTGCTAAAATTTATAAACCAAATTCCTGAACCAAATCTGCATCTTCTGGCAAAAAACTGCAGTTTCAGTGCAGTTTTCTGCCAGGAGATGCAAATTTGGTGCTGAAATGTCATCACCAGATTTCTGCACCAAATTCGCATCTCTGGCAGTAAACCGCACCAAAATGGCTTTAAAACTGTGGTTTTGTGCAGCTTTTTGCCAGGAGATGCAGATTTGGTGCTGGAATTTATGCAACAAATTTCGGCGCCAAATCTGCATCTCCTGGCAAAAAACCTCACATCATTATGCAATGGAGTTTTGATGATTTTTTTTTGCCTGGGATGTAGATTTGGTGCAGAAATTTCATGTCCTGTATAAATTCCAGCACCAAATCTGCATCTCTTGACAAAAAAACATGGTTTTCTGGCAGGAGATGCAGGTCTAATTGAACTCGATGAGTTCACCTTAGGTGAGTTTACTGAGTTCAATGACCAGAGGTGAGTTTCCCTCAGTCACAGGTGGGGTACCCTGGTAACCCCCAGCTGAGACCACAGGTAAACTCAATAACGTCACCGCTCACAGCTGTGGTCCAGGAAATGTCTGATAGCAACTATAATGGGCGGTCATCCTCTCTAATTTGCCTGCGTGCTGTGATTTCAGTATATAGCAGAGCTGGGATCATCATGGGATGTCGTGTTGGGGATTATGTCAGACTTAGGTGTTTTGGAGTTAATAAATTGTTTTGTGTTTATTTCTTTTGACTTACAGGGTTAGTAATGATGATCTCAGAGACCCCTCGACATTACTAATCCAGGGTTTAATGGCAGCTATGATTTTTGACAAATCACAGCTGTCATTAACTTATTATATTACCCCGATTGCCACCGCACCAGGGCAATCGGGATGAGCTGGGTAAAGTGCTGGAATTGTCACATTTAATTGAAGCGACAATTCCAAGGTGGCTGCGGGCTACTATTTTCCGCCTGTGAGTTCCAATAATCACGGGCCTCCCCAGGCTGAGAATACCAGCCCCCAGCTAGTCACTTGATCTTGGCTAAGGTTTAAGATTGGGGGGATGGAAACCGTGTGTTTTTTTTTATTATTTATTTCAAGAATTAAAAAAGCTACATGGGGTCTCTCTTATTTTGAAACACAGTCAAATTAACATGCATTTTGCATTATCTGCACTGGGTATCACAATATGGGGGACGCTATGATTTTTTTTTTAAACCACTAAAGGGATGCAGACAGTGTGTTTGATTCCAACCAATCACAGATGCTGGCTTAGAGGGTGGAGTGCGTCCTGACTGAAACCAATGACAGATTTCGGTACTGGCGGTGAGTAGTGGAAACAATGAATATGCATGACAGCTAATGATTGGAGCTAGAAGTAGTGTTAAAGCCGCAGGGAAGGTCAGTAAGTATATCTGCCCTGCTTTATTCCTTATTTTCTTTCTATTTCCTTTTTTTAAAATTTCTATCATTATGTGGGTGGCCAAACCCAAACAGTAACACGGACTTCCTTTAGAAATTTGTGTTCGGGGTCCATGCACAGACCCTGAACTTTACAGTTTGGGTTCATTCGTCTCTATTGATGACCAAGCCTCATTTTTCAAATTTTACCAGCGTCTTTTTATGAAGAAATAACTCTGGAATACTTCATTATATCCGAGTGATTCTGACATTTTTTTATGATTCGTTGTACTTATTGTAAAGGTAAATTTTTCCTCAATGTTATTTGCACTTATTTATGGAAATATCCAAAATTTGGCAAAACATATAATTTTAAAACTTGGAATTTGTATGCCTTAAAGCAGATATTTTTACCATTCAAAATAGTTAATAAATAACAATTGCCTCATGTCTATTTTAAATCAGCACCATTTTATTTATTTTTTAGGGTGTTCACTTTAGGGGTTAAATAGTGTGACAATATAGCAAAAGCAGTTGCCCAATGTTTGAGAAGGTTGGTAGCTAGGTAATGTTAAAATATAACCTTTAATATAATGATTAAAAACCGGGGATGTGAGACAAACAAAACATATAAAACATATAAAACCCTTAAAACAGGGTCAGAAAATCAATGTCAGTGTGGATAGTGAAATCCACTAACTATGACAAAATGGATGCCTCTATATGAATTTGGGTTAATGTAATAAACCCCACCTATTATAAGGTATGTGAAGGTAGAAATTGAACAATCTCACCGGTATGAAGTACTGGTCCGGTGTAGATATTCATAAGAGGATGCTGGATCTCCATGGGGGAGCTAATATGTATAGCTACACCATACCCCTTAATTGCTGACCTGCAAGTGGCATGCTCGAGAGTCTCCCTACGCGTTTTGTTTAAAAACTCATCAGGGAAGCTTCATTTAGAACAGAGCACAATAGAAAAATGCCTCCTGAACAGAGGTAGATGCCAGAGTTGTGCTAGGATCTTTGGCTATCATTCATATAATCTGTCTTTTCAATTTGTCATCAATTTTCCTCCTAAGGCCACGTTAAGAGAGGGTGAAGACAGTCCTATAGATATTAAACTTCTGAATATTGTGTACAATTGTAGTAACATTAGTATCAAACTGTTTGGAGATGGTCTTACACTGAGGAGCAAAAGGGTAACAATGTTTCGAACTTTTGATATTCATGGTCCATATCTTATGATCCACTACAGCTTCAATGTGTGACTACTTTTACAGACAATCATCTTGACTATCTTATATAAAAATTTGACTTGCAACTATTTAGCATATAATTAGTTATGCAAATTGTTGTCATGTCACTTCATTGTTACTGTTTTACTCCTAAAAATCAAAATTTAAATTTTTATAATTTTGTTAGTATTTTGCATATTCACCTTCTGGGCATGCTCTCGATCAGAGTCAAGAAATCTGATCTCAGGTCTCATCTGCACATTCCCATTGTTAGTGCATACTGGTTGACTCACTTGGGTATGTGTACAGCTTTTTCTTCAACTCTACAAGTATTTGATTTATTTAGGGTCTGGCAACTGTGGGGGCCAATACAGCATCTCTACTTCATTGTCATTGAACCAGTTCTTGACAATATACAGTATAGAAGATCATAGAATCAGAGAATGGTAGAGTTGGAAGGGACATCAGGGTCATCATGTCCAGCCCCCTGCTCAGTGCAGGATTCACTATATCATCCCACACAAATGTCTGTCCGGTCTCTGTTTGAAAACTTGCATTGAACGCAAGCTCACAACCTCTTGTGGCAGCCTGTTCCACTCACAGATCACCCTCACTGTCACAGTTATTTTCTAATATCTAATCTGTATCTTATCCCTTTCAGATTCATTCCCTTGCTTCTCATTTTTCTATGTGCAAATGAGAATAAGAATGATCTCTCTACACTGTAACAGCAGCTATTAAGTCTTTTTTGCAAAGTAAACATTCCAAGATCCTTTAACTGTTCCTCGTAGAACATAGTTTGCAGTCCACCCACCATCCTAAAAGCTATTTTCTAAGCCTGTTCCAGCTTTTCAATGTCTTTTTTAAAATGTGGTCCCCAAAACTGAATACAGAATCCCAGATGAGGTCTGATGAAAAAGGAGTAGAGTGGAATAATTAATTCATGCAAGCTAGACTCTATGAGTCTCTCAATACATTCCAAAGCTATGCTTGCCTTTTTTTGCTGCTGCATCACATTGTTGACGTATGTGCAGTCTGTGATCTATTAGAATACCTAAGTCTTTTTCACATATGCTGTTGATCCATTCTATTCCTCCTATTCAGTAAATATTATTTTTGTTTTTCTTACACAGATGTAGAATTTTGCATACCATGCAATTAGTCATAGTCCATTGATCCTGCTTATCTAGATCCTTCTGAATCCTTTCTCTTTCTTCTCTAGTGTTAGCTATCACTCCCAGATTTACATTATCTGGAAATTTGATTAGGTTACCTACAGTTCCTTTATTTAGTTCATTTATAAAAATCTTGAGCAACACTTGGGAAAAGATAGAGACTTATATGACCTTCTGTATATCAGAGTAGTATGCCTATACACAAATATTAGGGTTGTTACCAAGTTATAAAGCATTACCACTCTTTAGAGAAAGGGATGACTATCTTCTACTTTGAGGCAATGTGTATTTAAAATGTAAGAAATAGTTAATATCTAAGGAAATTATGGTGACGAAAAAAGGTTTCCTATAAAGATATAACATATGGAGTGATTTAAAGAGTGATCCACAATGTTTATTCTGAGAAAACAAATTTATTAATAACTCATTTAAGTATAAACCTACGCCAAGCAAAGATATCGGGAAACTGCTATAAAATGTTCTTTTCCATAGGCTTATGTAAAGACTAGGATTGTCTTTGATCCATAAATCGCACTCAGTGAACATATATACTCATGGACGAAAGTGTTGGCACCCTTGAAATTGTTCCAAAAAATTAGGTATTTCTCCCAGAAAAATATTGCAATTATACATGTGTTGTCATACACATGTTTATTTCATTTGTGTACATTGGAACAAAATGAAAAAAAATCTGTGAGAATAAAAGAAAATTGGACATAATTTCACACCAAACCCAAAAAATGACCAGGACAAAATCGTTGCCATCTTTCCAAAATTGTGAGTAAACAACTTTGTTTCAAGCATGTAATGTTCATTCAAACTCATCTGTGGCAAGTAACAGGTGTGGGCAATATGAAAATCACACCTGAAACCAGATAAAAAGAGGAGAAATGGACTCAATTTTTGCATTGATTGTCACACTAAGCATGGAGAACAGAAAGAAGAGATGAGAACTGTCTGAGGACTTGCAAATTACATTTCCTGAAATATCAGCACCCAGAAATAGATAAAAACAAAGCACTAGAGAGTAGAGATGAGCAAACCGGTTGCGGTTCGGCTAGAGTTCGGTTCGCCGAACGGAGGTCTCGTTCGAGTTCGGTTCGGCAAACGTTCGACGAACCACTCGAACCGCATAGGAAACAATGGCAGGCAATCACAAACACATAAAAACACCTAGAAAACACCCTCAAAGGTGCCCAAAAGGTGACAAACAACTCACAACACAACACAAACACATGGGAAAGTGACAAGGACATATACTCATGCGAAAACAAAAGAGCAGGACAAGGAAAAAGAGAAGGAGACACAGATATAGGCATGGCACGCCCTTCTAAAATCATGTAAAACACCGCAAGGTGACTCCAAGCGGAGTCTCCCTTTTTTCCAAAAATGGGCCCCACACACACCCACCCCTTCAGTGGCAGCACTTGTGCCCCAGTTGTATACTTCACAGCAAGATTTGCATCAAGCACATTCAAAAATATGCCATACTTCCCCGTCCCCAGGATGACACTGGGGTAGGTAACAAAGTCTTTCCTGATCCCAGCTCTGTGCATCTTGGATCATTTCTAAAAACAATGTAAGCAAGGGTTACTCCAAGCGGAGTCTCCCTTTTTTCCAAAAATTGGGCCACACACACACCCACCCCTTCAGTGGCAGCACTTGTGCCCCAGTTGTACACTTCACAGCTAGATTTGCATCAAGCACATTCAAAAATACGCCATACTTAACCGTCCCCAGGATGACACCGGGTTGGTAGCAAAGTCTTTCCTGATCCCAGCTCTGTGCATCTTGGATCATTTTTAAAAACAATGTAAGCAAGGGTTACTCCAAGCGGAGTCTCCCTTTTTTCCAAAAATTGGGCCACACACACACCCACCCCTTCAGTGGCAGTACTTGTGCCCCAGTTGTACACTTCACAGCTAGATTTGCATCAAGCACATTCAAAAATACACCATACTTAACCGTCCCCAGGATGACACCGGGGTAGGTAGCAAAGTCTTTCCTGATCCCAGCTCTGTGCATCTTAGATCATTTTTAAAAACAATGTATGCAAGGGTTACTCCAAGCGGAGTCTCCCTTTTTTCCAAAAATTGGGCCACACACAAACCCACCCCTTCAGTGGCAGCACTTATGCCCCAGTTGTACACTTCACAGCTAGATTTGCATCAAGCACATTCAAAAATACGCCATACTTAACCGTCCCCAGGATGACACCGGGGTAGGTAGCAAAGTCTTTCCTGATCCCAGCTCTGTGCATCTTGGATCATTTTTAAAAACAATGTAAGCAAGGGTTACTCCAAGCGGAGTCTCCCTTTTTTCCAAAAATTGGGCCACACACACACCCACCCTTACAGTGGCAGCACTTGTGCCCCAGTTGTACACTTCACAGCTAGATTTGCATCAAGCACATTCAAAAATACGCCATAATTAACCGTCCCCAGGATGACACCGGGGCAGGTAGCAAAGTCTTTCCTGATCCCAGCTCTGTGCATCTTGGATAATTTTTAAAAACAATGTAAGCAAGGGTTACTCCAAGCGGAGTCTCCCTTTTTTCCAAAAATTGGGCCACACACACCCACCCCTTCAGTGTCAGCACTTTTGCCCTAGTTGCAAACAGGATGTTTTGATTTGCATCAAGCACATTCCAAATCCACAAGCATTTACTCTCCACAGGATGACACAGGGGTAGTAAATTCCTTGTGGATCCATGACTTGTTCATTTTGATGAACGTTAGTCTGTCCACATTGTCACTGGAAAGACGCGTGCGCTTATCTGTCAGCACACACCCAGCAGCACTGAAGACATGTTCAGAGACAACGCTGGCAGCTGGACACGACAAAATCTCCAAGGTGTAAGTGGAGAGCTCTGGCCAATTTTCAAGATTTGAAGCCCAAAATGAGCAAGTCTCCATTTGCAAAGTAATGGCATCGATGTTCATTTGGATATACTCCTGTATAATCCTCTCCAGCCATTGACAATGTGTCAGACTTGTTGTCTCTGGTGGCCTTGCAAAGGAGGGTCTAAAAAAATTATGAAAAGATTCAATAAAATTGCCGTTACCAGCACCAGATACGGTGCTACTGGTAGGGGTAGACTGTTGAAGATGACGAGACCGTCCCATGTTTGTCAAGTTACAACTGGGAGATTCACTCCCTGCACCTGCACGGTTGTTTGGTGGAAAAGCCAAGCTAAGATCGAGTAACAGCTTCTGCTGATGCTCCTGCATACGTGCGTCCTTTTCTATGGCTGGAATTATGTCACAAAATTTGGACTTGTACCGGGGATCTAATAGTGTGGCAAGCCAGTAGTCATCATCACTTCTAATTTTGACAATACAAGGGTCATGTTGGAGGTAGTGCAGCAAGAAGGCACTCATGTGTCTTGCGCAGCCATGCGGACCAAGTCCACGCTGTGTTTGTGGCATAGAGGTGCTAACCGTTCTTTCTTCCTCTGACATCTCCCCCCAACCTCTTTCAACTGAAATTTGACCAAGGTCTCCCTCATCCGCTGAGTCTTCCATGTCCATGGACAGTTTGTCCTCCATTTCTTTATGTTCTCCTGCACCTTCCTCAACATTTCGCTTGCTACCATGCGCCCTTGTTGATCCCTGTCCCCCATGGTCCCATGCCTGCCGCGTTGGTGATGATGAACATCTGGACCTTGGTGATGTTGTTGTGTCTTGCGCATATGAATCCTCCTGTAGTTCCTCCCCTTCCTGTTTTCCCACCCCCTGACTCCGAATAGTGTTTAGCGTGTGCTCCAGCATGTAAATGACTGGAATTGTCATGCTGATAATGGCATTGTCAGCGCTAAACATATTCGTCGCCATGTCAAAACTGTGCAGAAGGGTGCATATGTCCTTGATCTGAGACCACTCCATCAGGGTGATCTGCCCCACCTCTGCATCTCTTTGGCCCAGGCTATACGTCATGACGTATTGCACCAGGGCTCGGCGGTGCTGCCACAGTCGCTGTAACATGTGGAGAGTCGAATTCCAGCGTGTCGCCGCATCGCATTTCAGGCGATGAACCGGCAGGCCGAAAGACGTCTGGAGCGATGCAAGTCTCTCAGCAGCGGTGGTTGAACGGCGGAAGTGAGCAGACAGTTTTCGTGCCCTGTTCAGAAGGCCATCTAGGCCGGGATAGTGTGTTAAAAATTGCTGGACAACAAGGTTCAACACGTGAGCCATACAAGGCACGTGTGTCACCATGCCCAGGCGAAGGGCCGCACCCAGGTTTGCAGCATTGTCGCACATGGCCTTACCAGGCTGCAGGTTGAGTGGAGACAACCATTTATTAAACTCAGTCTCCAGAGCTGCCCACAACTCAGCCGCTGTGTGACACCTATTTCCAAGACATGTCAAGCTAAAGACCGCCTGATGCCGTTGCGCTCTGCTACCAGCATAGTAATGAGGGGTGCGTGATTCCTTCTCCGCAGTGAGAACGCTGGTGGCCTGACCAGGCAGGCTTGGGGTGGAGGTGGAGGACCCAGATGAGGTGGAGGAGGCAGAAGCAGTGGCAGAACTTGGACAGACAGAGGATTGACACACAAGTCGTGGGGACGGCAAGACTTGTGCAGCAGACCCTTCACCATCTATCACCATAGTTACCCAGTGCCCAGTCAGCGACATGTAACGTCCCTGTCCATGCTTACTGGTCCAAGTATCGGTGGTGAAATGCACCCGTTCACACACAGAGTTTCTCAAGGAAGCGGTGATGTTGTGTGCGACATGCTGGTGTAGCGCGGGCACACTTTTCTTAGAGAAGTAGTGGCGACTGGGCATCTGGTACTGGGGCACAGCGACAGACATAAGGTCTCTAAAATCCTGTGTGTCCACCTGGCGGAAAGGCAGCATTTCGGTAGCCAAGAGCTTACAGAGGGATAAAGTCAACCTCTTAGCTTTGTCATGGGTCGCAGGAAATGGCCTTTTATTTGTCCACATGTGAGGGACAGAGATCTGGCTGCTGTGTGTAGATGGTGTTGAGTAGGGTGTCCCTGGAAAAATGCAGGTTTGTGAGGAAAGTGCAGGCGTAGATATGATGTTGCCTTCATCCAACGTTGGTGCTATCGATGTCTGAGAGAGCTGTACACACGCACTTGTTTCCCCCTTCCAAACCAACTGACGACCTACCAAGCAAACTGCCTGTTGCGGTTACAGTGGTGGAAGTTGTGCGTGGAAAACCAGGTGTGACAGCAGTCCCCACAGTCCTAGAAGATGAAGAGCGTGCGGATGCACTGGAAGGGGCAGGCGGTGGATGGTTCGCTCCGCTAGGCCGCATTGCAGCACGGTGAGCTTCCCACTGGGACATATGATATTTATTCATGTGACGATTCATGGAAGAAGTTGTCAAACTGCTGAGGTTTTGCCCTCTACTAACAGAATCACGACACATTTTACAGATCACATAATTTGGGCGATCTTTTGCTATGTGAAAAAAGGTCTAGGCTAGGCAAGGCTTAGAGGGCATGCGACCTGCTGAGCCCCCCCCGACTAGTGCTCAGAGGCAGAGTGGTGGCTGAGGATGCAGTTGTATATGTGCTACCAGTACTCCGACTCTGTCCAGGAAGGCGCAAGGTAACTTCGTCGTCAGTTGCATCCTCGTCCACCGTCTCTGTTGACCTCCTCGAGGGCCTGACTGTGGGTTGACAGTAGGTGGGATCTAGAACTTCCTCATCAATTGTTGTGTTTGCACTCCCCTCCCCCTCAGACCGAGCCTCTTCTTGCCCTGACCGAATATTTAAGTTGTCATCCCAATCTGGTATCTGCGTCTCATCGTCATCAGTATGTTCCTCATTGTCTATTACAACAGGTGTTTCAGTTTGTGAATAAGGATCAACATTATGCTCAGAAACTTGGTCATCACGGCCTGAATCTGAGTCACAAAGGTTCTGGGCATCACTGCAGACCATTTCCTGGTCTGTACTTACTGTAGCTTGGGAGCAGACCTCTGATTCCCAGGCTATAGTGTGACTGAACAGCTCTGCAGACTCAGTCATCTCAGTTCCACCATACTGTGCAGGGCGGATGGAGACTTCAGAGCTGGGAGAAAGCAAGTGTGATTGGGATGACAACTCAGAGGACTGTTGTTTTTTGGATGCGGTAGTTGAGGTGGAGGAGAGGGCACTTGTTGGACCACTTGAGATCCATTGAAGCATTTTCTTTTTTTGGCCATCATCTACCTTTGTTCCAGTTGTTCGTCTCCGTAAAAAAGGGAGCACTTCGGATTGTCCACGGTAAGTAGTAGACATCTTACTTTTGCTGGAAGATGGTCTATCTTCAGCAGATGTTAATGGAGCTTTGCCACCTTCCCCACGGACAAACCCTTTTTTTCCTTTTCCAACATGCCTCTTCCCCTTTCCACCAGCATCTGTCATTTTGCCACTTATTTTGATTGCGACAAGATTGTGCACTTAAAATGTGGTAGTAAAAATTGAGAGGTGGTGTAGATTGCAGCAGTGGTCTATCTTTATTAACAGCAGAATAAACAACAATAACTATCCCTGACAATGCAACTACGGCCCTTAAACTAGCAGCATAGTTTGCTATTATAATGGCTTAGTAACAATGAGTTTGAGTGTGCAATGCAGAGGTGCTGCAAATATCTTTGTACCAGTGGGACACTAATGGAAGTCCAACAGCCACTTTTAGGATGCCACTAAGTTTACTCAGTGTTTGCTAGTATAATGGCTTTGTAACAATGAGTTTGAGTGTGCAATGCAGAGGTGCTGCAAATATCTTTGCACCAGTGGGACACTAATGGAAGTCCAACAGCCACTTTTAGGATGCCACTAAGTTTACTCAGTGTTTGCTAGTATAATGGCTTTGTAACAATGAGTTTGAGTGTGCAATGCAGAGGTGCTGCAAATATCTTTGCACCAGTGGGACACTAATGGAAGTCCAACAGCCACTTTTAGGATGCCACTAAGTTTACTCAGTGTTTGCTAGTATAATGGCTTAGTAACAATGAGTTTGAGTGTGCAATGCAGAGGTGCTGCACATAGGTTTGCACCAGTGGGACACTAATGGAAGTCCAACAGCCACTTTTAGGATGCCACTAAGTTTACTCAGTGTTTGCTAGTATAATGGCTTAGCAAAAATGAGTTTGAGTGTGCAATGCAGTGGTGCTGCAAATAGCTTTGCACCAGTGGGACACTAATGGAAGTCCAACAGCCACTTTTAGGATGCCACTAAGTTTACTCAGTGTTTGCTAGTATAATGGCTTAGTAACAATGAATTTGAGTGTGCAATGCAGAGGTGCTGCACATAGGTTTGCACCAGTGGGACACTAATGGAAGTCCAACAGCCACTTTTAGGATGCCACTAGGTTTACTCAGTGTTTGCTAGTATAATGGCTTAGTAACATTGAGTTTGAGTGTGCAATGCAGTGGTGATGCAAATAGCTTTGCACCAGTGGGACACTAATGGAAGTCCAACAGCCACTTTTAGGATGCCACTAAGTTTACTCAGTGTTTGCTAGTATAATGGCTTAGTAACAATGAGTTTGAGTGTGCAATGCAGAGGTGCTGCACATAGGTTTGCACCAGTGGGACACTAATGGAAGTCCAACAGCCACTTTTAGGATGCCACTAAGTTTACTCAGTGTTTGCTAGTATAATGGCTTAGCAAAAATGAGTTTGAGTGTGCAATGCAGTGGTGCTGCAAATAGCTTTGCACCAGTGGGACACTAATGGAAGTCCAACAGCCACTTTTAGGATGCCACTAAGTTTACTCAGTGTTTGCTAGTATAATGGCTTAGTAACAATGAGTTTGAGTGTGCAATGCAGAGGTGCTGCACATAGGTTTGCACCAGTGGGACACTAATGGAAGTCCAACAGCCACTTTTAGGATGCCACTAGGTTTACTCAGTGTTTGCTAGTATAATGGCTTAGTAACAATGAGTTTGAGTGTGCAATGCAGTGGTGATGCAAATAGCTTTGCACCAGTGGGACACTAATGGAAGTCCAACAGCCACTTTTAGGATGCCACTAAGTTTACTCAGTGTTTGCTAGTATAATGGCTTAGTATCAATGAGTTTGAGTGTGCAATGCAGAGGTGCTGCACATAGGTTTGCACCAGTGGGACACTAATGGAAGTCCAACAGTCACTTTTAGGATGCCACTAAGTTTCCTCAGTGTTTGCTAGTATAATGGCTTAGTAACAATGAGTTTGAGTGTGCAAAGGGCAGGAGGGTACAGTGGCAGGGTTGTCGGTCTGGGTAGAGGAAAGGAAGCCTCCCTTTCTATTCCTCCTAATGGGGATATGGAGCGAGGAAATCCCTGACCTTAGCTACACAGATGCTGTCATCTTGTGTAGCTGTTAAAATCTGTTTTCACGGACCTGACTGTCACATATGGCTCTGACCCTGCCGGTATTAGCCCTTACAAGGACTAATAGAAACTTCTATCCCTATTCTGTATAGCGCTGTGTATAGAGCGTACACAGCAGTATCGGAGACAGGAGCTACGCCAGCGATGACTGTCACCAAGATGCAGAAGGCAGATAATGGCGTGCTGCAGGAAAATGTCCGTTTTTATAATGCATGGACATGTGACATGGACATCCTATCACACATGCCGTTGCTTCTCTGGCTAAAAGTCCACTTAGCTGTGTGTGTGTCTGGGATTGGCTGACATGCTGGCCCGCCCCACTACAAGCGCGCGCTTAGGGAAGGAAGACAAGGAAGAAAAAAAAAAATGGCGATCGCCATTATCCAAACAGCAGTGATCTGAATGCTCTGTTCCCGCACACTATACGCTGAAATTTCATAATAGTGTGAGTCACAGAGTGTCTTACACTATTACAGCGGAAAGCCAGCTAGTAATTAGCTTGTCTTTTTGCTGCTAGAACCGTTCTCGAACGTATCTAGAACTATCGAGCTTTAGCAAAAAGCTCGAGTTCTGGTTCGATCTAGAACAGCCCCCAAAATCACTCGAGCCGCGAACTGGAGAACCTCGAACCGCGAACCGCGCTCAACTCTACTAGAGAGTTCTGACATGACCAGCAATGAGTCCGGCTCTAATCCGATTGAATACTTGTGGAGAGATCTTAAAATTGCTGTTGGAAGAAGTTGCCTTCAGATATAAGAGACCTGGAGCAGTTTGCAAAAGAAGATTGGTCGAAACTTTCAGTTAACAGGTGAAAGGGGCACTTTGCACAAACTATGACTTCGCAGATGCGATGTCGGTAGGGTCAAATCGAAAGTGACGCACATCCGGTGTCGCAGTCGATATCGTAGTGTGTAAATCCATTTTGATACGATTAAGGAGCGCAAAAACGTCCAAATCGTATAATCGGTGTAGCGTCGGTCATTTCCATAATTTCGGAAGGACCGATGTTACGATGTTGTTCCCCGTTCCTTCGGCAGCACACATCGCTGTGTGTGAAGCCGCAGGAGCGAGGAACATCACCTTACCTGCATCCTGCGGCTCACGCCAGCTATGCGGAGGGACGGAGGTGGGCGGGATGTTTACGTCCCGCTCAGCTCCGCCCATTCGCTTCTATTGGCCGCCTGCCGTGTGACGTCGCTATGACGACGCACGACCCGCACCCTTAATAAGGAGGCGGTTCGCCGACAAGAGCGACGTCGCAGGGCAGGTGAGTGCATGTGAAGCTGCCATAGCGATAATGTTCGCTACGGCAGCTATCACCATGATATCGCAGCTGCGACGTGGGCGGGGACTATCGCGCTCGGCATCGCAAGCATCGGCTTGCGATGTCGTAGTGTGCAAAGTGCCCCTAAGAAGCTTGTTGATGGTTCAAGGAAACGATTTATTGCAGCTATTTATTTCAAAGTATGTGCAACCAAATATTAAGTTGAGGATGCAAACAATTTTATCCTCCCCTTTTTGTAGTTTTGTGCGAAATTGTGATCCAAGTTGCCTTTTTTCTCTGTTTTATTTTGGTTATTCGAATACACACAAATGAAATGAACATGTGCATAATAAAACATGTATACAACCCCTGTCAAAAATTGTGGAATCACCTGGCTCTGAGGATGTTCATTCAGTTATCTACTTTTGTTTAAAAAAAAAAAGCAGATCACAGACATTGCACAAAACTAAAGTCATTTCAAATGTCAACTTTCTGGCTTTAAGAAATACTAAAAAAAATCATGAAAACATAATGTGCTAGCCAGTAACTGTTACTTTTCAAGACCAAACAGGGGGAAAAATTATGGAATCACTCAATTATGAGGAAAACATTTTGGAATCATGAAAAACAAACAAACAAAAGAACATTCCAGCACATCACTAGTATTTTGTTGCATGACCTCTGGCTTCAATAACAGCTTGCAGTCTCTTAGGCATGGACTTAATGAGTGACAAACAGTACTCATCATCAATCTGGCTCCAACATTCTCTGATTGCTGTTGCCACATCAGCTTTGCAGGTTGGAGCCTTGTGATGGACCATTTTCTTCAACTTCCACCAAAGATTTTCAATTGGTTGAGATCCGGACTATTTGCAGGCCATGTCATTGATCTTATGTGTCTTCTCTCAAGGAATGTTTTCACAGTTTTTGCTCTATGACAGGATGCAGTATCATCTTGATAAATGATTTCATCATCCCCAAACATCCTTTCAATTGATGAAATAAGAAAAGTGTCCAAAATTTCAATGTAAATTTGGGCATTAATTGAAGATGTAATGACAGCCATGTCCCCAGTGCTTTTACCTGACATGTAGCCCCATATCATCAATGACTGTGGAAATTTACATACTCTCTTCAGGCAGTCATCTTTATATTGTTTAGCTTTTCTGTATGTAAATCCTATTTCCTTTAGATGGTTTCTTACAGTTCGGTCACAGACATTGACTCCAGTTTCCTCCCATTCGGTCCTCAATTGTTTTGTTGTGCATTTCCTGTTTTGGAGACATATTTCTTTATGTTTCCTGACTTGACGCCTTGATGTCTTCCTTTGTCTACCAGTATGTTTGCCTTTAACAACCTTTCCATGTTGTTTGTGTTTGGTGCAGATTTTAGACACAGCTGACTGTGAACAACCAACATCTTTTGCAACATTGCGTGATGATTTACCCTCTTTTAAGAGTTTGATAATCCTCTCCTTTATTTCAATTGACATCTCTCATGTTGGAGCCATGATTCATATCAGTCCACTTGGTGCAACAGCTCTCCAAGGTGTGATCACTCCTTTTTAGAATCAGACTAACGAGCAGATCTTATTTGATGCAGGTATTAGTTTTGGGAATGAAAATTTACAGGGTGATTCCATAATTTTTTCCTCATAATTGACTTATTCCATAATTTTTCCCCCTGTTTTGTCTTGAAAAGTAACCGTTACTGGATAGCACTTTGTGTTTTCATGATATTTTTTTTAGCATTTCTTAAAGCTAGAAAGGTGCCATTTGAAATAACTTTAGTTTTCTTGCATGTCTGTGATCTGCTGTTTTTAAACAAAAGTAAACAACTCAATGAACATCCTCAGAGCCAGGGGATTCCATAATTTTTTCCAGGGATTGTAATTGCTATAATTTTCTAGGAAAAATACTTGATTTACTGGAACAATTTCAAAAGTGCCAACATTTTCGTCCAGAAGACTTTTTATAATCCATTAAAAAACGGATTAGAAAATTGAGTTGGTAGCCATGATGACGACCTTCTAATTCATGACTATAAAATGTGTTGTAAATTGATATCACTGTTTTTGATTGTATCAATTGAAACCAGTTAAGATTAGAGAACACACATCTACAAAAACTTTTCATAGTAACATTATACCAATCCAATCATTAGCCACAACTGCTGGTGGGATGCATCTTGGAATCTCCATTAATATCAGCAATAGTTGTATCCTATTATAATTTTTAAAATACTCTGCCTCATCAGTTTCTTTTAGGGTAGGATTTTATGATGATTTTGGCCATATAATGGTAAGATCACAATCTTAAGCTGCATGTTCACAAGATAAAACATTGATTGTGGTGAACAGAGATCTAACAGGTTTACATTTTTGATAACTGTTTTGTGTAATGCTCCTTCCGCAGCCTTTATGCACAATATTTTTACTGTTAATGGGAATATTGCCTCTAAGTTCAACTACCAACTGCACAGTATATAACTGTGATGCTAGTCACTACTTATGGATAATATAGACGGAAGGGTAGTCAGACAAGCGGGGGTCAGGAAACAGGAGGACATGACAGGACACAGGGAGTAAGCAGAAATGCAGTCAAGTCACAGGCCGAGGGTCAGAATTCCAGAAGAGTAAGTATTAGATTCAGGGAGCACACAGAGATGTGGTCAAGTAACGGTCCAAGGTCAGAAGCCAGGAAGTAATGACAAGAACAT
This sequence comes from Anomaloglossus baeobatrachus, assembly GCF_048569485.1. Classification (NCBI taxonomy): domain Eukaryota; kingdom Metazoa; phylum Chordata; class Amphibia; order Anura; family Aromobatidae; genus Anomaloglossus; species Anomaloglossus baeobatrachus. The sequence goes on along the minus strand of NC_134354.1, from coordinate 394,369,659 downwards.
GGAGCGGGCAGAGAAGAGTCAAAAAATGGTCCAGGATCAAGAAACGTAGATCAGAACATAAACACAAGCCAAGAGCACAACTGCCAGAGAATACGACCGGTGAGGTTCTAGGAGAACATGCCCAGTAGTGAAACAGAGCAATTAGCTGGAACACTGTCAAACAACCTGCCAGCAAGTACTCAAAGAAACACAGCAGAGCATCTCCAAATATGCAAAATGCTCTGCACAAAGGAAACATGTCACTGCCACTGCTCTGTAGTTCAAGAAGGCGCGGCAGAGCATCACCTGTGTGCAAAATGCTCTACACAGTGGACTAATGTCACTGCCAGTGCCATAATTCAGGAAGGCGCAGCAGATCATCACCTGTGTGCAACATGCTCTGCATGGAGGAATTATGACAATCACATCATTTTCTCATTAAAAATGCAATTAATCCTTTCTAAATTTTTGTTGTTTGCTCTTCCCACTTCTTTTCATCATAATATATCCTCCCCTGTACTTCTTTTTTTTGATTTTCCTTCCTTTTTGCTTCCCTTATTTTTATAATGCTTAATAAATGAGCTGATGTGATATAAAACGGAGATCAGTAAGTAAAAGTCATAAGTATACAGCATTGCTTGCAATGCAAAAGTTTATAATATTATGTAGTCCGTCGTATGCTAAAAATATAATAACTAAAAATAATAAATATATTACTAGAATTATGAAAAAGTTATATAAAAACAAGAAGAGGATTGAAACATAAAATATTATATTATATTTTACAAAGGAAGAGCAAAGGAGGAGCAAAGTGAGTCAAGAAAAAAAGCCGGGCAGCCGCAGGAAGCTCTGCGTTACAGACATTTCTTTGTAGTGCTAGATGAGGAAATTGCTTAGCTGGTAAAATGAGCAGATATACAGAAACAGGAGGCATAAAGCAAAGCAGAGCATGTTCTGGGACACTGACCTTCACTCATTTCAATCTAATTAAATGAGTTTTGTTTTTACTTAAAAGGTTGTCGATTTAAGGCAGTTCGTAATACCGGAGCAGCTGATCCTTTAGAAAGCAAGCCTTCCCGGAATAACTTTAGAAATGTATGAAACCGATTTAAAGCTTCTATGAAAAAGACAAAACTCAAAAGTAATTCAATAAAAAAAATCTACACAAACATAATTCTTTTATATATTACACCATACGGTTGATAGTTTAGATCAATGTTCCCCAACTCCAGTCCTCAAGGCCTACCGATAGTGAATGATTTCCAGATTTCCTTAGCATTGTACTGGTGTTGGAATCATCACATGTGCAATACTAAGGAAATCCTGAAAACATGCATTATTGATGAGCCTTGAGGACTGGAGTTGGGTGAACACTGGTTTAGATGATGAGCCTAAATTTGTCCCAGTCTCTTTGCTGCCCTATCACTAAGCATCCAGTTTTTCAACTTTGAGATTACCCTTCTTTTCTCCAAAACCAATCATAAAAGTCAGTCTAGAAAATGGAAGGCTTGGAGAGATCTCAATCAGAGTGCTATGTTCTACAGTATCTCAATTAAATTGTATCTTTTTTTGTAACTGTATCTTTTTTCAATCTTAAAAATACTGTGTTACATATGGTTACAGAATAAAGACATAGGGCCCATATATAGGATGTCAGTGTAATGGAAGACAAGAAATAATGCAATAAACAGCTGTGGCATATGAATTGAGCATGAAATACTTTGATATTGATGCAGTTATTACCTCTCTATAACCACAGACACACACACACACACACACACACATTATATATATATATATATATATATATATATATATATATATATATATATATATATATATATATATATAAAAAAATATATATATACATACACTGTGTGCAGAATTATTAGGCAAATTAGTATTTTGATCACATGATACTTTTTATACATGTTGTCCTACTCCAAGCTGTATAGGCTTGAGAGCCAACTACCAATTAAGTAAGTCAGGTGATGTGCATCTCAGTAATGAGGAGGGGTGTGGTGTACTGACATCAACACCCTATATAAGGTGTGCTTACTTATTAGGCAACTTCCTTTCCTTTGGCAAAATGGGTCAGAAGAGAGATTTGATGGGCTCTGAAAAGTCCAAAATTGTGAGATGTCTTGCAGAGGGATGCAGTAGCCTTGAAATTGCCAAACATTTGAAGCATGATCACCAAACAATCAAGCGTTTCATGGCAAATAGCCAACAGGGTCGCAAGAAGCGTGTTGGGCAAACAAGGCACAAAATAACTGCCCATGAATTGAGGAAAATCAAGCGTGAAGCTGCTAAGATGCCATTTACCACCAATTTGGCCATATTTCAGAGCTGCAACGTTACTGGAGTATCAAAAAGCACAAGTTGTTTCATAGTTAGGGACATAGCCAAGGTAAGGAAGGCTTAAAAACGACCACCTTTGAACAAGAAACATAAGATAAAATGTCAAGACTGTGCCAAGAAATATCTTAAGACAGATATTTCAAAGGTTTTATGGACTGATGAAATGAGAGTGACTCTTGATGGGCCAGATGGATGGGCCAGAGGCTGGATCAGTAAAGGGTAGAGAGCTCCACTCTGACTCAGACGCCAGCAAGGTGGAGGTGGGGTACTGGTATGGGCTGGTATCATCAAAGATGAACTTGTGGGACATTTTCGGGTTGAGGATGGAGTGAACCTCAACTCCCAGACTTACTGCCAGTTTCTGGAAGACAACTTCTTCAAGCAGTGGTACAGGAAGAAGTTAGTATCGTTCAAGAAGAAAGAAATACATGATTTTCATGCAGGACAATGCTCCATCACATGCATCCAACTACTCCATAGCGTGGCTGGCCAGTAAAGGTTTAAAAGATGAAAAACTAATGACATGGCCTCCTTGTTCACCTGATCTGAACCCCATAGAGAACCTGTGGCCCTCATAAAATGTGAGATCTACAGGGAGGGAAAACAGTACACCTCTCGGAACAGTGTCTGGGAGACTGTGGTGGCTGCTGCACGCAATGTTGATCGTAAACAGATCAAGCAACTGACAGCATCTATGGATGGTAAGCTGTTGAGTGTCATCATAAAGAAAGGTAGCTATATTGGTCACTAATTTTTTGGGGTTTTGTTTTTGCATGTCAGAAATGTTTATTTCTAAATTTTGTGCAGTTATATTGGTTTACCTGGTGAAAATAAACAAGTGAGATGGGAATATATTTGGTTTTTATTAAGTTGCCTAATAATTCTGCACAGTAATAGTTACCTGCACAAACAGATATCCTCCTAAGCTAGCCAAATCTAAAAAAAAACACTCCAACTTCAAAAAATATTTATGAGTCTTTTGGGCTGATTGAGAACATAGTTGTTTATCAATAATAAAAAACATCCTCTAAAGTACCATTTGCCTAATAATTCTGCACATGGTGTATATATACAGATATATTGTAAGATGGTGACTAGTAAAATCCTGGAGGGGAGACATGTTTCACCAAGTGTCATAGCTGCATGTTATGTGTTGAGAGGTCTAATCGGCTATGACAAGGGCTGTATTTTTTGTGAACAGTCAAAGAGATGCGTAGCACAGCTGTTCACATATTTCCACCCTAGGGTATGGTCCAGCAGGAAAAATGAAGGCCTCTGGATTCACGTATTTTTCTGTGTTTGGAGGTGAGCAAAAGCTTGTCCTCACTCACTGAATTTTGAGTGACCCATCAGAGGCAGTTGGGTGGCCAGAGGGAGAAGGTGGGCAGCTGTTTTTAAGAGCACCCACACACGCCAACTTTTGTTGCCAAAGGTTAGGTCTTCTCCAGTATGACTCTTTTTTAAAGAAAGTGTGGCCGATAAACGAAAAGTCATTTTGTAACCTGTACCACTGTCAGCATAACCACAACCAGCATGCTCAGGCACATGCCATCAAAGCACCAAATTAAGTTGACCAAACACCTTGGACCACAATCAGTGTCTGAGGGTGACACAACTAACGCTTCCTCTGCGCTATGTGCTTGTTAATCCCTTTCCAGGATGCAGGTGTGGATGTCTCCTGCCCTGCACCTGTTATTACACATTTGCAATCATCATCAGCAATGTTCTGCTATTGTTTGTCCCTAGGAAGCGTTCCGCTGTCTGAACCTCAGTCCTTAGAACACAAACATTAATGCCCTGCCATCCACCCATCCACTGGTATAAAACACTAAGCGGGCACATTTCCCGACTGTTTTACTTGAAAATGTTGCCATTTAGGCTTGTGGACACTGAGCATTTCTGTAACCTTATGGCGGCAGCCTTCCCTTATTATTTGTTCTCCAGCCGCCACTATTTTCTCCTTACACCAGCATGTGTCCCATAACATCACTCACTCATGCCCTCACTGATGCAGTTATTGGGATGGTCCATTTAACCACCAAAATGTGGACAAGTGCTTGTGGCCAGAATGTGGACAAGTGCTTGTGGCCAGGGGCACTATTGTTACCTGACAGCACACTAGGTGAACCTTGTGGAGGCTGAGATGGACTTGGACCCCGGGATGGCACATGTGTCCAAAGGATTGTGGGCTTTAGTTTCATCACGGTTTGCACCACCTCCTACACTAGTTGCTGCACCCTCTTCTCATTCTCATCCATCTCTAAATTGTCATCTCTGAGCATGTCATCCATGTCAGTTGCAAGCTGTAAGCACTGCAGAACTGCATTGATGAAGTGGCAACAGACTAGGGGGAAACTAATTTCTTAGGTGACAAACAGTACACTGCCACAGAGTTCTTGAAATGTATAACAGACCAGACAGAACTCTAGCCGACATGCTCAACTTAGTGGTTCAGTGCTTTATGAAAACATTCCCAGATTTGTCTGAGCTATTTCTAAAGGTACACTGTGTTTGTGGCCATTTATGTCTCGTAACCTTTACTTTGACCCTCACATTATATGCATTTTGGCTAACATTGATTACTAGTTGTTCACCCTTCTTAAACCATGCTACAAGGCAAACTTTCCATCTCAACTGCCATGCTACAAGGCAAACTTTCCATCTCAACTTCCTGAGGTGCAGAAGGCTGGTAAAATGGTGCAATATTATAAGGCCCTAGCTGAACAATGTGTACAGATACTATGATGCTATAACACACTGTCACTTCTCCAGCAGAACAATTCTCCCCATTCTGTTTTTGGGTACAGTGCGCCAAGCATTCCATCACTGGGTCTTATATAGACCTGATTAATCAATTTAGCTGGTTAATGACAATAATGCCAGCAGCCAATATGGGTATGGCATTACCAAAATTGTCAGGTAATTCCTACATGTTCAGTGGCTTAAAAAAGCCACAAAACATGTGGGACAAGTGCTCAAGCATTGCGCCCAAGTATCAGGATACTCAATAGAGTAATGTGCTTCTCAAGCACCCTGATGCTCAATTGAGTTCTGAGCAGTGCTGAAAATGCTCTCCCATCACTAGTGATAATGAGGAGAAGGATGAACAAGAGATGGTTACCTGTGCTACAGAGGGTACTACCCACACCAGCTCCATCCCATCTGTTCAGTGTGGATGGTCAGAAGAGGAGGAGGAGGAGAAAGAGATGAAGAGTCATTCTCCAGGTGGGAAAATTAAGTCTTACCTGTTGGTAGTCTGGCACACATGGTTGATTTTATGTCTTACTGCCTTTCCCATGACCCTCATGTTATACACATTTTGGCCAACACTGATTACTGGTTGTTCACCCTTCTCGAACCACTCTACAAGGAAAGCGTTTCATATTTTCTTCCTGCAGCAAAGAGGACTAGTAAAACATTTCAATACCAGAAGGCCCTATTTAAACAGTAGTCCAAAAATTTCCATCTGCTAACACTGGCAGTAGAGGATATAGTTCCTTGGGCAACTAAGGAGGAACAACAGTGACACAGGAACACTAACAGAGGCCTGGGACAGTTTCATTAAACCCTCCCAGTGACCTGACACTGATGTGCAGGGTACTCTGACAAGAAGGGAAACGTTTTGGGAGATGGTGAAGGAATACCTAGCTGACTGTATTAGTATCCTGTATTGCATATCCAAGATGGACAAATGGCATGATAAGCCCCTCTACACCTTGGAGGTGCTATCCTGCCCTTCTGCTATATATTTTCTTAGCAGATCTTTAGTGCCATTGGGGCATAATAACTGATAGGCGCATCCTCCTGTCAACTGAAAATTCTCACAGGCTGGCTCTTATCAAAATGAACAAGGCTTGTATTGGTCCAGACTTCTCAATCCCTCCAGATGTTAGCAGCAATGGTATACGGTTCATGATGTTTTCTTTTTCGAATCCTCGTCCTCCACCATATCAACAGGGTGATTATGCTACTTTCACTCTTAATTTTTAAAGGGTGTGTATGATGCCCCCCTTCATAATATTTAGAGGCCTACCTCGAAAATTCTGTTACATATAAATATATGTATACCTCCCAGAAGTAAATGTTTTTCATCCCTTTCACTTAGTGCATAGGCTTTTCCAGTCAAGGTGTCCCACTGCTTATTAATGAGGAAATACATTTCCGAGGTGTGCATCTACTTATGTTTTAGGGTGCTTTGGAATACCTTCTAATTTATGTCACCCTTTGCATATACTGTAGTGCATAGGCTTTAATAGTTTAGGAATCCCACTCTAAATAATGAAAAACATGGTTTTCTGAGGCCCACAGTGTCTTGGAGCACAGGCTTTAGGAGTTTAGGCATCTCACTACCTAGTAATTTTAATAAAATGTGTATGAGGCCCTCTTTTATGTCTAATACAGGGTTTATCGGAGTCCCTCTTCCTTCTAATTTTTGGCAGTTGTTGAATTGTCCACATAGGCTTTGTGATCTCCAGAGTCTTCTGGAAAAATGTTTCCCGTTGACTTCCATTATACTCGTTACTTAAATCAAGCCCGTCTGATTGTCCAACCTGTTTGATTTGAGTAACGAGCATTTTAGTTCTCTTTCATCACTAGTTTGCATTTATAGCTATATATTTCATTTTCTAATTTCCTGCTAGATTTAGTATTTTCTGTTCCTGCTTTTCTGTTTAATTAATGTTTTGAAAACAAAGGCAAGCCTGACATCTTATGAGACAAAAAAGGAAAAATGTGAAGCTTGACAAATTTGACTACACATTTTGAGGCATTTGAATTATTATAAAAGTTTTGCAAAATGTATTTTCCAAAATTCTTGACTCAATTACAATCTTGCAAAAATGAAATAAGTAATGTCCTTCTATGTGTGGCATTTTATAGTATGTTTTGTTGCATTGCTTACTTGCCACTTTGTATTTGCAGATTTGGCCAACTTTATCTGTTGTTGAAACACTGTACTACTAAGTTAAATAGAGAATGGATGTCAGAAAGGTGTTGTCATCTATGGGATAAGTACAGTTGGACTAAGTCTGGTGGATAGAAAACTTGTAAGTGGACTATATACTATATATATATTAGGCCAGCCCAGGACTTGTCCATCTTGTAACTGCTAGTGGACAGAATGTAAAAATGGTTTACCTATTGTAGAAAGAATGTTGGTAGACTGAATGGCAGAAGAATTGTAATGCAGGGGTGTTCCTGGAATTTTGCAGTGATCCTGAGGAATAAAGTGTTGTTATGCCATATAGCAAGGCTGCAGTAACTGTCACTGGAGGGTAGACGATGAACTGACCATGGTAATTAGTGATACTGAGTAGCAAATACTAGGAATAACTCCAGCCCTGGAAAAAGCAAGGGTAACTAAAGCAGTTGCAACTTAAGTAGTGATGGGCAAACTCGAACTGTAAAGTTCGGGGATCGTACCGACCACATTGATGGTGTACACAATCTCAACCACGAGGTTTCCTTGGAAGCTCGTGTTACAGTTCGAGTCCAGTTCGGGTCAAGGGGCTGTAAAAAAAAAGCACATTATTAAAAAACATTATGATCATACTTACAGGTCCCGCTACGAGTCCTGCAGCCTCTGTCTCCCGGTCGCTTCTACTTCCGCGTCCAATCATTGCTGTGCCCCCCGGTAAGCACCACTGTCTAAAGGACCTTCCATGACGTCATAGCCATGTGAACAGTCTGGTGTGAATGTTGTACAGACATTAGCTTACAGACAGTTTTGTGGAAGTAAAACTTATATATGTAACTCTAACACAACCTCACGTCAAAAAAACACTTTACAAGTGATGAAAAAGGTAATTATATATGGTCGAAACAGCCTTCATATTAACGTAACTGTAGAATTGTATTAAAAAACATGCCTCATAGCAATCGCAGAATAGATCCTACCATGTGACACCCGTATTAGTGTATGTAAACTTTTGACTTTGCAGAAACCAATAAAAATGCCTTAAAATATTCTCTCTCTCATTATTCTGGCATTTGGCAAATATATTTTGGTAATCCTAATTGACCTAAAACGGGAAAAGTGTATTTTGATTTCATGTCAGATAGTGGGAAAAACATGCAGATGTGTCTTTTTAGATAGTGTATGTAAACTTCTGGTTTCAACTGTATATAGCATGACCCAATAACTTGAACCTACGCCCATAGAAAACCACATTGAAAATTCAAAGTTTAATGTTTTGCAATGAGGTGGCTATATGAGGGTTACATATGAGCTTTATGAGGGCTAAACAAATAAAAAAATCTTTATTTTTATATAGCCCGAACATATTCCGCAGTACTTTACATACGTCAGGCACACTCTCCCCACACTCTCTGGGGCTCACAATCTATAGTCCCTATCTGAATGTCTTTGGAGTGTGTGAGGAAACCGGAGAACCCACACGCAGACACAGGGAGAACATACAAACTCCATGCAGATGTTGTCCTTGGTGGGATTCAAACCCAGGACCCCAGCCCTGCAAAACTGCAGTGCTAACCAGTGAGCCACCGTGTCAGCTATGTAGACTATTAGAAAATAGAGGATTATCTGACTGACCACATTGTAGACTTTAAAGCTTAAATGATGATTACCAGTTGCAGACTTGGCTATTCATGTCTGATCACTGGGATTACTGCTAGGGTTCTTTCTAAACTTGAGAATTGGAGCTAAGCCCAACATTTCTAGTTGGTTGGGGCAACACAAAAAAGGTTACTCTACATTATAAAGAATAAAAAATATGGAAATAACTCAGTTCACTCATTAGTTAGTCAGCAATGTACTTCATCAACCATCAGCGTGCCATTGGCATTCGAGTCATCAAGGTCAGAGGGTTTTCCAGTGATCGGATATTTACAGCATGTTCAGTCAATATGCTTTAATTGTCTGTTAAGTGTAAAGTCATTAAGAAAGACGTGTGCCCTAAGCTTCTTAATTCAGCCTAGTCATAATATGCAGCATAAATTGATAACAAGGTAATGACAAATTTGTCATCTTTATTAATTAATTTAGATCAGACACATAATTCTTGCCTATGCTGCTATGGTGTGCTCAGAGGAAGCAGGCATGTGAAATCTTAATTGTGAAGATAAGTGTGCTAATATACCATATAGTCAGCAGTCCATTTTTCATACAATGGAATTCACCCTCATTGATAAATGTCCAGGAAGCAGGACAGAACGGTTTCTTCTAGACAGAATTGTAATCCTTTGAGTTTACTCCCAAAGTGTCCTTGCTTGTTTCTTTGTAAACTTTTGGGGATAGACAGTAAATCAATGCACTGAAGTGATGACTATTACGGCCTTAACATATTAACTAGAACAAAGGAAGTAAAAAAGTGGATATACTAAACCTATTTATATACTGTACCTTAAAGTGATAAGAGTCATCCTCATCGCAGATGTGTATCAGTATTTTACAGCATCTCATGGTAATATATGAAGTGCATATGTCGTATGGAAACTTACTTTTAATTCCAATTAGATATTACCTCCAGTCAGGGCCAGCGTCAGCACCCGGCAAACCCGGTCACATGCCAGGACTTTTGGCTGCCAGGGGGGCCCACTCGCAGGACAAGTCACCGCTACTCAGGGGGGCCCGGGATCTGCTCTGTCACTGGCCCCCCCCCCCGCCGAGGATCGCACTTTCAATTTTATCGGCATCACAAATGAAAGCAATGATGAGATGGAGCAGCGCGCTCCCTCTCTCATCATTCTCCCTCTCTGTCTGTCAGCTCTTTGACAGCTCTGCAGCAGAGTGTGGTGACATCAACACTGCGCACCTGCAGTGAGGTCAGAGCGACAGCAGTAGATGGCCGTGCTGAGGAGTACGGATCAGCGAGGTTATGGGGAGAAGTGAGTATGTATTCAATCAATCACCGTGGCCAGAAGACCATGGGGGTGCATTAAATGATATGGGGGCTGTATACTACATGAAGGTGCCTAATGCTATCTGGGTCTGCACTGTGCTATATACAGTCAGGGCCAGAAATATTTGGACAGTGACACAAGTTTTGTTATTTTAGCTGTTTACAAAAACATGTTCAGAAATACAATTATATATATAATATGGGCTGAAAGTGCACACTCCCAGCTGCAATTTGAGAGTTTTCACATCCAAATCGGAGAAAGGGTTTAGGAATCATAGCTCTGTAATGCATAGCCTCCTCTTTTTCAAGGGACCAAAAGTAATTGGACAAGGGACTCTAAGAGCTGCAATTAACTCTGAAGGCGTCTCCCTCGTTAACCTGTAATCAATGAAGTAGTTAAAAGGTCTGGGGTTGATTACAGATGTGAGGTTTTGCATTTGGAAGCTGTTGCTGTGACCAGACAACATGCGGTCTAAGGAACTCTCAATTGAGGTGAAGTAGAACATCCTGAGGCTGAAAAAAAGAAAAAATCCATCAGAGAGATAGCAGACATGCTTGGAGTAGCAAAATCAACAGTCGGGTACATTCTGAGAAAAAAGGAATTGACTGGTGAGCTTGGGAACTCAAAAAGGCCTGGGCGTCCACGGATGACAACAGTGGTGGATGATCGCCACATACTTTCTTTGGTGAAGAAGAACCCGTTCACAACATCAACTGAAGTCCAGAACACTCTCAGTGAAGTAGGTGTATCTGTCTCTAAGTCAACAGTAAAGAGAAGACTCCATGAAAGTAAATACAAAGGGTTCACATCTAGATGCAAACCATTCATCAATTCCAAAAATAGACAGGCCAGAGTTAAATTTGCTGAAAAACACCTCATGAAACCAGCTCAGTTCTGGAAAAGTATTCTATGGACAGATGAGACAAAGATCAACCTGTACCAGAATGATGGGAAGAAAAAAGTTAGGAGAAGAAAGGGAACGGCACATGATCCAAGGCACCCCACATCCTCTGTAAAACATGGTGGAGGCAACATGATGGCATGGGCATGCATGGCTTTCAATGGCACTGGGTCACTTGTGTTTATTGATGACATAACAGCAGACAAGAGTAGCCGGATGAATTCTGAAGTGTACCGGGATATACTTTCAGCCCAGATTCAGCCAAATGCCGCAAAGTTGATGGGACGGCGCTTCATAGTACAGATGGACAATGACCCCAAGCATACAGCCAAAGCTACCCAGGAGTTCATGAGTGCAAAAAAGTGGAACATTCTGCAATGGCCAAGTCAATCACCAGATCTTAACCCAATTGAGCATGCATTTCACTTGCTCAAATCCAAACTTAAGACGGAAAGACCCACAAACAAGCAAGACCTGAAGGCTGCGGCTGTAAAGGCCTGGCAAAGCATTAAGAAGGAGGAAACCCAGCGTTTGGTGATGTCCATGGGTTCCAGACTTAAGGCAGTGATTGCCTCCAAAGGATTCGCAACAAAATATTGAAAATAAAAGGGTTTTTTTGGGGTTTGGTTTATTTGTCCAATTATTTTTGACCTCCTAAAATGTGGAGTGTTTGTAAAGAAATGTGTACAATTCCTACAATTTCTATCAGATATTAGGGGTCAATGAAGGATTAGGGGGGGATGGGACATACAATGAACGTAGGGAGGCTAGGAGTAATAAAGGTGTTAATAGGATTAAATGTCTACTGGCAAATGCAAGAAGTCTTGCAAACAAAATGAATGAATTGGAGACTCTTATGTCAACCATGGATTATGATGTGGTGGGCATTACGGAAACCTGGCTGGATGAAAGCCATGACTGGGTGACAAACATACAGGGTTATAGTACATTTAGGAAGGACAGGAAAGGCCAAAAAGGTAGTGGGGTGTGTATATTTATTAAATCTAACCTAAAACCTGTGTTGGATGATGACATTGAGGGGAACAGCAACAATGTAGAGTCAGTATGGGTAAATGTACATGGGGAGGGGAATAATGGAAAAATGCTAATTGGAGTTTGCTATAAGCTTCCTAACATACCTGAACAAATAGAGGGTGAAATGCTGGAACAAATTGAAAAGGCAGCTAATAATAATAATCGGGTTCTTATTATGGGGGATTTCAACTATCCAGACATTCAGTGGGACATAGAATCTTCTGGTTCTGCTAAAAGCTGTAAATTCTTATCTACCATTCAAGACCATTTCCTCTCTCAGATGGTAGGTGAACCGACCAGGGGAGATAATTTGCTAGATCTGGTCCTGTCAAATAGACCGGATACAATTTCAGATCTACAGGTCCGGGAGCACTTGGGCACCAGCGATCATAATATGGTAAGCTTCAACATAATATTCAATAGAACATTTCAAAGGGGGAATGCTAAAACCTGGAATTTTAGGAAAGCTGATTTCAACAAATTAAGGGAAAAGCTTAAATGTGTAGATTGGGACAAAGTCATGGTAACTGGGGATACCGAACATAAATGGGGTAAGTTTAAGGATATACTACTAGAGTCCTGTAAAAAACGTATACCCTCTGGTAATAAAATGTCCAGGAATAAAAAGAAACCACTATGGATAAATAAGACTGTACAAAGTATAATAAAACAAAAACAAAGGGCATTTAAAATCTTAAAGGCTGAGAATACAGAAATAGCATTGCAGGAGTATAAAGATATCAATAGGAAATGTAAAAAAAGAAATCAAACAAGCAAAATTAGCTACTGAAACAAAAATCGCCAATGACATTAAAATAAATCCCAAAATCTTTTATAAATACATTAATGCCAAAAGGAAAACAAAGGATAGTATCGGCCCCTTAAAATATAATAACAAGTTAGTTATAGAGGACAAACAAAAGACTGAGATATTAAATAGGCATTTCTCATCTGTATTCACCAAGGAACTGACTGTACCAGGGATCATTCAACAAGTGAAAAATCAAAGTCCACCACCCGATATAATTAATTTAACACAAGATGAAGTACGCCTACGTCTGAGTAAATTAAACATAGACAAATCCCCAGGGCCAGATGGCATTCATCCACGAATATTGAGGGAATTGAGCTCCGTAATCGACAGACCGCTGTATCTCATCCTTTTAGACTCACTTGTAACAGGGTTGGTGCCTCAGGATTGGAGGATTGCTGATGTGGTACCGATATTTAAGAAAGGTAAGAGGGTAGATCCAGGCAACTACCGCCCAGTAAGCCTGACATCAGTAGTATGCAAAGTTTTTGAGGGCATTTTAAGGGATGACATGCAAAAATATATTGCAGAAAATAATATGATAACTGACAAACAGCATGGATTCATGAAAGATAAGTCGTGTCTAACCAACCTGTTGGGGTTCTATGAGGGGGTAAGTTCAAACCTGGATATTGGTAATGCAGCTGATGTGATTTATTTGGACTTTGCAAAGGCATTTGATACTGTACCACATAATAGCCTTATACTAAAGCTCCAGAAGCAAGGACTAGGGGACACAATATGCAACTGGGTAAGGAATTGGCTAAAAGATAGGAAACAAAGAGTAGTCATAAATGGTACATTCTCTAAATGGGCTATAGTCAGCAGTGGGGTGCCGCAGGGATCTGTGCTTGGACCGATTCTTTTTACTCTCTTTATTAATGACCTTGTGGATGGGATTGATAGTACAGTGTCAGTCTTTGCCGATGACACCAAACTATGTAGGATATTAAAAACTGACCTGGATAGTACAATATTACAAAAAGATCTGGATAAGATGTCAGAATGGGCAGATACTTGGCAAATGAGATTCAATGTTGATAAATGTAAAGTAATGCACCTAGGACGGAGTAATCCTATAGCTGCGTATACATTAAATGGAAGTAAACTCGGGACTACAGAACAGGAGAAGGACTTGGGTATTCTCATTACAAATAAGCTGAGCAGCAGCACTCAATGTCAAGCAGCAGCTGCTAAAGCAAACAAGATTTTAGGGTGTATAAAAAGAGAGATTAGATAGGGCGGCACGGTGGCTCAGTGGCTAGCACTGCAGTCTTGCAGCGCTGGGGTCCTGGGTTCAAATCCCACCAAGGACACCATCTGCAAGGAGTTTGTATGTTCTCCCCGTGTTTGCGTGGGTTTCCTCCGGGTACTCCGGTTTCCTCCCACATTCCAAAGACATACAGATAGGGACTCTAGATTGTGAGCCCCAATGGGGACAGTGTTGCCAATGTATGTAAAGTGCTATGGAATTAATAGCGCTATATAAATGAATAAAATTATTATTATTATTATTATTATCCCGTGATCCCAACGTATTGTTACCCCTCTATAAATCACTTGTAAGGCCACATCTGGAATACGGGATCCAGTTTTGGGCTCCACATTTTAAAAAGGACATTCAGAAGTTAGAGTCAGTTCAAAGGCGGCAACTAGACTATTACAAGGAATGGAAGGCCTCCCATATGATGACAGGTTGAAAAAGTTAGATATGTTTAGCTTAGAAAAAAGACGTCTCAGAGGAGATCTCATTTATATGTATAAATACATGTGTGGTCAATATAAAGGACTGGCACATGACTTATTTCTTCCAAAGACAGTACTAAGGACCAGGGGGCACTCACTGCGAGTGGAAGAAAAGCGATTCCGACACCTAAATAGGAAAGGGTTCTTTACAGTTAGAGCGGTCAGACTGTGGAATACACTACCACAAGAGGTAGTAATGGCTGATACTATAACAGCTTTTAAAAAAGGGCTGGATGATTTCCTCAGTACACAAAACATTGTTGGTTATAAATGACTTAGTGACTAAATGTAGAACTGGTGGAGGAAGGTTGAACTAGATGGACCTAGGTATTTTTTCAACCTAAGTAACTATGTAACTATGTAACTATGTAACTATGGATTCGCAACAAAATATTGAAAATAAAAGGGGTTTTTTTGGGTTTGGTTTATTTGTCCAATTACGTTTGACCTCCTAAAATGTGGAGTGTTTGTAAAGAAATGTGTACAATTCCTACAATTTCTATCAGATATTTTTGTTCAAACCTTCAAATTAAACGTTACAATCTGCACTTGAATTCTGTTGTAGAGTTTTCATTTCAAATCCAATGTGGTGGCATGCAGAGCCCAACTCGCGAAAATTCTGTCACTGTCCAAATATTTCTGGACCTAACTGTACGAGTAGCGAATAGTCTAGAATTCGGGTTACTTGTTACATTGCGAGTTTTCCCCATTGGCTTATATTGCACATGCTATTCGGAATGAACACACGAGTATTAGACAGTATTTGTTATGAGTATGGACGAATAGTTAGGTACTCACACAACTCTAGTTACAATGTTTCCTCTTCCACATCTAGCAATGTGATCATTGGAAACACTCAGATCAGCTTTGTGTTGCAGACAGGAAACTGAATTTGTCCTGTAACTGTGGATAATGTCCCAGCCCCAGTTACAGGAGTAGTTAGACTACGTTCATATGTCCAGTAATCATCCGTTAGAAGTGATCCAGTAGAGATCCACTGTAAAAAAAATATGCAGAAAAAAATTTGTCTGTTTCTAAATATCTGATTTCAGCTGGATCCAGTTTTTTTTAACATTGGAGTCTATGGAAAATAGATTTGTTAATGGATTGCTATATAGCCATCCATTTTTCTTTCATTTGTACAGGATCCATTGTCTTGCTTACTAGAAAATAAATAGCAATCAGTTAACACATCTGTTTTCCATAGATTTCAGTGTTAAAAAACTGATTCGGCTGAAATCAGTTATTCAAAAAGAAACAAAAAAGTTGTCCGCAGAACTTTATTGCCAACCGATTGATGCTGGATCTGTTCTCACAAGTAATTACTGAACATGTGAACTCAGCTTTACAGCTATAATTGTGACGTCCCTGGACTAGTCAGGCACAGGGTACTGCTCTTTATCTCCCTGTGCAGGACTCATCCCCCATGGTTCTGGGTTCCCATCTTGCAGTACTGCCTCCACCAGCATCTACAAATCCTAGTCACACCTCGCACCACACCCTGTCAGGCACACCAGTGGGCTGCTAAGCTGGAATAGGACCACCCACCTAGGGGTCAGGCAGGGAAGTGGGAGGTGACAAGTCAGTTCAGTGGTATCCCTCGAGGAGTGAGGTGCTCGAGGAAGCTGGGAGTTGGAGCTCCCAGGGGAGAAGCAGACTAGGTCGCAGATGGTGGTCTGAACCCGGAGGAGTCGGAGACCCGGTTGTGGTAAATTAGGACTTGGTGCCTGGCTAGTCTTGGAGGATAGCCAGCAGCCGCAGTTCAATAGCCGGGCTGGGACCAAAGGCACGTCGGGGTACATGGACCCTAGGTCGGTGAGAAGCTTCAAGCAACCTGTCAATTAACCTGCGGAGGACAGAGCCTATATGTACTGTTCTTACAAAGCTCAGAGATTGGGGACACTAGCGCAACGAGGGGGATAGGGCTTTCCAAGCAAAGCAGCCCACTGAAATCCCAAGCGTGAGCTCCTGAGAGCAAGCTTTTCTGCTACTCATAGTAGGGAGCGAGGTACAGAAATAACCAAGCTTACAGGCCATCTGGACACTCTAAAACACTGTACAGGGAGGCAGGCTACAGACCACCAGGCAGTGCTGCAGGGGACGGAACCCGGATGAGCTCCCCAAGAAGGCAGCGGCACCCAGAGACTTGGTTTACCACGTTGTCAGCATCTGCTTTCCTTCTGAGTGAGTACCTGATTAACCCCTGCAACTAGCGAGCCTGCGAGACCTTTTCCTACCCATGGAGGATAACGTCCTCTAGCTGCCCCACTCCATCCAACCCGTGTACTCCCAACGGCAGCGGCAGTACTCCCTATTACCACACACCATGGGTGGCGTCACAAACTATCTAAAATCCCCTGTAAATAACCCCCCATCACGTTTCGGCGTGACCCCAAGCCCTGCGGATCCGGAGACCCTCGAGCCATGAGTAGTGACGTCCGGATCCGGGCGGGTCGACCGCTTCTGGGGCGGGACACGTCCAGAACATAATAAAAATGAATTTAACTGTTGAAACGTCCCCCAACATTTTTTGATGACCCTTTGGAGAACAAAATAATTGAAATAATGAACAAAAAAGCAGAAAAAGATAAATGAAACCAATTATTGAAAAAAGAATGGCTATGTAATTCTGGATCAAAGTTTCTAACCCTGCCCCTGTCAAAAACACATCAGTCATTACATCATACGCCATGTGTGGCTATGTGCAAATTGATCAGTCAGTGGACTTCAGTTTGAGGAGTCAGATCTTCAGTGGTCAGCTTATTCCTAAGGAATTTCATTTGTTTCCTTTGAGACAACCTTTTAAACTAAATTCTCTATTTTGTAAAAATGAAATTCGTTGCCATATCCATGATAATCCATGACTTTAATTTTGAAATGTTAGATCTCTAGTAAATGCCATACAATTCGAGATTTCCACGCTGCGTGCCACATGGGCCTTTTTCTACAGCTTAAATTAACTTCAAAATCAAACATTTGAAAACCTGTTTATATCCCATTAATTGGAAAGTCACTATATACCTGCTGTGGCGCATATATTAAAAACGTAATGCACACATACCATTATCATCAGAAACGGAATATACAAGTTGACCAACATGATGTTAATTATCAAAATGATCCACACTTTTATAATGACTAACCTTGTTTATTATAGCCAGTATCCATGTAGATGTCTGCTCTGCATACGTCCATTATGTAATCTCACAATATCATAACATTTTCAGTGGTTGTAATTATGACTCCTGCTAAGATAGGAACCCACTTCAAGAAACCCCACTGAGGACCTGATCATAAAATGACCTATGGTGGAGAATAGAGCATTTCAGCCTAATTCATATAGCATTTCTGGGCTGTGTATGTACACATTTTTATAATGGACATTAAGAAGGAATAACATTTGTATTTTCCATTAGATCAACCATCCATGACTCAGTACAATGAACTTTTCTCATACCATTTCATATGCTTTTTCTTAGCCCTCTTCTTGGGTAGCTATGCATGTATTTCATGAAAAAACTTACTTTTTATCACTGAGAAATACTTTGACTGTATAACACTGCATATGAAGCTTTGCATATCATAATGTGTGTATTGTTTCTATATGACACATGGTGGATTCAAAAGTGGAATGTGTTCATTCTTCTTTTTGGTGGTGACATTGTTTAACCTATGCCAACTTTATGGCAATCCCATATACAGTGGGGAAAAAAGTATTTAGTCAGCCACCAAATGTGCAAGTTCTCGCACTTAAAAAGATGAGTGAGGCCTGTAATTGACATCATAGGTAGACCACAACTATAAGAGACAAAATGAGAAAACAAATATAAAAAAATCACCTTGTCTGATTTGGCAAGATTTTTTTGGCAAATTATGATGGAAATTAAGTATTTAGTCAGCTAAAAACATGCAATATTTCTGTCTTTCACAGACCTGTAACTTCTTCTATAAGATGCTCATCTGTCCTCCACTCATAACCTGTAGTAATGGCACCTGCTTGAACTTGTTATCAGTATAAAAGACATTTGCCCACAATCTCAAACAGTCACACTCCAAATTCCACTATGGTGAAGACCAAAGAGCTGTCAAAGGACACCAGAAACAAAATTGTAGCCCTGCACCAGGCTAGGAAGACTGATTCTGCAATAGGCAAGCAGCTTGGTGTGATGAAATCAACTGTGGGAGCAATAATAAGAAAATGGAAGACATACAAGACCACTGATAATCTCACTCAATCTGGGGCTCAACGCAAGATCTCAGGAGGAGACAGAATGATGAGTTGCATCCAAAGAACACCATACCTACTGTGAAGCATGGGGGTGGCAACATCATGCTTAGGGGCTGTTTCTCTGCAAAGGGACCAGTAAGACTGATCCGTGTACATGAAATAATGAATGGGGCCATGTATCGTGAGATTTTGAGTGCAAACCTCCTTCCATCAGCAAGGGCATTGAAGATGAAATGTGGCTGGGTTTTCATTGTCTGTAAGCCATAATCATCAGCATTAATAGAAATAAACACATGACATAGATCCCTCTGTGTGTAATGACGCTATATAATATATGTTTCACTTTTTGTAATGAATTACTGAAATAAATTAACTTTTTGAGGCTATTCCTTATATATATCTCAAGGACAATGGACATGTTAATGTTTAATGAATGGAAACAACATTTTTGAAACATATTTAATATTGAGAATGACACAAGGAAATAAACGTACTTACCCGCTTCAGCATACTATCAATGAGTTTTTTGATGCTTGTCTGAAAAATTTTCTACCAAACTGATTGCAAACTGGACATGCAAGTCATTAAGATCCACTGCTGGCAGCTCCCTTTGCAAATGTTGACCAATGATCTTGCAGATGTGCTTGGTGGGAGAGAAGTCTGGAGAAACTGCAGGCCATGGTATTAAGTTTAGTTCATGTAGACGGCTCATAGTAACAGAAACATCATGCGACCTGGCATTATTGTGTTGAAAAATTGCTCCTGGGACATTTTGGAGAAATGGCAGGACCACTGGTTCCACGTTCCATGAGAGAACGCCACATCAGATCTACTTTGATTATGGTGTGACATGGTATAAGGTATGCTAGCTGCACCCTTCTACTATTCATTCCAAGAACATTAAGGCTATGTGCCCACGGAACTCTGTATCTGCGGATTTTTCTGCATCAAAATCCACAGCTTTCCCCCGGAATCCGCACCTTTTCATAGGTGCGGATTTGATGCGGATTCGACGCGGATTTTGTTGCGGATTTTGCGATTTTTTTTATTTCAATTGAATAGGCAAAATCCGCACGAAAATCCGCAACAATAATTGACATGCTGCAGATTTTTCCGCACGAAAATCCGCACGATTTCCGCTGCGGAAAAATCCGCAGCGTGGGCACAGCATTCCCCACAATGAAATGGCTGGGGAGTAGCTGTGCTGCAGATTTCTGAAAAATCCGCGGCATTTCCACGAGAAATCCGCGGCAAAATCCGCGCATTTTCCGCAGAGTGGGCACATAGCCTAATAGCTCAACCTTACACTATTTGGTGGGGGAACCGGGGCAATGGCCATTTTCTAAAGGACCCATTTTTAACATGACATTTCTCAGACAACCATTAGTAACCTATACATTTTCTTTACATTTTTTCTAATTATTAACCCCTTAAGAAACGGGCCAATTTTTAGTTTTTACACTTTTGTTTATTCCTCCCCTTACTCCAAGAGCCAACTTTTTTATTTGTCTGTCGATATAGCTATGTGAGGGCTTCTATTTTGTGGGTTAAATTGTATTTTTGAATTACATCATCTATTATATCATATGATATAATGGTAAACAAGAAAACAATTCTAAATGTGTTGAAATAGCAAAAAAAGTGAAATTCTGCAATAGTTTTTTGGTTTTTCATTTCCAGAGTTAATTTTACCATAAAACTGAAATGGCAGTATAATTCTCCAGTTCAGTATTATTATGTAGATACAAAATATGTATAGTTTTTGGTTTATTTAACTGGTGAAAACAAAAATATGAAATTTTGAATAAAAAAATCTTCCCTGTGAAGCGACGTTCTGGCAGCTGTAATGTTTTCAATTTTAGGGATATGGAGCTGTATGAGGACTTGTTTTTTTGCACCCCGAGCTGATATCTTATTCTTTATTGATATTATTTTGGGGTATATACAGTGTTTTGATCCTCTGTCGTCACTCTGTTTAATCATTGGATTAATTTATATTATATTTTGATAGATGGAACTTTTACCAAGGCAATGATACCAAATATGTGTTTGTTTGGTATTTTTATTTCTATTGTGGTAAAAAGAGGGTGATTTGAACTTTTATATTTTTTAAAACATTATTTTTACTATGAACCGTATTTAATATTCCCCTTAGGAGGACTTGAGCCTACAATAGTCTGATCACTTCTTATATATACAGTAATTCCACAGTATTGCTGTACAGAGAAGAAATCACAGTTTCCTATGAACACTGGCCCAGGGCTAGCTTTCATAGGAGTCCTGAGATGACAGACACAGGGGTCGTCAGCTGATCCCTAGCTGTCTACAAATCTACGTGCAACCAAATCTGCAACGTGTGCACATAGCCTTACACAAACATATTTTATGGTCTGTTAAATGGCCGCAATGGCCATCCCATTCTTGTATTTTCTGATCTAAATCAACGGCTTCATATAAATTTATGCTGTCCAAAGCAGGACACGCATGGTTGGGGTGGCCATAGCAGCAGCAACCTGGATCATAAATGACGGTTGTATGAATACACCCTTATAGATTATAGAGATGATGTTGGACTGGTCACACAGGACCTTGGTTATTAAGCTCTATGGGACCCAAAATTTCCTAATGTCTTCCCTGAATGGGAATTTCAATGGCTACAGGTCACTTTCTAGTATCTCTTACAGTACTTTTCTAGAGTCAATAATTAATGTCAGGGTTTTACTCCACTTTCTAACAGGTTGGCGACAGGAAAAGATCTATAACGACTCGCTGTGTCCTGAGCCTCTTTACAATCACTGACTTTCTCTCTCTCTTATCAGTTTCTTGGCCTCTGGTTGTGCTAAGTAGTAAAAGACACTTTCTTTGGCTGATTGCACTCTTTACACACAGTTTTCCTAACTACCTACTCTTTGGAAATAAAGGTACTGCAGTTCCCTTTTGTGTCTGGCTCACGTAATCTCAACCATCATTTGTACCTGCAGGTAAATATCAAAGCTCAGCGCCGGCCTCAAACTTACACTCCCTTGTAAGATTAAGGATACAGAACATATAAACTAGACAGTGTGATTTGCCCACCATACTGTTTCATGCAAGGTACACATTACCCTATTTAAGAGACCAGTATGATGGTAACCAAAGTATAAGTAGTACACATAACTCAAAAAAGCCAGAGTTATCTATGTTCACCAAGTTATGTTAAAAAATGTCATGTTATCCCAAAATTAGAAAATGAGCCCAGCACTTCACATGTCTAAAACCCAGTTTTGCTTTATAGAATATCCCTTAACCCCTTCAGCCCCCGGGCACTTTTCGTTTTTGCGTTTTTGTTTTTTGCTCCCCTTCTTCCGAGATGCGTAACATTTTTATTTTTCCATCAATCTTGCCATATGAGGGCTTGTTTTTTGTGGGACGAGTTGTACTTTTAAATGAAACCATGAGTTTTACCATATAGTGTACTGGAAAACGGCAAAAAAATTCCAAGTGCGGAAAAATTGCAGAAAAAGTGTGATCATACAATAGTTTTTGGGATATTTTATTCACTGTGTTCACTATATGGTAAAACTGAGGTATCTATGTGATGCCTCAGGTCGGTGCGAGTTTGTAGACACCAAACATGTATAGGTTTACTTGTATCTAAAGGGTTAAAATAAATTCACAAGCATGTCCAAAAAATGTGGCCCACGTTTTGCGCCATTTTCCAAAACCCGTAGCGTTGTCATTTTTCAGGATCTGAGGCTCAGTGATGGCTTATTTTTTGCGTCTCGACCTGACGTTTTTAACGGTACCATTTTTGCACAGATGCTACATTTTGATCGCCTGTTATTGCATTTTGCGCAAAATTTGCGGCGACCAAAAAACGTAATTTTGGCGTTTGGAATTTTTTTGCCGCTACGCCGTTTACTGATCAGATTCATTGATTTTATATTTTGATAGATCGGGCATTTCTGAACGCGGTGATACCAAATATGTGTGTATTTTTTATTTTTTAACCCTTTAATTTTCAATAGGGTGAAAGGGGGGTGATTTGAACTTTTAGGTTTTTTTAATTTTTTTTTAATTTTTTAAAACTTTTATTTTTTACTTTTTTTTTTTATTTTACTAGTCACCCTAGGGGGCTATAGCGATCAGCAATGCGATCGCTTTGCACTATCTGCAGATCTCAGCTACAGAGCTGAGAACTGCAGATTTGCTGCTTCACTTTCAATGCCGGTTGTATTCCGGCATTGAGAGGAAGTGAGTCATGTTAGCTACAGGCGTCATCACATGACCCTGTGCTACCATGGCAACCGCCGAAAGTCACGTGATCATGTCACGTGACTTCCGGTGGGGCGGGGTAAGTGACTGTCATGGCGGCGCCCATATACATATCGCTGCCAAAATTTTGGCAGCGAAATGTAAGGGGTTAATGGCCGCGGGTGGAAGCGATCCCACCCGCGGCTAGCAGGCACACATGTCAGCTGTTGATAACAGCTGATATGTGCGCGGATCGCCGCCGCCTGCCGGCGGCAGGGGGCGGGGCTTACCGGCACACGACCCATAACGTACCCAGTACGTCATGGGTCGTTAAGAGGTTAAAAACTCATCACCTCTCTAAAGTAATGATTTTCATAAAAGGGATTTTCTATAAAGCAAAATCAGATTTTAGCCATGAAAAGTGCTGTACTAATTTCTTCATCTTGGAATTGCACAATATTGTTTACCGTAACTAGTGTTGACCAGTTACTTCACTGATCCAATGGAACAGTACAGTTTAATGTTATGTCTTCTGTAGAGTTGAGCGATGTTCGAGTCAAACGGTTCGCCAATTTCATGTTCAAGTGATTTTGGGGGGTATTTGAGTCGTTTGACGAACTTGAACGATTTGCTTAAAGTTCGGCAGTTCGAGTTACGTTCGAGAACGGTTCGATCACCAAAAAGCATAGCTAGTTACTAGCTGGCTTTTCACTGTAATAGTGTGAGTCACTGTGAATCATATAAAAATTCAGCGTATAGTGTGCGGGTGGGACAGGGTTTAGATCAGTTCTACTGCTGAGTGCTGAAAGAATGGCGATCGCCATTTTTTTTTCCTAACCGCGCGTACAGTGCGGCGGGCCAGGCTGTCAGTAAATCACAGACACACACACAGCAAAGTGGATTTTTGCCAGACAAGCAAGGGCATGTGTCATAGGCTGTGCATGTCACATGTCCTTGCCTTATAAGACATGGCCATTTTCCCCATCGCCACAATTATCTGTCTGCTGCGGGTGAGTGACAGTCACCGCTCCCGATCCCGCTGCTGCTGCTGTGTGCACTATAGACATACAGTACAATCTACACATCACTTTAGGGATTAGGGACTACTTGTAATTTCAGCCCTTTTCAGGGCTACATTACAGCCGTTCATAGCCATTGGTGCTAGGCAGGTCTGTGCCAACGCTGTGCAGGGGTTTATATCACAGCGTCTGGCTACATCAGCTCAGGCAATTCCTTGGGGCATTGTTTCATTGGCAGGGATAGAAAGTGAGGCTTCCTTTGCTGACCAGCTAGCTACAGCACCTGTGCATTCTACACACCTGCCCATTTTTGCTACACAATTTTAATTGCAAACAGTGCTGACACTTTTAGTGGCATACTAAAATTGTCTGCGATACTAACTTAGTGTTCCTTTGCTGACAACCTAGCTACAGCACCTGTGCATTCTACACACCTGTCCATTTTTGCTACACAATTTTAATTGCAAACAGTGCTGACACTTTTAGTGGCATACTAAAATTGTCTGGGATACTAACTTAGTGTTCCTTTGCTGACCAGCTAGCTACAGCACCTGTGCATTCTACACACCTGTCCATTTTTGCTACCCAATTTTAATTGCAAACAGTGCTGACACTTTTAATGGCATACTAAAATTGTCTGGGATACTAACTTAGTGTTCCTTTGCTGACCAGCTAGCTACAGCACCTGTGCATTCTACACACCTGTCCATTTTTGCTACGCAATTTTAATTGCAAACAGTGCTGACACTTTTAGTGGCATACTAAAATTGTCTGGGATACTAACTTAGTGTTCCTTTGCTGACCAGTAAGCTACAGCACCTGTGCATTCTACACGCCTGTCCATTTTTGCTACGCAATTTTAATTGCAAACAGTGCTGACACTTTTAGTGGCATACTAAAATTATCTGGGATACTAACTTAGTGTTCCTTTGCTGACCAGCAAGCTACAGCACCTGTCCATTTTTGCTACGCAATTTTAATTGCAAACAGTGCTGACACTTTTAGTGGCATACTAAAATTGTCTGGGATACTAACTTAGTGTTCCTTTGCTGACAAGCAAGCTACAGCACCTGTGCATTCTACACACCTGTCCATTTTTGCTACGCAATTTTAATTGCAAACAGTGCTGACACTTTTAGGGCCATAGTTTAATTGTCTGGAATACTACGTTAGGGTTCCGATGTTGACAATTTAGCTATATTACCTCTGCATTGTACAGCACCTGTCCATTTGTGCTACGCAAATTTAATTGCCAAAAGTGCTGCCATTTTTAGGGGCATACTTTCATTGTCTGGGATACTACGTTAGGGTTCCTCTGCTGACAATTTAGCTATACCATCTCTGCATTGTACACCACATCTCCATTTTTGCTACGCTATTTTAAATTGCAAAAAGTGCTGCCAGTTTTAGGGCCATGGTTTCATTGTCAGGGATAGTCAGTGTTGGTTCTTTAGCTGTCAATAAAGCTAGACCACCTCTGCATTGTACACCACCTCTCCATTTTTGCTACGACATTTTAAGTGTCCAATCTGGTCACAAACAAAATGAGTGGCAAAAGGACAGATGCTGGTGGAAAGGGGAACAGGCGTGTTGGAAAGGGAAAAAAAGTTTGTGTCTGTGGATTAGTTGGTAAAGCTACAGTAACATCTGCTGAAGAAAGGCCATCTTCCAGCAAAAGTTGAATGTCTACTACTTTCCGTGGACAATCTGATGTGATCCCTCTTTTACGGAACCGAACTACTGTAACAAAAGTAGATGATGCACAAAAAAAGCACATGCTTGAATGGATCTCAAGTGCTCCAACAAGTGGCCTCTCCTCCACCTCAACATCCAAAGCAGACCAGTCCTCTGAGTTGTCATCCCAATTGCACTTGCTTTCTCCCAGCTCTCAAGTCTCCACTCGCCCTGCAGAGTATGGTGTAACAGAGATGGGTGAGTCTGCAGAGCTGTTCAGTCACACTATATCCTGGGAATCAGAGGTATGCTCCCAAGCTACAGTGAGTACAGACCAGGAAATAATCTGCAGTGATGCCCCGAAGCTTTGTGAATCAGATTCAGGCCTTGATGACCAAGTTTCTGAGCATAATGTAGACCCTCATTCCCAAACTGTAACAGCTCTTGGTGGAGACAATGAGGAACATACTGATGATGATGAGACTCAGATACCTGATTGGAATGACAACTTAACTATTCGGTCAGGGCAGGAAGAGGTTAGCTCTGAGGGGGAGGGGAGTGCAAACTCACAGGTTGATGATGAGGTTGTAGATCCCACTTACTGTCAACCCACAAACAGGCACTCGAGGAGGTCAGCAAAGGCGGTGGAGAAGGATGCGACTGACGACGAGGTTAGCTTGCACCTTCCTGGACAAAAACGGAGTACTGGAAGCACGTCAACAACTGCATCCTCAGCCACAACTCTGCCTCTGAGCACAAGTCGGGGTGGCTCTGCAGGTCGCATGGGCTCTAATAGTTGCCTAGCCTGGTCCTTTTTTGACATCGCAAAGGATCACCCAACTCATGTGATCTGTAAGATTTGTCACCAATCTGTAAGTAGAGGCCAAATACTCACTAGTTTGACTACTTCGTCCATGAACCGTTACATGAATAACAAGCACAAGTCCCAGTGGGAAGCTCACTGTGTTACAATGCGGCCTAGCGGAGTGGGCCAACCACCGTCTGCCCCTTCAGGCGCATCCGCGCGCTCTTCATCCTCTATGACTGTGAGGACAGCTGTCACACATGCTTTTCGTTACAGACCTTCCACCTCTTTAACCACAACAAGCAGTTTGATTGGCAGGTCATCAGTTGTTTTGGAAGGGGAAACAGGTGCTCGTGTAGTGCTCTCTCAGACATCGAGAGCACCAACTTTGGATGAAGGCAACATCATGTCTCTGCCTGCACTTTCCTCACAGACCAGCAGTTTTCCAGGGACACCCTACTCAACGCCATCTCCACACAGCAGCCAGATCTCGGTCCCTCAGATGTGGACAATTAAAAGACCATTTCCTCCTAGCCATGACAAAGCTAAGAGGTTGACTTTCACCCTCTGCAAGTTGTTGGCTACAGAAATGCTACCTTTCCGCCTGGTGGACACAGAGGATTTTTGAGACCTTATGTCCGTCGTTGTGCCCCAGTACCAGATGCTCAGTCGCCACTACTTCTCCAAGAAAGGCGTGCCTGCGCTACACCAGCATGTCGCACACAACATCACCGCTTCCTTGAGGAACTCTGTGTGTGACAGGGTGCATTTCACCACCAAAACTTGGACCAGTAAGCATGGACAGGGGCGTTACATGTCGCTGACTGGGCACTGGGTAACTTTGGTGAGAGATGGAGAAGGGTCTGCTGTACAAGTCTTGCCATCCCCACGAGTTGTGCGTCAATCCTCTGTATGTTAAAGCTCCTCCACTGCTTCTGCCTCCTCAACCTCGTCTGGGTCCTCCACCTCCGCCCAAAGCCTGTCTGGTCAGGCCACCCACGTTGTAACTGCGCACAAGGAATTCCGCACACCTCCTTACTATGCTGGCAGCAGAGATCAATGGCATCAGGAGGTCTTTACGTTGAAATGTCTGGGAAATAAGAATCACACAGCTGAGGAGTTGTGGTCAGCTCTGGAGACCGAGTTTAGTAACTGGTTGTCTCCACTCAACTTGCAGCCTGGGAAGGCCGTGGGAGACAATGCTACAAACCTTGGTGCGGCCCTTCGCCGGGGCAAGTTGACACACGTGCCTTGTATGGCTCACGTGTTGAACCTTGTTGTCCAGCAATTTTTAATACACTATCCCGGCCTAGATGGGCTTCTGCACAGGGCACGGTCACTCTCTGCTCACTTCCGCCGTTCAACCGGCGCAGCTGACCGACTTGCATTGCTCCAGAAGTCTTTCGGCCTGCCGGTTCATCGCCTGAAATGCGATGTGGCAACACGCTGGAAGTCGACTCTCCACATGTTGCAGCGACTGTAGCAGCACCGCCGAGCCCTGGTGCATTACATTATGATGTATAGCCTGGGCCAACGAGAAGCAGAGGTGGGGCAGATCACGCTGCTGGAGTGGTCTCAGATCAAGGACCTATGCACCCTTCTGCACAGTTTCGACATGGCGACAAATATGTTTAGCGCTGACAATATCATTATCAGCATGACAATTCCAGTCATTTACATGCTGGAGCACACGCTAAACACTATTCGGAGTCAGGGGGTGGGACAAGAGGAAGGGGAGGAAGTACAGGAGGATTCATATGCGGAATGGATACCAAGATCTACAAGGTCCAAACTTTCAGCATCACCAAGGCGGCAGGCATGGGACGGTGGGGGAGAGGGATTAACAAAGTCGCATGGTAGCAGCCAAACTGTTAAGGAAGATGCAGGAGCCCAGGAAGAAATGGTGGACAAACTGTCGATGGGCATGGAAGACTCAGCAGATGAGGGAGACCTTGGTCAAATTTCGGTTGTTCGAGGTTGGGGGGAGATGTCAGAGGAAGGAAGCACAGTTATCACCTCACCACCACAAACACAGCAAGGACTTGGTCCGCATGGATGTGCAAGACACATGAGCGCCTTCTTACTCCCCTACTTACAACATGACCCTCGGATTGTCTGAATTAGAAGTAATGATGACTACTGGGTTGCCACACTCTTAGATCCTAGGTACAAGTCCAAATTTGGCGAAATAATTCCAGCCATAGAAAGGGACGTACGTATGCAGGAGTATCAGCAGAAGCTGTTATGCAATCTTAGCTCGGCTTTTCCACCAAACACCAGTGGTGCACAGAGTGAATCTCCCAGTTGTAACTTGCCAAGCATGGGACTGTCTCGTCATCATCAGTCAAACCATACCAGCAACACCGTATCTGGTGGTAACAGGAATTTTATGGAATCGTTTCATAATTTTTTTAGACCATCCTTTGCAAGGCCACAAGAGACAAGAAGTCTGACACATAGTTAACGGCTGGAGA
The DNA here is from genome assembly GCF_048569485.1 of Anomaloglossus baeobatrachus. Classification (NCBI taxonomy): domain Eukaryota; kingdom Metazoa; phylum Chordata; class Amphibia; order Anura; family Aromobatidae; genus Anomaloglossus; species Anomaloglossus baeobatrachus. The sequence goes on along the minus strand of NC_134354.1, from coordinate 394,340,533 downwards.
GGATCATACAGGAGTATCTCCAAATGAACATCGATGCTATGACTGTGCAACTGTAGCCTTGCTCATTTTGGGCTTCCAATCTTGAAAAATGGCCTGAGCTCGCCACTTACGCCTTGGAGATATTGTTGTGTCCCGCAGCCAGCATTGTCTCGGAACGTGTCTTCAGTGCTGCTGGGTGTGTGCTGACAGATAAGTGCACGTGTCTGTCCAGTGACAATGTGGACAGACTAACGTTCATCAAGATGAAGAAGTCATGGATCAGCAAGGACTTTGCTACCCCGGTGTCATCCTGGGGACTGTTAAGGCTGGCGTATTTTTGAATGTGCTTGATGCAAATCAACATGTTAAGTTTGCAACTGGGGCATAAGTGATGCCACTGAAGTGGTGTGTGTGGCGCAATTTTTGGAAAAAAGGGAGACTCTGCTTGGAGTCCCCTTGCTTTCTTTTTAAAAAATGATCCAAGATGAACAATTCATGGTTCAACAAGGACTTTGCTACTCCGGTGTCATCCTGGGGACAGTTAAGGCTGGTCTATTTTTGAGTGTGCTTGATGCAAATCAACATGTCAAGTTTGCAACTGGGGCACAAGTGATGCAACTGAAGTGGTGTGTGAGGCCCAATTTTTGGAAAAAAAGGGAGACTCTGCTTGGAGTCCCCTTGCTGTGTTTTTAAAAATAATCCAAGATGAACAAGTCATGGTTCAGCAAGGACTTTGCCACCCCGGTGTCATCCTGGGGCCAGTTAAGGCTGGTGTATTTTTGAATGTGCTTGATGCAAATCAACATGTCAAATTTGCAACTGGGGCACAAGCGATGCCACTGAAGTGGTGTGTGTGGCCCAATTTTTGGAAAAAAGGGAGACTCTGCTTGGAGTCTCCTTGCTGTGTTTTACATGATTTTAGAAGAGCATGACATGCCTATATCTGTGTCTCCTCCTTTTTTTACTCTTCCAGCTCTTTTGTTTTCACATGGGTATATGTCCTTGTCACTTTTCCATGTGTTTGTGGTGTCTTGTGAGTTGTTTGTCACCTTTTGGACACATTAGATGTTTTCTATGTGTTTGTATGTGTTTGTGTTTTCCTGCTATTGTTGTCAATGGGGTTCAGATTGGTTCGTCGAACGTTCTATGAATGTTCGACAAACTTGTCCTCCGTTCGACGAACCGAACCGAACTCAAACTCTATGGGGGTGGTTCATCTCTACTCTACTGTATTAGCAAGGCTGTGATGATTGTATTGCCGAGGATGTGATGATACTTCTTGGATTAGCCTCCATGCAAGAACATTGCAAATTTGTTATTAGACCATTACACCTACTGGTGGACATAGAAAGAAAAGGGCCCCTGTGCAAGAACAATATATGGGCCCTTTGCAGCCCAATAACTCATCATAATGCATAATTCCACCTGCTTTGGAGTAGAACTGGCCCGCAACCTCTTGGGCTCTTGTGCAGCTACTTATGGTTCACCAATGATATGTCTTCCCCTGATTACACCTACAAATGGAAGAAACCTATGCTTATAGGAAGTACATGTTGTCATGACTGTAGCCTGACTCTGATGGGGTTAAGTCAGGTGGGAGGGGTCTGATTGTTGTGCCTCGTTCTAGGACCGCTTTATAAAGGTTATATTTGACTCCGATCTCTCCTTCACTCCCCACATTGGTTCACTCGCTCATGTCACCTCCTCCTCAAAAACATCTCTAGAATTTGACCTTTTCTTACCATTGACTCTGCAAAAACTCTTACTGTCGCTCTCATTCATTCTCGCCTGGATTATTGGAATTCTTTACTAATTGGTCTTCCTATTACTAAACTCGCCTCTCTCCAATCCATTCTGAATGCCGCTGCCAGGATCATTTTCCTCTCCAACCGCTTCACTGATGCCTCTGCTCTGTTCCAGTCATTGCACTGGTTGCCTATTCGCTACAGAATCCAACATAAACTTATCACTCTGACTCACAAAGCTCTCCACAGTTCCGCATCACCCTACATCTGCTTTCTCATCTCTAACTATCACCCCACCCATTCCCTCTGCTCTGCTAATGACCTAAGACTGACATCCTCAACAATTCAAACCTCCCACTCACGTGTTCAAGATTTCTCACAAGCTGCACCTATGCTCTGGAACACACTACCAAGAACAATCCGATTATTCCCAACATCCACACCTTTAAGCGGGCCTTAAAAAAGCATTTCTTTAGACTAGCCTAGCACCTCACCTCCCTCATCTAATCTAGTCTCATTCTGCCCTTCATATAATTTACTTCCATTTCTTGTCCCCTGTATTTTCTGGTTCCTTCCTCTTCATGTACTTTTTTTTACACTCTGTACCTGTAAAAATTCTGGCTGGCGACCGGTCCATGCAGCTGGTTTTGAATCCCCTTTAAATCAATGTCTGGACCATATATGACATGCTTTTCTTCCCCCCCCCCTTCCACTCCCTCTCCCATTCACCTTTTGTGCCTCCCCTATCTCCTAATAAACTGTAAGCTTACGAGTAGGACCCTCACTCCTCTAGGTATCTGAATTTTGTTATTTGTATTGTCTGTGCATGTCCCTTCTGAATTGAAAAGCGCTGCGGAATATTATTATTATTATCATTATTATTATTATTATTATTATTAAAGGTGTGGAGACCTCTGGAACGCCACCAGTAATAGTTCCTGCTCTGGAGCATGCGCAACTGATTTTTGTGAGTTAGCCCTGATTTGTCCCACTACCCAACTTACCTCTCCCTGACCTTCATGTCCCCTGTACTGTTTGTCTGCCTTGTCTCCAAGATCTTGGTCTCGTTCTGTCCCTCGGTCCCCTCCCCCTCTTTTGTACTTACTTGCTCTCCCCAGTGTTCATATAAAATATACACAGCCCGCGTGGTTTGTATATAGTATTTCCATTTTGAATATTACGCATTATTTTCAAAGTATGAATATTGTAAAAAGAAAAACAAAGACTTGTGGAGGTTACAGTCTCTAAACAACTCTGTTATTATAGCAAGTGTATAGGGTACAACTCCAATAAATATCATACAAACACAACCTTTTACTGGTACGTATTTATAGTGCTCTTTCTACTCTTTAACTTAGTATGTGTGGGAGTAAAAATGAATTGTAATAGTAAATGTGCAGAGCGAGAATTACATTTCCTTTGGTGTGTGCATGAAGCCTGTGCCCTGTAATACACAATGTGTATTCTCTCCACTTCATTGACTGCAGCTATACCTAATGGGCATTCTACATATTAAACATGTAGATTTATTTCATACATTGTTTGGACCCCTCTTGTGGCTTAACCATCACTCAGACAGACAGGATTTCCAAAACGTAAAGATCTGAATGAAAACAATTCTCTTTTCATTTGCTTCCATTGCTTCATAGTTTAGAACAGTAAGCGCAATTTACTTACATATTTATATACATACAGTAAATATTTGTTGTTTTAAAGAACAGAAAAAATGAAAAGGAAAATGTATGAAGCTTCCCTTTAGAGACACTTTGTTGTATTAAGGAATTGCATTATGAGCTATTACTTAACGTTGATGGAATCGCAATCTTTAGCAGTAGGAGTTATAGAAATAACACAGACAGGTGCTATAAGATGAATTCATTTATGGAAGACTGTATTATTTGAATTTCTTCTAGGTACTGTCACAGCACATTGCCCCTGCGACCGTCACTGCAAGAACACTGTTCACAGAATACAGGCTGGTGACGATATGCCATACACAATGTCTGCATGAAAGTAACAGGGATTTTGCCTCTTCATTAAGACCCATTGGTACAAGGAGTGATATCGAAACTTTTCAATTACTGGATAAAAAAAATCTATAAAAATCAGTTTAGGCTATGTTCACACAACATTTTTGCCCCATGTTTAGCATGATAGTAAAGCTCTTAAACTAATAGACCCTTTCCATTACTAATCTAGTGCTTAGTGGCAGCTCTGGGCTGTCATTAACCTCTTATTAGCCCGATTGCCAGCACACCAAGGCAATCGGAAAGAGTCCGGTAAAGTTCTGGGATTATCGCATCTAATGGATGTGGCAATCCAGGGCAACTACAGGCTGCTATTTTTAGACTGGGGTTCCCAATAAGCATGGATCTCCCCAGCCATTTAATACCAGCCCCCAGTTATCAGGCTATATCATGGCTGAACTATTCCATTATTCTAATAAAACAATGGATCCAAGAGATTCATGCAATAAATAATTTTATTGTGATGTTCAAAATAAATAAAAAAAAAATAAAATACATAAAACAGAGACATTCCTATGAGGGACAAGGGCATACAGCAAATAGCATATAGTGACAGATTTTTAGTATAAATATCTTCATAAAATTGTTTAACCCCTTAACGACCGTGGGCCGTAAAATTACGTCCTTGCGGTCATAATGTTACTGCCCGCGGTCTGCCGGCAGCATCATGCTGCGATCGGCACACATCTCAGCTGATTTTCACAGCTGAGATGTGTGCCTACTAGAGATGAGCGAACCGGTCCCGGTTCGGCTCGAGGTCGGTTCGCAGAACGGAGGTCCCGTTCGAGTTCGGTTCGTCGAACGTTCGACGAACCGAACTCGAACCGCATAGGAAACAATGGCAGGCATTCACAAACACATAAAAACACCTAGAAAACACCCTCAAAGGTGTCCAAAAGGTGACAAACAACTCACAACACAACACAAACACATGGGAAAGTGACAAAGACATATACTCATGTGAAAACAAAAGAGCTGGACAAGGAAAAAGAGGAGGACACACAGATATATGAGTATATGCAAGGAAACATCGATGCCATTATTGTGCAACTTGAGCCCTGCTCATTTTAGGCTTCCAATCTGGATAAATTGCCTGAGATTGCCACGTACGCCTTGGCGATCTTGTTGTGTCCTGCAGCCAGCATTCTCTCGGAACCTGTCTTCAGTGCTGCTGGGGGTCTGCTGGAAGAAAAGCACACGTGTCTGTCCACTGACAATGTGGACATGGCTCTCAGAGGACTTTTCTTCCCCTGGGTCAGCCAGGGGACGGGAAAGGCACGCGTATTTTTGAGAGTGCGTCATGCAAAGCACCTTTTTCTTTTTCAAAAGGGGGGTCAACTGATGCCAGTCAAGTGGGGTGTGTGTGGCCCAATTAGTGGCAACGAGAGAGACTGTGGTTGGAGTCCCCTCGCTGTGTTTCCGAAAAGAACCAAGATGAACAAGTCATGGCTCTCAGAGGACGTTTCTTCCCCTGGGTCATCCAGGGGACGGGAAAGGCACGCGTATTTTTGAGAGTGCTTCATGCCAAGCATCTTTTTCTTTTTCAAAAGGGGGGTCAACTGACGCCAGTCAAGTGGGGTGTGTGTGGCCCAATTAGTGGCAACGAGAGAGACTGTGGTTGGAGTCCCCTCGCTGTGTTTCCGAAAAGAACCAAGATGAACAAGTCATGGCTCTCAGAGGACTTTTCTTCCCCTGGGTCAAACAGGGGAAGGGAAAGGCACGCGTATTTTTGAGAGTGCTTCATGCAAAGCATCTTTTTTTTTTTCAAAAGGGGGGGTCAACTGATGCCAGTCAAGTGGGGTGTGTGTGGCCCAATTAGTGGCAATGAGGGAGACTGTGTTTGGAGTCCCCTCGCTGTGTTTCCGAAAAGAACCAAGATGAACAAGTCATGGCTCTCAGAGGACTTTTCATCCCCCGGGTCAGCCAGGGGACGGGAAAGGCACGCGTATTTTTGAGAGTGCTTCATGCAAAGCATCTTTTTCTTTTTCAAAAGGGGGGGTCAACTGATGCCAGTTAAGTGAGGTGTGTGTGGCCCAATTAGTGGCAATGAGGGAGACTGTGGTTGGAGTCCCCTCGCTGTGTTTCCGAAAAGAACCAAGATGAACAAGTCATGGCTCTCAGAGGACTTTTCTTCCCCTGGGTCAGCCAGGGGACGGGAAAGGCATGCGTATTTTTGAGAGTGCTTCATGCAAAGCATCTTTTTCTTTTTCAAAAGGGGGGTCAACTGATGCCAGTCAAGTGGGGTGTGTGTGGCCCAATTAGTAGCAATGAGGGAGAATGTGGTTGGAGTCCCCTCGCTGTGTTTCCGAAAAGAACCAAGATGAACAAGTCATGGCTCTCAGAGGACTTTTCTTCCCCTGGGTAAGCCAGGGGACGGGAAAGGCACGCGTATTTTTGAGAGTGCTTCATGCAAAGCATCTTTTTCTTTTTCAAAAGGGGGGTCAACTGATGCCAGTCAAGTGGGGTGTGTGTGGCCCAATTAGTGGCAACGAGAGAGACTGTGGTTGGAGTCCCCTCGCTGTGTTTCTAAAAGAACCAAGATGAACAAGTCATGGCTCTCAGAGGAGTTTTCTTCCCCTGGGTCATCCAGGGGACGGGAAAGGCACACGTATTTTTGAGAGTGCTTCATGCCAAGCATCTTTTTCTTTTTCAAAAGGGGGGGTCAACTGATGCCAGTCAAGTGGGGTGTGTGTGGCCCAATTAGTGGCAACGAGGGAGACTGTGGTTGGAGTCCCCTCGCTGTGTTTCTAAAAGAACCAAGATGAACAAGTCATGGCTCTCAGAGGACTTTTCTTCCCCTGGGTCAGCCAGGGGACGGGAAAGGCACGCGTATTTTTGAGAGTGCTTCATGCAAAGCATCTTTTTCTTTTTCAAAAGGGGGGTCAACTGATGCCAGTCAAGTGGGGTGTGTGTGGCCCAATTAGTGGCAATGAGGGAGACTGTGGTTGGAGTCCCCTCGCTGTGTTTCCGAAAAGAACCAAGATGAACAAGTCATGGCTCTCAGAGGACTTTTCTTCCCCTGGGTCAGCCAGGGGACGGGAAAGGCACGCGTATTTTTGAGAGTGCTTCATGCAAAGCATCTTTTTCTTTTTCAAAAGGGGGGTCAACTGATGCCAGTCAAGTGGGGTGTGTGTGGCCCAATTAGTGGCAACGAGAGAGACTGTGGTTGGAGTCCCCTCACTGTGTTTCTAAAAGAACCAAGATGAACAAGTCATGGCTCTCAGAGGACTTTTCTTCCCCTGGGTCAGCCAGGGGACGGGAAAGGCACGCGTATTTTTGAGAGTGCTTCATGCCAAGCATCTTTTTCTTTTTCAAAAGGGGGGGTCAACTGATGCCAGTCAAGTGGGGTGTGTGTGGCCCAATTAGTGGCAACGAGGGAGACTGTCGTTGGAGTCCCCTCGCTGTGTTTCTAAAAGAACCAAGATGAACAAGTCATGGCTCTCAGAGGACTTTTCTTCCCCTGGGTCAGCCAGGGGACGGGAAAGGCACGCGTATTTTTGAGAGTGCTTCATGCAAAGCATCTTTTTCTTTTTCAAAAGGGGGGGTCAACTGATGCCAGTCAAGTGGGGTGTGTGTGGCCCAATTAGTGGCAACAAGGGAGACTGTGGTTGGAGTCCCCTCACTATGTTTTACATGATTTTCGAAGGGCATGACATGCCTAAGAGGTTGAGTTTCATCATCTGCAACTTGTTGGCAACAGAAAGGCTGCCTTTACACCCTTTTGAGACCGAGGATTTTCAAGACCTTATGCCCACTGCAGTGCCCCAAGAGCCGATGGCCAGTCGTCACTCCTTCTCCAAGAAAGGCGTGCCCGCGCTACCACAGTAGGTCGCACACAACCTCACCAATTCCTTGAGAAACTCTGTGTGTGACAGGGTGCATTTCAACACAGATACTTGGACCAGTAAGCATGGACAGGGGAGTTACATGTTGCTGACTGGGCACTGGGTAACTATGGTGAGAGATGGAGAAGGGTTTGCTGTACAAGTCTTGCCGTCCCCACGACTTGTGTGTCAATCCTTCCTCTGTATGTACAAGTTCCTCCACTGCTTCTGCCTCCTCAACCTCGTGTGGGTCCTCCACTTCGGCCCAAACCCTGTGTGGTCAGGCCACCCTTCCTTGTAACTGCGCCCAAGGAATTCCACACACCTCCTTACTATGCTGGCAGCAGAGCTCAAGGCCATCAGGCGGTCAAATGTTTACTTTGAAATGTAGGGGAAATGTGAGACACCGCTGAGGAATTGTGGACGGTTAGCTCTGGAGAGTGAGACCGAGTTTCTTTAATGGTTGTCTACAGTCAACCAGCAGTCAGGGAAGGTCGGGTGCGACAATGATGCAAACCAGTCTGCGACCCTTCTTCAGGGCAATGTGACACACGTGCCTTGTATGGCTCACGTGTTGAACCTGGTTGTCCAGCAATTTTTAAAATACCATCCCGGCCTACATGGCCTTGTGCAGCGGGCACGCTGCTGTGTGCTCACTTTCATCCTTCGCACCCAGCAGCTCAACAACTGTCATCGCTCCGGAAGTCTTAGGGTCTGGCGGTTAAACGCCGGAAATGCGATGTTCCGACACGCAGGAATTGGAATCTGCACATGTTGCAGCGTGTGTGGCAGCACCGCAGAGCCCTGCTGAAATACGGTATGACGTATACCCTGGGCTAACTTGATCCAGAGGTGGTGCAGATCACGCTGCTGGAGTGGTGTCAGATCAAGGACCTATGCACCCTTCTACACAGTTTCCAAATGTCGACGAAGATGTTTAGCACTGGCAATGCCATTCTCAGCGTGACAATTCTGGTCATCTACATGATGGAGCACACTGTAAGCATTATTCGGAGTCAGGTATTGGTCCAAGAGGAAGGTGAGGAAGTACAGGAGGAGTCATATGCAGAAGGGATAATAAGATCTACAAGGTCCATACGGTAAGCGGCACCTAGGCAGCAGTTATGGTGGGGGATAGGTATTAACAAGGGCGCATAGTATCAGCAAAAATTGTTGAGGAAGGTGCAGGAGCCATGAAGAAATGGAGGACGAACTTGCGATGGGCATGGAAGACTCAGCAGATGAGTGAGAGCATGCTCACATTTCGGTTGTGCGAGGTTGGGGGGAGAGGGCAGAGGAAGGAGGCACGATTCTCACCTCTCTGCCACCAACACACCAAGGACTTGGTCCTCCTGGATGCACAAGTCACATGAGCGTCTTCTTGCTGCACTACCTACAACATGACCCTCGGATTGTAGGAATTCGAAGTAATGCTAACTACTGGGTTGCCACACTGTTAGATCCCCGGTACAAGACAAAATTTGGCGAAATAATTCCTGCCATATAAAGGGACGCACGTGTACAGGAGTATCTTCAGAAGGTGTTACGCAATCTTCGATCTGCTTTTCCACTAAACACCAGTGCTGCACAGAGTGAATCTCAACGGTTTGTCATGGATAGGAGGAAATGGTCTTTTACTTGTCCACATCTGACGGACCGAGGGCTGGCTGTTGTGCTGAGATGCCATTGAGTACGGTGTCCCTGCAGAGTTGCACTTTTGGTCATATACAAAATGAGTTGAAAAAGGACAGATGCGGGTGAAAAGGGGAACAGGTGTGTTGGAAAGGGGAAAAAAGTTTTGGTCCGTGGGTTTGGTGGTTAAGCAAAAGTAACATTTGATGAAGAAACACCATCTGTTACGGTGAGACTGGCAGATTTGGATAAGGTGGTATATACTATGTTACCACTATATAACGAAAATTAATAAGAAAAGAAAGAGAAAGGTATATATCCCCATCAGCAGTCAGTGTCCACCGTGCTCCCAGATGGAAAAGGAGAGGTTGGCAACTGGAAGGTTCGGTGGAGGATACAGAGCTGTGTGGCTATGAAACTAATAGTAGCCTGAACCAAGTTAGACGCCACTCGGATCTTGAGACTGGGAGCCCTGTTAGCGTAACAGGGTCCACACGCCCACCCAGCCCAGGAACTCCCTGTTAACATCACAGGGGCCATTCAGGATGCTGACCGTGTGCATTGGGGCCACACCTGTGAACAGCAGGCGCATCAGCAGCAGCAGGCCTGTTAATGTCACTGGGCTGCACAAGCAGGACTTGTAGGACAGGAGCTGGTCTTAACCGTTCTGCGTTACCAACTGTGGTGGCGGCCTGCATCGACGCCCTATCCCTGCCTACCTCTGGCCTAAAGCCGCAATGGGTTCAACACATGGAGGTGTGCTCTTTCGGAGCATAATAGAAGACTGCGCACCTCCTTGTTGTCTCCAGCCCCTTTTATAACCTGGGTCCGCCACAAACCAGGGTGGACCACAATGCACCTCCTGGAGACAAAAGCAGAGTGATACGTCATGAGTGGCATAACTAGCGTCCTATTTGGGACCGCAACTTCAATGATGACCTCATGGCTGTCATGACCCAAAAACCTCACCAGTCATCGTCTGACCATCAATAATGAGGTGACAAGTCATAGGGGCGGGCCTCTGCAAGCCATTTGGGAGTGGCCTGGCCACATCGTCAGGACACCTGATGCCCTGTGGTCTAAATGGGCCCCCCACATCAGGGGCAGGGCCAAAGAGTTCATTACCGGACCTAGTTTCTGATGCAGTAAGTGCCTGACCATGGACAGTTGCATGAAATACAGTCTCTGAAAAAAGACTATCAGCTTTAGCATGGTGTCTATGCACAACACAGGACTTAGACCTGGCACGGAGTGCAAGTACCTGTGCAAAGAGGCTTTTCGCACTAAGTGTGGGAGCATGCGCTGTAGCCCGAAATGAAGACTTAGCCTCAGGAATGGCACAGTCAGGCTGAGCATACTCTCTAGGCGAAACACTGGAGTTAGGCTGCGGCTGGGGTAAATCGGCACACTCATGCGCACTAGCTGCCTCTCCACACTTAGACGTGGAGGAGAAAGCAGCCAGCTGGACAACCCAAGACCCAGGCCTAAATGGCAGCTGATGCCTGGGCGCAACTGAAACTGCAGCAGGCTGCTTGCGTTTAAGGCGTCACCGTTTTGTAACAACAAATAACATCAAAAAGAACAGGTGTACTTCTTCCCATGGATAATCTGATATGATCCCTTTTTTCATGGACACGACCATCGCTAACAAATGTAGATGAGGCCAAATCAGCAGCTGCTTCAATGGATCTGAATTGCTCCATAAATTGGCCTCTCCTCCACCCCAATTTCAAGATCCCAAATACTCCATTCCTCTGTGGTGTCAATCCAATCGCACTTGCTTCCTAACAGCTCTCAAGTTTCCACCAGCCCTGCTGAGTATGGGGTGACAGAGATGGTTGAGTTTGCATAGCTGTTCAGTCGCACTATAGCCTGGGAATCAGAGGTCTGCTCCAAAGCTGCAATGAGTACAGACAAGGAAGTTATTATTATTTTTATTATTATTGATTTATAGAGCACCATTGATTCCATGGTGCTGTACATGAGAAGGGGGTTACATACAGAATACATATACAAGTAACTATAGACAGACTGGTACAGAGGGAAGAGGGCCCTGCCCTTGCGGGATTACATTCTAAAGGATTTTTGGGAGGAGACAGTAGGAGTTGTTTAGGTGGAGCGTCAAGTACGTATGGTGGTGGTGTCATTGAAGGTTATAGTCATTTCTGAACAGATGAGTTTTCAGATTCAGTTTGAAGCTTGCGTGTGTAGCATATAATCTAACGTGTTGAGGTAGCGAGTTCCATGAGACAGGGGAAATGATCTGCGCAGATAGCCTGAAGCTTTGTGACTTAGATCCAGGCCCCGATGAAGAAGGTGCTGTGCCTAATCTACACCCTCATTTCCAAAAATTAAATCCTCCTGGTGGAGACAATGGGGAACATGATGAGGAGCACAGATACCTGATTGGAAGGACAACTTTACTATTCGGTCAGGGCAGGAAGAGGTTGTCTCGGAGGACTCAGGACGAGGGGAATGAAAACACACAGGGTTATTGATGAGGTTGGAGACAACACTTACTGTCAAACCAAAGTCAGCCAGTCGATGAGGTCAGCAGAGGAGGTGGAGGAGGATGCTACTGACGACGAGGTTACGTTGCGTCTTCCTGGCCAGAGACAAAGTACTGGAAGCACGTCAACAACTGAATCCTGGACCACAACTTTGACTCTGAGCAGATGTCGTGTTGGCTATGCAGGTCGCATGGGCTGTAAGCCTTTCCTAGCCTGTTAATTTTTGGACATCGCAAAGGATCACCAAAGTCATGTAATCTGTAAGATTTGTCAACAATCTGTAAGTAGAAGGCAAAAACTCACACTTTTGATTACTTCCTCCATGAAGTATCACATGGATATGAATTGACAGCGTGAAGGTGTATTGCTCAGCTTTAGCAACTGTCAACGCAATATGCTTATTTGCCGTTCATTGCATTCATTGTTGCAGACTACACACAAGGGGCTGCTGTTTTTTTGGATCTGCCTTTGGTCACTATAGCAATATAAAATTGCTCTTCGGGTGTGGACTTGGAGATGCTGTCTATGAACAGAAGGAAAAGCTAAAGGTGTGTGTTACAGCAAGGAGCCACCGCGGAAACACTTTGTTCAATTGTGAGGGGAGTTGTGTTGTACTTTGATGATGAGCACTGTAACGTCAGTGAGCAGCATCCTGTGCCACAGACCAACATTCTTACGGTGCTGTCTATACTGTTTACCGTGAGAGGAGCGTAAAGTCTGTATTTCTGGCAACTGGACATCACAGTACCCGGGTACGGTAGGCTGTGCCCAGACAATAATGCGGGCACGCAACACTTTGTTTTATTAGCAAAACACATATCTGTTCTGGGTAGGCTGACTATATAGACAATAAGACTTGCTGCCTCTGCACTGTCAAATTGTCACGTACAGTTTAAATCATAGAGGGACAGCAACACATGTTTGCATTGACTGTTGCTTTTCAAGATTTCCATGACTGTGTTGCAGAGCTGTGTGGTTTGCATTCACACTGTTATCATCTGCATTATCTGTGAGGCTTCAGCTAACAAGGGTATTCAGGGGGGGTCATGTGTTTTGTCTATGTTTAGGTAAATAACTTGTAAGCTCTTGTGATGCGCCACTGGTAAGTCGTGTTCGCACACACACACACACACACACACACACGCACAAACACACAATTACTGCTACACAGAGGGATTAGCAGGTAGTAGGCAACAGAATAGATTGTTCAATTATTTTAATTGTATGCATGGTTCTTATTGTTTGTTTTGGTAAAGTTAAACAATCATTTGTCAACCCAACTGCCTAGAGTCCTTTTCCTTTTGCCTGGTTTTGCTGCATACTGGGGAGCCCACCCTGTACACGACTTAAAATGAAGCATAAGTCGCAATGTGAATTTCACTGTGCTACAATGCGGCCTAGCGTGCCTGTGCAACCACCGCCTGCCCCATCAAGTGCATCTGCGTGCTCTTCATCCTCTGTGACTGTGGGGACAGCAGTCACACATGGTTTTTCACACTGAACTTCCACTCCTTAACCCGCAACAGGGAGTGTGATTGGCAGGTCATCACTTGTGTTGGAAGTGGAAACAGAACGTATTGTTGAGCTGTCAGACATCGAGAGAACCATCATTGGATGCAGGCTACATTATATCCATGCCTGCACCTTCGTCACAGACTGCCTGGACTACCTGCAGTTAATAATTGCATTCCAGAAATGGAAAGGAGTGTAGAATGCACATGTGTTGTACCTTGCTTGGCAGCAAAGTAACACTAACTTAGTATTCCAGACAATTTTAGGAAGGCAGAAAAAGAGTCAGCTCTTTGTGCAAATTAAATAGCGTGGCAAAAGTGGACAGATGGGTACAGTGGCCGTGTTCTGTGGGTACCAGGACAGTAAAAGAAGCCTCACTTTCTATCCCTCCTAATGATCAAATGCAGCAAGGAATTCCCTGAGTTTGCTATAAAATTAGCATAGCTAAATGTGCAGGAGGGTGTCATGCAGAAGTGCTAGAAATAGCTTGGCACCAGTGGGCCACTAATGGAATACAACAGCTAGTTCTATGATGCCACTAAATGGCAGTATTTTTTGCTATCATTATAGCTTATTAAAAACAGAGCAGGAGGGTGTCATGCAGAGGTGCTAGAAATAGCTTGGCACCAGTGGGGCACTAATGGAATACAACAGCCAGTTCTATGATGCCACTAAATGGCAGTATTTTTTGCTATCATTATAGCTTATTAAAAACAGAGCAGGAGGGTGTCATGCAGAGGTGCTAGAAATAGCTTGGCACCAGTGGGGCACTAATGGAATACAACAGCCAGTTCTATGATGCCACTAAATGGCAGTATTTTTTGCTATCATTATAGCTTATTAAAAACAGAGCAGGAGGGTGTCATGCAGAGGTGCTAGAAATAGCTTGATACCAGTGGGGCACTAATGGAATACAACAGCCAGTTCTATGATACCATTAAATGGCAGTATTATTTGCTATCATTATAGCTTATTAAAAACAGAGCAGGAGGGTGTCATGCAGAGGTGCTAGAAATAGCTTGGCACCAGTGGGGCACTAATGGAATACAACAGCCAGTTCTATGATGCCACTAAATAGCAGTATTTTTTGCTATCATTATAGCTTATTAAAAACAGAGCAGGAGGGTGTCATGCAGAGGTGCTAGAAATAGCTTGGCACCAGTGGGGCACTAATGGAATACAACAGCCAGTTCTATGATGCCACTAAATGGCAGTATTTTTTGCTATCATTATAGCTTATTAAAAACAGAACAGGAGGGTGTCATGCAGAGGTGCTGCACATAGATTTGCACTGAGTGTTTGCTAGTATAATGGCTTAGTTATAATGAGTTGGAGTGTGCAATGCAGGCAGAGGTGCTGCAAATATCTTTGCACTAGTGGGACTAGACAAAAGTCCAATAGCCACGTTTAGGATGCCACTAGGTTCACTGAGTGTTTGCTAGTATAATGGCTTAGTTATAATGAGTTGGAGTGTGCAATGAAGGCAGAGGTGCTGCAAATATCTTTGCACTAGTGGGACTATAGCAAAGTCCAATAGCCACGTTTAGGATGCCACTAGGTGCACTGAGTGTTTGCTAGTATAATGTCTTAGTTATAATGAGTTGGAGTGTGCAATGCAGGCAGAGGTGCTGCAAATATCTTTGCACTAGTGGGACTATAGCAAAGTCCAATAGCCACGTTTAGGATGCCACTAGGTGCACTGAGTGTTTGCTAGTATAATGGCTTAGTTATAATGAGTTGGAGTGTGCAATGAAGGCAGAGGTGCTGCAAATATCTTTGCACTAGTGGGACTATAGCAAAGTCCAATAGCCACGTTTAGGATGCCACTAGGTGCACTGAGTGTTTGCTAGTATAATGTCTTAGTTATAATGAGTTGGAGTGTGCAATGCCGGCAGAGGTGCTGCAAATATCTTTGCACTAGTGGGACTATAGCAAAGTCCAATAGCCACGTTTAGGATGCCACTAGGTGCACTGAGTGTTTGCTAGTATAATGGCTTAGTTATAATGAGTTGGAGTGTGCAATGCAGGCAGAGGTGCTGCAAATATCTTTGCACTAGTGGGACTAGACAAAAGTCCAATAGCCACGTTTAGAATGCCACCAGGTACACTGAGTGTTTGCTAGTATAATGGCTTAGTAACAATGAGTTTGAGTGTGCAATGCAGGCAGAGGTGCTGCAAATATCTTTGCACTAGTGGGACTAGACAAAAGTCCAATAGCCACGTTTAGGATGCCACTAGGTACACTGAGTGTTTGCTAGTATAATGGATTAGTTATAATTAGTTGGAGTGTGCAATGCAGGCAGAGGTGCTGCAAATATCTTTGCACTAGTGGGACTATAGCAAAGTCCAATAGCCACGTTTAGGATGCCACTAGGTACACTGATTGTTTGATAATATAATGGCTTAGTTATAATGAGTTGGAGTGTGCAATGCAGGCAGAGGTGCTGCAAATATCTTTGCACTAGTGGGACTAGACAAAAGTCGAATAGCCACGTTTAGAATGCCACTAGGTACACTGAGTGTTTGCTAGTATAATGGCTTAGTAACAATGAGTTTGAGTGTGCAATGCAGGCAGACGTGCTGCAAATATCTTTGCACTAGTGGGACTGGACAAAAGTCCAATAGCCACGTTTAGGATGCCACTAGGTACACTGAGTGTTTGCTAGTATAATGGCTTAGTAACAATGAGTTTGAGTGTGCAATGCAGGCAGAGGTGCTGCAAATATCTTTGCACTAGTGGGACTTGACAAAAGTCCAATAGCCACGTTTAGAATGCCACTAGGTACAATGAGTGTTTGCTAGTATAATGGCTTAGTTATAATGAGTTGGAGTGTGCAATGCAGGCAGAGGTGCTGCAAATATCTTTGCACTAGTGGGACTAGACAAAAGTCCAATAGCCACATTTAGGATGCCACTAGGTACACTGAGTGTTTGCTAGTATAATGGATTAGTTATAATGAGTTGGAGTGTGCAATGCACAGAATTAGCTGGATCAAAATTATAAGAAAAGGAATAGACCTAAAAAATAACCTTTAATACATATGCGGATAAAAGTGAGCTAGTGCTCACGGGTTAGAAACAGAGGTGGCAACACAACCACCAAAGGCTAAAATTGAGCTATATATAGAAGGCCCAAAAATAAGCGCTATGTCTCAGAATGGTACCACGGCGGGAATCACCTAATAATTACTGGTCACCACCTGAGGCATAGACACAACCAGAACCAACAATCAGAGCCCCATCCCAGGGAATATGTTTGTCTGTGTGTATCAAAAACAATGGAAAAACTCTTGTACCTGTATAAACCGTATATATCTTAAATCCCACTCCAAGTGGGAACGGTCTTACCAGGTCTGGAGATTCCACGGGCATTTAGTGCAGGTTAGAGGTTCAGACAGGGGGCTGCTTCCTCAGCGCATAAAAATCCCTCTGAAGACTCAACCCAAAGGCATATATTCACCGTGCCCACTCCCTAGACAAAAGTCCAATAGCCACGTTTAGGATGCCACTAGGTACACTGAGTGTTTGCTAGTATAATGGCTTAGTTATAATGAGTTGGAGTGTTCAATGCAGGCAGAAGTGCTGCAAATATCTTTGCACTAGTGGGACTAGACAAAAGTCCAATAGCCACGTTTAGAATGCCACTAGGTACACTGGGTGTTTGCTAGTATAATGGCATAGTAACAATGAGTTTGAGTGTGCAATGCAGGCAGACGTGCTGCAAATATCTTTGCACTAGTGGGACTAGACAAAAGTCCAATAGCCACGTTTAGGATGCCAATAGGTACACTGAGTGTTTGCTAGTATAATGGTTTAGTTATAATGAGTTGGAGTGTGCAATGCAGGCAGAGGTGCTGCAAATATCTTTGCACTAGTGGGACTATAGCAAAGTCCAATAGCCACGTTTAGGATGCCACTAGGTACACTGAGTGTTTGCTAGTATAATGGCTTAGTTATAATGAGTTGGAGTGTGCAATGCAGGCAGAGGTGCTGCAAATATCTTTGCACTAGTGGGACTAGACAAAAGTCCAATAGCCACGTTTAGAATGCCACTAGGTACACTGAGTGTTTGCTAGTATAATGGGTTAGTAACAATGAGTTTGAGTGTGCAATGCAGGCAGACGTGCTGCAAATATCTTTGCACTAGTGGGACTAGACAAAAGTCCAGTAGCCACGTTTAGGATGCCACTAGGTTCACTGAGTGTTTGCTAGTATAATGGCTTAGTTTTAATGAGTTGTAGTGTGCAATGCAGGCAGACGTGCTGCAAATATCTTTGCACTAGTGAGACTATAGCAAAGTCCAATAGCCACGTTTAGGATGCCACTAGGTACACTGAGTGTTTGCTAGTATAATTGGTTTAGTTATAATGAGTTGGAGTGTGCAATGCAGGCAGAGGTGCTGCAAATATCTTTGCACTAGTGGGACTAGACAAAAGTCCAATAGCCACGTTTAGGATGCCACTAGGTACACTGAGTGTTTGCTAGTATAATGGCTTAGTTATAATGAGTTTGAGTGTGCAATGCAGGCAGACGTGCTGCAAATATCTTTGCACTAGTGGGACTAGACAAAAGTCCAATAGCCACGTTTAGGATGCCACTAGGTACACTGAGTGTTTGCTAGTATAATGGCTTAGTTATAATGAGTTGGAGTGTGCAATGCAGGCAGACGTGCTGCAAATATCTTTGCACTAGTGGGACTATAGCAAAGTCCAATAGCCACGTTTAGGATGCCACTAGGTACACTGAGTGTTTGCTAATATAATGGCTTAGTTATAATGAGTTGGAGTGTGCAATGCAGGCAGAGGTGCTGCAAATATCTTTGCACTAGTGGGACTAGACAAAAGTCCAATAGCCACGTTTAGAATGCCACTAGGTACACTGAGTGTTTGCTAGTATAATGGCTTAGTAACAATGAGTTTGACTGTGCAATGCAGGCAGACGTGCTGCAAATATCTTTGCACTAGTGGGACTAGACAAAAGTCCAATAGCCACGTTTAGGATGCCACTAGGTACACTGAGTGTTTGCTAGTATAATGGCTTAGTTATAATGAGTTGGAGTGTGTAATGCAGGCAGACGTGCTGCAAATATCTTTGCACTAGTGGGACTAGACAAAAGTCCAATAGCCACGTTTAGGATGCCACTAGGTACACTGAGTGTTTGCTAGTATAATGGCTTAGTTATAATGAGTTGGAGTGTGCAATGCAGGTAGAGGTGCTGCAAATATCTTTGCACTAGTGGGACTATAGCAAAGTCTAATAGCCACGTATAGGATGCCACTAGGTACACTGAGTGTTTGCTAGTATAATGGCTTAGTTATAATGAGTTAAAGTGTGCAATAAAGGCAGACGTGCTGCAAATATCTTTGCACTAGTGGGACTATAGCAAAGTCCAATAGCCACGTTTAGGATGCCACTAGGTACACTGAGTGTTTGCTAGTATAATGGCTTAGTTATAATGAGTTGGAGTGTTCAATGCAGGCAGAAGTGCTGCAAATATCTTTGCACTAGTGGGACTAGACAAAAGTCCAATAGCCACGTTTAGAATGCCACTAGGTACACTGGGTGTTTGCTAGTATAATGGCATAGTAACAATGAGTTTGAGTGTGCAATGCAGGCAGACGTGCTGCAAATATCTTTGCACTAGTGGGACTAGACAAAAGTCCAATAGCCACGTTTAGGATGCCAATAGGTACACTGAGTGTTTGCTAGTATAATGGTTTAGTTATAATGAGTTGGAGTGTGCAATGCAGGCAGAGGTGCTGCAAATATCTTTGCACTAGTGGGACTAGACAAAAGTCCAATAGCCACGTTTAGAATGCCACTAGGTACACTGAGTGTTTGCTAGTATAATGGCTTAGTAACAATGAGTTTGAGTGTGCAATGCAGGCAGACGTGCTGCAAATATCTTTGCACTAGTGGGACTAGACAAAAGTCCAATAGCCACGTTTAGGATGCCACTAGGTACACTGAGTGTTTGCTAGTATAATGGCTTAGTTATAATGAGTTGGAGTGTGCAATGCAGGCAGACGTGCTGCAAATATCTTTGCACTAGTGGGACTAGACAAAAGTCCAATAGCCACGTTTAGGATGCCACTAGGTACACTGAGTGTTTGCTAGTATAATGGCTTAGTTATAATGAGTTGGAGTGTGCAATGCAGGTAGAGGTGCTGCAAATATCTTTGCACTAGTGGGACTATAGCAAAGTCCAATAGCCACGTATAGGATGCCACTAGGTACACTGAGTGTTTGCTAGTATAATGGCTTAGTTATAATGAGTTAAAGTGTGCAATGCAGGCAGACGTGCTGCAAATATCTTTGCACTAGTGGGACTATAGCAAAGTCCAATAGCCACGTTTAGGATGCCACTAGGTACACTGAGTGTTTGCTAGTATAATGGCTTAGTTATAATGAGTTGGAGTGTTCAATGCAGGCAGAAGTGCTGCAAATATCTTTGCACTAGTGGGACTAGACAAAAGTCCAATAGCCACGTTTAGAATGCCACTAGGTACACTGGGTGTTTGCTAGTATAATGGCATAGTAACAATGAGTTTGAGTGTGCAATGAAGGCAGACGTGCTGCAAATATCTTTGCACTAGTGGGACTAGACAAAAGTCCAATAGCCACGTTTAGGATGCCAATAGGTACACTGAGTGTTTGCTAGTATAATGGTTTAGTTATAATGAGTTGGAGTGTGCAATGCAGGCAGAGGTGCTGCAAATATCTTTGCACTAGTGGGACTAGACAAAAGTCCAATAGCCACGTTTAGAATGCCACTAGGTACACTGAGTGTTTGCTAGTATAATGGGTTAGTAACAATGAGTTTGAGTGTGCAATGCAGGCAGACGTGCTGCAAATATCTTTGCACTAGTGGGACTAGACAAAAGTCCAATAGCCACGTTTAGAATGCCACTAGGTACACTGAGTGTTTGCTAGTATAATGGCTTAGTTATAATGAGTTGTAGTGTGCAATGCAGGCGGACGTGCTGCAAATATCTTTGCACTAGTGAGACTATAGCAAAGTCCAATAGCCACGTTTAGGATGCCACTAGGTACACTGAGTGTTTGCTAGTATAATGACTTAGTTATAATGAGTTGGAGTGTGCAATGCAGGCAGAGGTGCTGCAAATATCTTTGCACTAGTGGGACTAGACAAAAGTCCAATAGCCACGTTTAGGATGCCACTAGGTACACTGAGTGTTTGCTAGTATAATGGCTTAGTTATAATGAGTTTGAGTGTGCAATGCAGGCAGACGTGCTGCAAATATCTTTGCACTAGTGGGACTAGACAAAAGTCCAATAGCCACGTTTAGTATGCCACTAGGTACACTGAGTGTTTGCTAGTATAATGGCTTAGTTATAATGAGTTGGAGTGTGCAATGCAGGCAGACGTGCTGCAAATATCTTTGCACTAGTGGGACTATAGCAAAGTCCAATAGCCACGTTTAGGATGCCACTAGGTACACTGAGTGTTTGCTAGTATAATGGCTTAGTTATAATGAGTTGGAGTGTGCAATGCAGGCAGAGGTGCTGCAAATATCTTTGCACTAGTGGGACTAGACAAAAGTCCAATAGCCACGTTTAGAATGCCACTAGGTACACTGAGTGTTTGCTAGTATAATGGCTTAGTAACAATGAGTTTGAGTGTGCAATGCTGGCAGACGTGGTGCAAATATCTTTGCACTAGTGGGACTAGACAAAAGTCCAATAGCCACGTTTAGGATGCCACTAGGTACACTGAGTGTTTGCTAGTATAATGGCTTAGTTATAATGAGTTGGAGTGTGCAATGCAGGCAGACGTGCTGCAAATATCTTTGCACTAGTGGGACTATAGCAAAGTCCAATAGCCACGTTTAGGATGCCACTAGGTACACTGAGTGTTTGCTAGTATAATGGCTTAGTTATAATGAGTTGGAGTGTGCAATGCAGGCAGAGGTGCTGCAAATATCTTTGCACTAGTGGGACTAGACAAAAGTCCAATAGCCACGTTTAGAATGCCACTAGGTACACTGAGTGTTTGCTAGTATAATGGCTTAGTAACAATGAGTTTGAGTGTGCAATGCTGGCAGACGTGGTGCAAATATCTTTGCACTAGTGGGACTAGACAAAAGTCCAATAGCCACGTTTAGGATGCCACTAGGTACACTGAGTGTTTGCTAGTATAATGGCTTAGTTATAATGAGTTGGAGTGTGCAATGCAGGCAGAGGTGCTGCAAATATCTTTGCACTAGTGGGACTATAGCAAAGTCCAATAGCCACGTTTAGGATGCCACTAGGAACACTGAGTGTTTGCTGGTATAATGGCTTAGTAACAATGAGTTTGAGTGTGCAATGCAGGCAGACGTGCTGCAAATATCTTTGCACTAGTGGGACTAGACAAAAGTCCAATAGCCACGTTTAGGATGCCACTAGGTACACTGAGTGTTTGCTAGTATAATGGCTTAGTTATAATGAGTTGGAGTGTGCAATGCAGGCAGAGGTGCTGCAAATATCTTTGCACTAGTGGGACTATAGCAAAGTCCAATAGCCACGTTTAGGATGCCACTAGGAACACTGAGTGTTTGCTGGTATAATGGCTTAGTAACAATGAGTTTGAGTTTGCAATGCAGGCAGACGTGCTGCAAATATCTTTGCACTAGTGGGACTAGACAAAAGTCCAATAGCCACGTTTAGGATGCCACTAGGTACACTGAGTGTTTGCTAGTATAATGGCTTAGTAACAATGAGTTGGAGTGTGCAATGCAGGCAGACGTGCTGCAAATATCTTTGCACTAGTGGGACTAGACAAAAGTCCAATAGCCACGTTTAGGATGCCACTAGGTTCACTGAGTGTTTGCTAGTATAATGGCTTAGTAACAATGAGTTTGAGAGTGCAATGCAGGCAGACGTGCTGCAAATATCTTTGCACTAGTGGGACTATAGCAAAGTCCAATAGCCACGTTTAGGATGCCACTAGGTACACTGAGTGTTTGCTAGTATAATGGCTTAGTTATAATGAGTTGGAGTGTGCAATGCAGGCAGAGGTGCTGCAAATATCTTTGCACTAGTGGGACTAGACAAAAGTCCAATAGCCACGTTTAGGATGCCACTAGGTTCACTGAGTGTTTGCTAGTATAATGGCTTCGTTATAATGAGTTGGAGTGTGCAATGCAGGCAGAGGTGCTGCAAATATCTTTGCACTAGTGGGACTAGACAAATGTCCAATAGCCACGTTTAGGATGCCACTAGGTACACTGAGTGTTTGCTAGTATAATGGATTAGTTATAATGAGTTGGAGTGTGCAATGCAGGCAGAAGTGCTGCAAATATCTTTGCACTAGTGGGACTATAGCAAAGTCCAATAGCCACGTTTAGGATTCCACTAGGTACACTGAGTATTTGCTAATATAATGGCTTAGTTATAATGAGTTAGAGTGTGCAATGCAGGCAGAGGTGCTGCAAATATCTTTGCACTAGTGGGACTAGACAAAAGTCCAATAGCCACGTTTAGAATGCCACTAGGTACACTGAGTGTTTGCTAGTATAATGGCTTAGTAACAATGAGTTTGAGTGTGCAATGCAGGCAGACGTGCTGCAAATATCTTTGCACTAGTGGGACTAGACAAAAGTCCAATAGCCACGTTTAGGATGCCACTAGGTACACTGAGTGTTTGCTAGTATAATGGCTTAGTTATAATGAGTTGGAGTGTGCAATGCAGGCAGAGGTGCTGCAAATATCTTTGCACTAGTGGGACTATAGCAAAGTCCAATAGCCACGTTTAGGATGCCACTAGGTACACTGAGTGTTTGCTAGTATAATGGCTTAGTTATAATGAGTTGGAGTGTGCAATGCAGGCTGACGTGCTGCAAATATCTTTCCACTAGTGGGACTATAGCAAAGTCCAATTGCCACGTTTAGGATGCCACTAGGTACACTGAGTGTTTGCTAGTATAATGGCTTAGTTATAATGAGTTGGAGTGTGCAATGCAGGCAGAGGTGCTGCAAATATCTTTGCACTAGTGGGACGAGACAAAAGTCCAATAGCCACGTTTAGAATGCCACTAGGTACACTGGGTGTTTGCTAGTATAATGGCTTAGTAACAATGAGTTTGAGTGTGCAATGCAGGCAGACGTGCTGCAAATATCTTTGCACTAGTGGGACTAGACAAAAGTCCAATAGCCACGTTTAGGATGCCACTAGGTACACTGAGTGTTTGCTAGTATAATGGTTTAGTTATAATGAGTTGGAGTGTGCAATGCAGGCAGAGGTGCTGCAAATATCTTTGCACTAGTGGGACTATAGCAAAGTCCAATAGCCACGTTTAGGATGCCACTAGGTACACTGAGTGTTTGCTAGTATAATGGCTTAGTAACAATGAATTTGAGTGTGCAATGCAGGCAGACGTGCTGCAAATATCTTTGCACTAGTGGAACTAGACAAAAGTCCAATAGCCACGTTTAGAATGCCACTAGGTACACTGAGGGGCACTTTGCACACTGCGACATCGCAGGTGCGATGTCGGTGGGGTCAAATTGAAAATGACGCACTTCCGGCATCGCATGCGACATCGCAGTGTGTAAAGGCTGGATGATACGATTAACGAGCGCAAAAGCGTCGTAATCGTATCATCGGTGCAGCATCGGCGTAATCCATGATTACGCTGACGCGACGGTCCGATGTTGTTCCTCGCTCCTGCGGCAGCACACATCGCTGTGTGTGAAGTCGCAGGAGCGAGGAACGTCTCCTACCGGCCTCACTGCGGCTTCCGTAGGATATGCGGAAGGAAGGAGGTGGGCAGGATGTTTACATCCTGCTCATCTCCGCCCCTCCGCTCTGATTGGCCGCCTGCCGTGTGACGTCGCAGTGACGCCGCACGACCCGCCCCCTTAACAAGGAGGCGGGTCGCCGGCCACAGGGACGTCGCACGGCAGGTGAGTGTGTGTGTGAAGCTGGCGTAGCGATAACTTTCGCTACGCCAGCTATCACCACATATCGCTGCTGCGACGGGGGCGAGCACTATCGCACTCGGCATCGCAGCATCGGGCTGCGATGTCGTAGTGTGCAAAGCCCGCCTGAGTGTTTGCTAGTATAATGGCTTAGTAACAATGAGTTTGAGTGTGCAATGCAGGCAGACGTGCTGCAAATATCTTTGCACTAGTGGGACTAGACAAAAGTCCAATAGCCACGTTTAGGATGCCACTAGGTACACTGAGTGTTTGCTAGTATAATGGATTAGTTATAATGAGTTGGAGTGTGCAATGCAGGCAGAGGTGCTGCAAATATCTTTGCACTAGTGGGACTATAGCAAAGTCCAATAGCCACGTTTAGGATGCCACTAGGTACACTGAGTGTTTGCTAGTATAATGGCTTAGTTATAATGAGTTGGAGTGTGCAATGCAGGCAGAGGTGCTGCAAATATCTTTGCACTAGTGGGACTAGACAAAAGTCCAATAGCCACGTTTAGAATGCCACTAGGTACACTTACTGTTTGCTAGTATAATGGCTTAGTTATAATGAGTTTGAGTGTGCAATGCAGGCAGACGTGCTGCAAATATCTTTGCACTAGTGGGACTAGACAAAAGTCCAATAGCCACGTTTAGGATGCCACTAGGTACACTGAGTGTTTGCTAGTATAATGGCTTAGTTATAATGAGTTGGAGTGTGCAATGCAGGCAGACGTGCTGCAAATATCTTTGCACTAGTGGGACTATAGCAAAGTCCAATAGCCACGTTTAGGATGCCACTAGGTACACTGAGTGTTTGCTAGTATAATGGCTTAGTTATAATGAGTTGGAGTGTGCAATGCAGGCAGAGGTGCTGCAAATATCTTTGCACTAGTGGGACTAGACAAAAGTCCAATAGCCACGTTTAGAATGCCACTAGGTACACTGAGTGTTTGCTAGTATAATGGCTTAGTAACAATGAGTTTGAGTGTGCACTGCAGGCAGACGTGCTGCAAATATCTTTGCACTAGTGGGACTAGACAAAAGTCCAATAGCCACGTTTAGGATGCCACTAGGTACACTGAGTGTTTGCTAGTATAATGGCTTAGTTATAATGAGTTGGAGTGTGCAATGCAGGCAGAGGTGCTGCAAATATCTTTGCACTAGTGGGACTATAGCAAAGTCCAATAGCCACGTTTAGGATGCCACTAGGTACACTGAGTGTTTGCTAGTATAATGGCTTAGTAACAATGAGTTTGAGTGTGCAATGCAGGCAGACGTGCTGCAAATATTTTTGCACTAGTGGGACTAGACAAAAGTCCAATAGCCACGTTTAGGATGCCACTAGGTACACTGAGTGTTTGCTAGTATAATGGCTTAGTAACAATGAGTTGGAGTGTGCAATGCAGGCAGACGTGCTGCAAATATCTTTGCACTAGTGGGACTAGACAAAAGTCCAATAGCCACGTTTAGGATGCCACTAGGTTCACTGAGTGTTTGCTAGTATAATGGCTTAGTAACAATGAGTTTGAGTGTGCAATGCAGGCAGACGTGCTGCAAATATCTTTGCACTAGTGGGACTATAGCAAAGTCCAATAGCCACGTTTAGGATGCCACTAGGTACACTGAGTGTTTGCTAGTATAATGGCTTAGTTATAATGAGTTGGAGTGTGCAGAGGACAGGAGGGTACAGTGCCAGGATTGTGGGGCTCTGGGTAGAGGAATGGAAGCTTGCCTTTCTATTCCCTCCTAATGGGGAAATGCAGCGACGAAATCCCTGACCTTAGCTACACATACGCTGTCTCTGTTTTCAGGACCTGTCACCTATGGCTCTGACCCTGCCGGTACGAGCCCTTAAAAGGACTGATAGAAAGTGCTCTCCCCAAGCTGTCCAGCGCTGTGGATGGAGCGCATACAGCAGTATCGGCGATAGGATTTAGAACGGAGCTGCGCCAGTGATGTCTGACACCAAGGACGCAGAAGGCAGATAATGGTGTGCTGGAGGAAAATGTCCGGTTTTATAATGCAGGGACATGTGACATGGACATCCTATCACACATGCCGTTGCTTCTCTGGCTAAAAGTCCACTTAGCTGTGTGTGTGTCTGGGATTGGCTGACATAATGGCCCTCCCCACTACACGCGCGCGCTTAGGGAAGGAAGACAAGGGAAAAAAAAAAAAAGGCGCTGTTCACGCACACTATACACTGAAATTTCATAATAGTGTGAGTCACAGAGTGACTTACACTATCACAGCGGAAAGCCAGCTAGGAATTAGCTGTTTTTTTGCTGCTAGAACCGTTCTCGAACGTTCCTAGAACTATCGAGCTTTTGCAAAAAGCTCGAGTTCTAGTTCGATCTAGAACAGGCCCCAAAATCACTCGAGCCTAGAACTGGAGAACCTCGAACCTCGAACCGCGCTCAACTCTAGTGCCTACTAGGCACGAGCAGAATCGTTATCTGCTCGTGCCGTTTAACCCCTTATATGGCGCTGTCAATATGTGACAGCGCCATTATAAGCGCGATCGCGGTAAACATTTCCTTACCGCCCGATCACGATCACGTGACTCCCGATAGTTGTCATGGTAGCACAGGGTCATGTGATGACTCCTGTACTACACCTGACTTGCTTTCACTTTCGCTGTGCCAGCGGCACAGCAAAAGAGAAAGAGAGCGTATCTGCTGTTTACAGCCTTGTAGCTGTGATCAGCAGATACTGCAGAGCAATCGGAATGCTGATCGCAATAGCCCCCTAGGGGGACTAGTAAAATAAAAAAAAAGTTAAAAAAAGTCTTAAAAAATTAAAAAAAAACAAAAAAAACTGAAAGTTCAAATCACCCCCCATTCGCCCCATTGAAAATTAAAGGGTTAAAAAAATAAAAAATATACACACATTTGGTATCGCCGCGTTCAGAAACGCCCGATCTATCAAAATATAAAATCAATTAATCTGATCAGTATACGGCGTAGCGGCAAAAAAATTCCAAACGCCTAAACTATGTTTTTTTGTCGCCACAACTTTTGCGCAAAATGCAATAAGAGGCGATCAAAACGTAGCATCTGCGCAAAAATGGTACCGTTAAAAACGTCAGCTCGAGACGCAAAAAATAAGCTGTCATTGAGCCATAGATCCCGAAAAATGAGAACGCTACGGGTCACGGAATATGGCGTAAAACGTGCGCCACTTTTTTCGGATAAAGTTCCGATTTTTTTTCAACCCCTTATATAAAAGTAAACCTATACATGTTTGGTGTCTACGAACTCGCACTGACCTGAGGCATCACACCCACACATCAGTTTTACCAAATAGTGAACACGGTGAATAAAATATCTCAAAAAACATCGTGCTATCGCACTTTTTTTGCAATTTTTCAGCATTTGGAATTTTTTTGCCGTTTTCTAGTACACTATATGACTGATGGTTTTATTTAAAAGTACAGCTTTTTCCGCAAAAAATGAGCCCTCACATGACCATATTGACTGAAAAATAAAAAAGTTACGTCTCTCAGAAAAAGAATGGCGAAAAAAAAAACGGAAAGCGAAAAATCGGCCGGTCGTGAAGGGGTTAATATTATACCTGAAAGTGCATGCGTTTTTTTGCACATCTAATCAATAGCTGCGGTACTCTCAAAGTATCAGCGCAATAAATTGAAAACAGTGAATTACATTTTATATGCTTATCAGCACTTTCACTTGTAATTGTTTGTTATAGAAATTTATATTTTTTTCAATCTCCCCTTCTTGACTCATGTGATGGAATTATATGCATTTAAGCAATATTATGAAGATATTTATACTAAAAGCCTGTCACTATATGTTATTTGCTGTATGCCCTCGTCCCTCATAGGAATGTCTCTGTTTTATGTATTTTGATTTTTTTTAATTTATTTTGAACATCACAATAAAAATATTTGTTGCATGAATCTCTTGGATCCATTGTTTTATTAGAATAATGGACTTTGTTGAGTAAATAACTGGTTAAGTGTAGTGATGAGCGAGCATGCTTGTTACTACTCGGTACTCGCACGAGTATCACTGTACTCGGGCTACTCGGCGGGGACCGAGTAATCTCGCGATACTCGTGCTGTACTCGTGGTCTTCATCCCTGCATGTTGGCGCTCTTTTGAGAGCCAGCCCTCATGCAGGGATTGGCTGGCAGACCACTGCAATGCCACAGCCCTGTTAGTTGTGGAATTGCAGTGATTGGCCGGCCCGCACAGCGTGACCGAGCCTTTATACCGGCGGGCGCGCTGTGCTCTGCTCACAGCCATCCAGACAGTCAGTGCAGGGAGAGTGTCGCTGCTTCAGGGAAAGGTTTGCGGCCCTTTATAGCTATTTCCGTAGCAGGGCTGCAAACAGTGTGACCAAAAGTCCTTCTCAGGACTATTCTAGTTGTATACAGGCAGGCAGGGTATAGCCAGGTCGAAGTACAGTAGCAGAGTCCTTCTCAGGACTATTGTTGCTGTATACAGGCAGGGTATAGCCAGGTCGGAATACAGGCTAGTGACCAGAAGAGTCCTTGTCAGGACTATTGTAGCAGTATACAGGCAGGCAGGCAGGCAGGCAGGCAGGGTATATAGCCATTCCTAGTGGTGACCGTATACCAGCCTTCATCATATCTGGGGCTGGTGTACACAGTCTAAAACAGTCCAGATAGTGTCAGAGTTCTCATTAATTTTTGCTCCTAAAAACCTGTTAGGTTCTTATTGCGTCCGTGCTTGCATTTAAAAACCGCACGTGTGTGCCTGTCGGTGGCAGCGTACAGGTGCACGATTTGCACAAACTTGGATATAACGCACAAGTCTAGTAAATACACGTCAGCACAGCATTGCAAAATGCGCAAGGGCGTTGGCAAGGAACAAGGAAGTGGACGTGATGGTGGTGCAGGCAGAGGCCGAGGTCGTGGGCAAGCTCTAATTTCGCCACAACAAAGGGCCACATCTACTCGCTCGCACGTCCTGTCCCAAATTCTTGGGGACCGCAGCAGTACACCACTCTTGAACCAAGACCAGTGTCAACAGGTTGTTAGTTGGATAGCGGATAATGCTTCCAGTCAGATTGGCACCACCACAAACACTCTGTCTTCCACACGGTCAAGTGTCAGTAGCCGTGATACTGCACCGCACATTTCAGAACCTGATCCTCCTTCCTACCACAAGGCTGAGTACACGTCCTCGGACATTAATGATCCCACACTTGGACACTCGGAAGAGCTGTTCACGTATCAATTCGCACATTCTGGCCTCTCGCCAGCTCATGTTGAAGTGGGTCATGAGGAGATCGTATGTACAGATGCCCAAATATTTGAGCAGCCACGTTCTCACGAAGTTGGCAACGTGTCTCAACAAGGGGTGGACAATGATGAGACATAATTGTCAGGAAGTCAGGAGGAGGAGCAGGGTGCGGAAGAGGAAGACGACGTGGTGGATGATCCAGTAACTGACCCAACCTGGCAGGAGGATATGCAGAGCGAGGACAGCAGTGCACAGGGGGAGGGAGGCGTAGCATCCCAACAGGCAGTAAGAAGCAGGGTGGTGGCTCCAGGCAGAAGTCAGGCAACCGTTCCCCGGAACAACAACACGACACAAGGTGCCTGTACAAATGTTAGGTCTTCCCGAGTCTGGCAGTTTTTTAAGTTGGCCCCAGATGATCCTAAAAAGGCCATTTGCAACACCTGCCGTGCCAGCATCAGCAGGGGTACCAAAACTAGCAGCCTGACCACCACCAGCATGATCAGGCACATGTCAGCCAAGCACCCGACTTTGTGGGAAGTACAACAGAGTCGAGGAGCAGTGCTTGCTGATGTCACTGCTACGTCTTCGCTGGTTGTGCATGCGAGCCAATCCCCTGTCCATACTGCCTGCAAACAAGCCTCCTCCGTTCCTGCACCTGCAGTTGCCTACGCAGAAATAACACCATCATCAAGCACGTCCTTGTCCCAGTGCAGCGTTCAGTTATCCATTCAGCAAACCTTTGAACGCAGGCACAAATACACTGCCAACACCCCACATGCCACAGTTCTAAATGCTAACATTTCGCGACTGCTTGCGCTGGAAATGTTGCCTTTTAGGCTGGTGGAGACAGAAGCATTCCGCGACCTGATGGCGGCAGCTGTCCCACGTTACTCGGTCCCGAGCCGCCACTATTTCTCCCGGTGTGCCGTCCCCGCGTTGCATAACCACGTGTCACAAAACATCACACGTGCCCTGAACAATGCTGTTTCACCCAAAGTCCACCTAACCACAGACACGTGGACAAGTGCTTGTGGGCAAGGCCGCTACATCTCGTTGACGGCACACTGGGTTAATATTGTGGAAGCTGGGACCCAGTCTGAGCGAGGGACGGAACACGTCCTTCCCACACTAAGGTTTGCTGGCCCTACCTCAGTCAGGGTTTCACCCACACTCTACAGCTCCGGAATGTCATGCTCTTCAGCCTCCTCCTCCTCCTGCGCATCCTCATCCACTTTACCCTCCACACCAGTCCCAAGCTGGAAGCACTGCAGCACTGCCTCGGCGAAGCGGCAACAGGCTGTGCTGAAGCTAATCTGCATAGGTGACAAACCCCACAATGCAGAAGAGGTGTGGACAGCTCTGAAACAGCAGGCAGATCACTGGCTCACACCTCTGAACCTAAAGCCAGGAAAGGTCGTGTGTGACAATGGCCGGAACCTGGTGGCGGCTTTGAGGCGAGGCCAGCTGACACATGTTCCATGCGTGGCCCATGTGCTCAACCTCGTGGTTCAACGGTTTCTAAAGTCATACCCAGAGCTGTCTGATCTGCTGGTAAAAGTTCGCCGCCTGTCTGCACATTTTCGAAAGTCACCTACTGCTTCAGCCGGCCTTGCCGGCTTTCAGCGCCGTTTGCATCTTCCGGCTCACAGACTGGTGTGTGATGTCCCCACGCGTTGGAATTCAACTCTGCACATGTTGGTCAGGATATGTGAGCAGAAGAGGGCAGTTGTTGAGTACCTGCATCACCTAAGCTGTCGGGAAATGGGTCAAACTCCACACATAACACCTGAGGAGTGGAGATGGATGTCCGACCTATGTACCATCCTCCAAAACTTTGAGGACTCCACCAAGATGGTGAGTGGTGATGACGCCATTATTAGCGTCACCATACCGCTACTCTGCCTTCTAAAACGGTCTCTGCTCAAAAACAAACATGATGCATTGCAGGCGGAGCGCGATGAGTTGCAGCAAGAAACAGTAGTGGGTGTGGGTGATAACACACAGCCCAGCCTCGTCTCATCACAACGTGCAGTGGAGGACTATGACGAGGAGGAGGATGAAGACATGGAGCAACTCTCCGGCCAAATTGAGGATATGACATGCCCACCAGTCATATCCTCGGTTCAGCGTGGCTGGCCAGAGGACAGGAAGATGAGGAGGAGGAGGAGGAGGAGGAGGACAGCATGTTCAGTCATCGTGTTGGTCAGGCTACTGAAGTCCTGGCTGTTAAGAGTCTGGCGCACATGGCTGACTTTATGGTAAGCTGCCTGTCTCGTGACCCTCGCATTAAGAACATCTTGGCCGACAATCATTACTGGTTGGTAACACTGTTAGACCCACGCTACAAGGAGAACTTTATGTCTCTTATTCCCGAGGCGGAGAGGTCAACCAACATGCAGCAGTTCCGGAAGGCCATAGTCACGGAAGTAGGCAAAGCATTCCCCTCACAAAACGCTAGCGGCATAGGTCAGGAATCAGTGGACAACCAAGGCGTACAGCCGAGAGAGGCACAAGTCCAATCCGCCAGAGGTAGGGGAACAGTCTTTACGATGTGGGACAGTTTTCTCAGCCCCTCACGTACCACAGCCCCTGAGGTGCGGGGTAGTGCCACAAGAAATCCTAAGTTTGCCCAGATGCTCAAGGAGTACCTTGCAGATCGAACAACTGTACTCCGACATTCCTCTGTGCCTTACAATTATTGGGTATCCAAGGTGGACACGTGGCATGAATTGGCTCTCTACGCCTTGGAAGTCCTGGCCTGCCCTGCCGCTAGCGTTTTGTCAGAGCGTGTTTTTAGTGCCACAGGTGGAATCGTTACAGATAAACGCACCCGCCTGTCAACTGAAAATGCTGACAGGCTGACTCTGATCAAGATGAACAAGGGTTGGATTGGGCCAGACTTCACCACACCACCAGCAAATGAGAGCGGAATTTAAAGTTTGTAACGGGAATTTGCCATGTACATCCAGTCACCCATGGGTACACACTTCTGGACTTTGGATAATCGCTGAACTGCTCCTCCTTCTCCTCATGCGCCACCATGATGACCGTTACAATAGTTAGGCCTTTTTTTCAGGTATACCCCCAGTGGTAAATTTTTTCGCCCATTCTTTGCAGAATGGACATTACAACGACAGGAGACCCGCTCCTTTGCAATGGGAACAATGTTTTGAGGCCCTCATGCACGTCTCTATCCAGGGATAACGTGGAGCCTCCCAATTTTTGGCTGCCCTGCCTAAGGGCTATACTATAATACACCCACTTCCTGACAATGGACACTTAATGTTTTGAGGCCCTCATGCACGTCTCTATCCAGGGACAACGTGGAGCCTCCAAATTTTTGGCTGCCCTGCCTAAGGGCTATACTATAATACACCCACTTCCTGACAATGGACACTTAATGTTTTGAGGCCCTCATGCACGTCTCTATCCAGGGACAACGTGGAGCCTCCCAATTTTTGGCTGCCCTGCCTAAGGGCTATACTATAATACACCCACTTCCTGACAATGGACACTTAATGTTTTGAGGCCCTCATGCACGTCTCTATCCAGGGACAACGTGGAGCCTCCCAATTTTTGGCTGCCCTGCCTAAGGGCTATACTATAATACACCCACTTCCTGACAATGGACACTTAATGTTTTGAGGCCCTCATGCACGTCTCTATCCAGGGACAACGTGGAGCCTCCCAATTTTTGGCTGCCCTGCCTAAGGGCTATACTATAATACACCCACTTCCTGACAATGGACACTTAATGTTTTGAGGCCCTCATGCACGTCTCTATCCAGGGACAACGTGGAGCCTCCCAATTTTTGGCTGCCCTGCCTAAGGGCTATACTATAATACACCCACTTCCTGACAATGGACACTTAATGTTTTGAGGCCCTCATGCACGTCTCTATCCATGGACAACGTGGAGCCTCCCAATTTTTGGCTGCCCTGCCTAAGGGCTATACTATAATACACCCACTTCCTGACAATGGACACTTAATGTTTTGAGGCCCTCATGCACGTCTCTATCCAGGGGCATTGGTGAACCTCACAATTTTGGACTGCCCTGGCAAAGGAAAATACTACAAAGACTCACTTCCTCAAAATGGGCACATTAGACTCAGAGGCCTTTATGTACGTCTCTTCTCAGGGACATCGGAGTGCCACACAATGTTTTACGTAAAATCTTTCATGTATTGATCTCAAAAAGTAACATACATTAGCTCTATCTCACTATTGGGTATGTTCCCTTAACATTTCCGCCATGAAAATTCATTTTGGTGTCATTTTGGAAGGTTTTCTGGTGAGTCCGTAAAAATGACGTAAAACGCGGACAAAATTGTTCACAGCTGTGACTTTTGAGTGATAAATGCTTCAAGGGGTCTTCCCCATGCTGTTGCCATGTCATTTGAGCACACTTCTGAGACTTTTGTGACATTTTTAGGGTTTCTACATGCTGTCGGTTGTCATTTCATAAAAATACTCGGGTCTCCCATAGGATAACATTGGGCTCGGTGCTCGGGCCGAGTACACGAGTATCTTGGGATGCTCGGCCCGAGCCTCGAGCACCCGAGCTTTTTAGTACTCGCTCATCACTAGTTAAGTGTCATGCCTTTTATGCTGTTCTGGACTAAATTGCGGTATTAATTTATCATGGCTGAGTATCAAAATGGGGGGACCACATACCATATTTTAAAATTATTTATTTAAATAAGTTAAAAAAAGCGGCATGCGGTTCTCCTTATTTTGATACACAGCCAAGATAAGAGCAGGGCTAGTGGCTGCACTCTGTAGTTGTAGCTTTATCGGTGCTGTTATCAATATATAGGGGAAAAGCAGGGCATTTATTTATTTATTTTACACCAGCAGTATAATGCTGTCAGAGAGGGTAGGGGCACAGTCTGACTGCAGCCAATCAGAGATGCTGGAGAAAGCAGTGAATATGTATATGGGATAATTATCATACTCGTAAGTATGGCTGCAGCCATGGTATGTACTGCTTTAACCCTTTTGCCTCCGTTTTTAACAGTGGCCAGTCACAGCCATTCCAATACTTTACATGGCTGTGAGAGCAGGGAAAGGATAGCTTTTGCTATCAGAACATTTTCCAATCCTTGGCAAGATCGCCAACTTTTACAGTAAATGTTTGGATGTCCGATGCCAATCCTGCGAGAGATCATACATACGATTTTACCATTTTCCGATCTTTGCCAATCAGGATAGCTCATCTCAAGTTAAGTGTCCGAGTAACCAATTATACCAAATAGATGACATTAAGGATGAGCGAATCTGAACTGTAAAGTTCAGTGTCCATAACAAAATCATTGTGTTTGGTGCTGAACATCCAAACACAGTCTTTTGACTGTACATCCGGTTCCTGTTTGTCAACCGAATAAAGCTTGTTGAAAGGTTGCAGAGCAGCCAACCAGCAAGCTTTTAGGCTATGGGCACTTCAGGAGTCATCACAGCCATGCCAAGTACTGGAATGGCTGTGATTGGCCAGGGAAATCACTGTAAAAAACAAGGAAGCAAAAAAATCTATACAAATCAGCTTAGGCTATGTTCACACAACATTTTTGCCCCATGTTTAGCATGATAGTAAAGCTCTTAAACTGATAGACCCTCTCCATTACTAATCTAGTGCTTAGTGGCAGCTCTGGGCTGTCATTAACCCCTTATTAGCCCGATTGCAACCACACCAAGGCAATCGGAAAGGGCCCGGTAAAGTTCTGGGATTGTCGCATATAATGGATGTGGCAATCCAGGGCAGCTACAGGCTACTATTTTTAGACTGGGGGACCCAATAAGCATGGATCTCCCCAGACATTTAATACCAGCCCCCAGTTGTCAGGCTTTATCATGGCTGAACAATTCTATTATTCTAATAAAACAATGGATCCAAGAGATTCATGCAATAAATATTTTTATTGTGATGTTCAAACATGGTTAAAACAGGGCATACTTATCATTCTCAGTGGCACTGCTGTAACACTGCTTCCTGGTCCGTTCATTACATCTCATAGATATTCACTGCTTCTTCACCCACCATCTGTCACAGCGTCTGTGATTAGCTGCACTCAAACTGCCAGCGTCTCTGATTGGTTGCCCTTACAGAGCCTGTCTGTCTGCCTGAGCCAAGTTTAAAAATAAATAAATTACATAGGGTTCCTCGTATATAGATATCCAGCGCAGATAAAGCATACGGCTACAGGCTGCAGCCTCCAGCTGTGCGTGATATCTTGACTGTGTATCAAAAAAATAGGGACCCTATGCGGCTTTTTAAAATTATTTAAATAAATCATATAAAAAACGGCATGCAGTCCCCTTCAATTTTGATACCCAGCCATGAAAAGCAGACAGCTGGGGCCTGGTATTCTCAGCCTTGGGAGACCCATGGTTATTGACCCCTTCCCAGCCTAAAAGTACAGCCCACCACCCCCCAGAATTGTTACATTCATTAGATGTGAGTCTGTGACAATTTCGGCACTTTACCCGGCTCATCCTGATTGTCCTGGTGCGATGGCAATAGGAGTAATATAAAAGGTTAATGACAGCTGTGATTTGTCAGCTGCCATTAAGCTCTAGATTAATAATGAAAGCCATCTATGAGACCCCTCTCCATTACTAAATAAAATACACACACCCTGTGTCCCACCTTTATTGACTCCCAAAACACCCTTGCAGATCCAACGTAATCCATACAAAGTTCCACAACAATCCCTGCTCTGCTACACACTGATATTGCAGCATGCGGGCACATTAGAAAAAGTGACTGTTTGTGACTGAGCTGCAGTTGTTGGAGGTGATGTCACTGAGTTTACCTGCTGCCACAGATGGAGGTTTCACGGTCCCCAATCTGTGACTGCAGGTAAACTCACTTCAGGTTAACTCATTGAATTCACTGAGTGAGCTAACCTCAGGTGAACGCACTGATTTCAATGAGACCTGCATCTCCTTGCAGAAAAACACATTTTTTTGCCAGGAGATGCAGATTTGGTTCAGGAATTTGGTGTATGAATCTCAGCACCAAATCTGCATCTCCTGGGAGAAAAACATCAAAAAAACATGGTTTTGATGCAGTTTTTTTTCTACCAGGACATGCAAATTTAGTAGAGAAATGTCTGCCCCAGATTTCTGCACTAAATTTGCATTTACTGGCAGAAAACCATGCAGAAACGGCATCAAAACAGCATTTTTTGTGTGATTTTCAACCAGGAGATGAAGATTTGGTGCCTAAATTTATACACCTAATTGCTGTACCAAATCTACGTCTCCTGGCAAAAAAAAACACATCAATATTCCTTCAATACCATATTGCGTTTAGATGCGTTATTTTGCTAGAAGATGCAGATTTGGTGCACGTATTTAGTGTATAAATTTGAGCAGCAAATTTGCCTCTCCTGGCAGAAAATTGTCCAAAAAATGTAGGTTTTGAGGTTTTGATGCTGTTTTGCTGCAGCTTTCTGCCCGAAGATGCAGAATTGGTGCAGGAGTTTGGTGTATAAATTCCAGCACCAAATCTACATCTCTTGGCAAAAAAGGCAGTTTTCTGACAGAAGATACAGACCTAAAGGTGAGGTCACTGAGTTCAATGAGTTCATCTGAGGTGAGTTTACCTGTGGTCACAGGTCGTAGACTTCGTATGGATTATGTCAGAACTGCAAGGGTATTTTGAGGGTTGATAAAGCGGATGTGTATTTTATTTCAAATAAAGGTTTTTTCCTGTGTTTTTCTTCTATTCACTTACAGGATTAGTAAGGGGGTGGTCTCATAGATGCCTCCAATTTCTAATCAGGGGTTTGATGGCAACTCTCAATCACAACTGTCTTTAACCCCTTATATTACCCTGATTGCCACCGCTCCAGGGCAATGAGGATAAGCTGGGTAAAGCACCAGCATGGTCACATCTAATGGATGCGACAATTCTGGGCAGCTACGGGCTGGTACTTTTAGGATGGGGTGCAATATCCATGGCGCCTCCTATCCTGGGAATATCATCTGCCATCTGTCTACTTTACCGT
This sequence comes from Anomaloglossus baeobatrachus, assembly GCF_048569485.1. Classification (NCBI taxonomy): domain Eukaryota; kingdom Metazoa; phylum Chordata; class Amphibia; order Anura; family Aromobatidae; genus Anomaloglossus; species Anomaloglossus baeobatrachus. The sequence continues at coordinate 394,303,139 of NC_134354.1, read as the reverse complement.
TACTGGATATAAAAAATAGAAGGGACCCTGTGTCTTTTTTCCCACATATTACTGATATTCAGCCATGGCAAAGCTCACATGTGGGGTCTACAGCATGTTTCTGGTGCATTACCTCTGCTGGTTATCAAAATATGGTGGAAACCTACATAATTTTTTAAAAACATGTATTTCTCTTTACAGCAAACTGACTGCAACCAATCACAGACACAGGGAGGGGGCATGTATAGCAGCCTGCAAGCAATTACAGACACTAGCATGAAGGGTGGGCGGAGGAAGCAGTGAATATTCATGAACCTTAATTACCGTGCCTGGAAGAGAATCTGACTGCAGTGTGATCCTCTAGGAAACAGTATTTATAATTATCCTGCCCTTTCTAACATTTAACTTACATCACAAGCCCTAGCAGTTTTTATGGCCATTCTACAGCCATTTTACAACCCCAAACCTCTTGTCACCATTGACTTGTATGGGGATCTTTGTTTATGGTCAAGTTCGCTCTCTGAATTCGTTTTTTCTCTCCCATGCTGATTTGAGTTTGCTCATAACTAGTAGTGTTGAGCCACACCCCTAGTGTTCGAGTTCGGTTCGTCGAACGGCGGCTCAGTTTGGCAAACGTTCGACGAACACCTTCGAACCCCATTGAAAACAATGGGAGGCAAACACAAACACATATAAACACATAGAAAACACCTTCTAAGGTGTCCAAAAGGTGACAAACAACTCACAAGACACCACGAACATATGGAAAAGTGTCAAGTACATATACTCATGCGAAAACAAAAGAGCTGGACGAGTAAAAGGAGGAGGAGACACAGATAAGGGCATGTCATGTTCTTCTAAAATCATGTAAAACACAGCAAGGGGACTCCAATCAGTCTCCTTTTTTCCAAAAAATTGGGCCACAGACACCACTTAAGTGGCATCAGTTGTCCCCCAGTTGCAAACTTGACATGTTGATTTGCATCAAGCACAATCCAAATCCACAAGCCTTTACACTCCCCAGGATGACACAGGGGTAGAAAAGTCCTTGCTGATCAATGACTTGCTCATCTTGGAACATTTGTAAAAAAACAAAAAGTGGACTCCAACCAGAGTCTCCCTTTTTTTCCAAAAATTGGGCCACAGACACCACTTAAGTGGCATTACTTGTCCCCCAGTTGCAAACTTGACATGTTGATTTGCATGAAGCACAATCTAAATCCACAAGCGTTTACTCTCCCCAGGATAACACAGGGGTAGAAAAGTCCTTGCTGATCAATGACTTGTTCATCTTGGAACATTTTTAAAAAAACATAATGGGGACTCCAACCAGAGTCTCCCTTTTTTCCAAACATTGGGCCACAGACACCACTTTAGTGGCATCACTTGTCCCCCAGTTGCAAACTTGACATGTTGATTTGCATGAAGCACAATCCAAATCCAGAAGCCTTTACTCTCCCAAGGATGACACAGGGGTAGAAAAGTCCTTGCGGATCCATGACTTGTTCCTCTTGATGAACGTTAGTCTGTCCACATTGTCACTGGACAGACGCATGTGCTTATCTGTCAGCACACACCCTGCAGCACTGAAGACACGTTCCGAGAGAACGCTGGCTGCGGGACACGACAAGATCTCCAAGGCGTAAGTGGCGAGCTCAGGCAATTTTTCCAGATTGGAAGCCCAAAATGAGCAAGGCTCCAGTTGCAGAGTCATGGCATCTATATTCACTTGGAGATACTCCTGTATCATCCTCTCAAGCCGTTGACTATGTGTCACACTTCTTGTCTCTTGTGGCTTTGTAAAGGATGGTCTAAAAAAATAATGAAATGATTCCATAAAATTGCTGTTACCACCAGATACGGTGCTGCTGGTACGGTTTGACTGATGATGACTCGGCAGTCCCATGGTTGGCAAGTTACAACTGTGAGATTCACTCTGTGCACCACTGGTGTTTAGTGGAAAAGCCGAGCTAAGATTGCATAATAGCTTCTGCTGATACTCCTGCATACGTGCGTCCCTTTCTATGGCTGGAATTATTTTGCCATATTTTGACTTGTACTGGGGATCTAAGAGTTTGGCAACCCAGTAGTCAGCATTACTTCTAATTCGGACAATCCGAGTGTCATGTTGTAGGTAGTGCAGCAATAAGGCGCTCATGTGTCTTGCGCATCCATGCAGACCAAGTCCTTGCTGTGTTTGTGTCGGCGAGGTGATGATCGTGCTTCCTTCCTCTGACATCTCCCCCCAACCTCGAACACCCGAAATTTGATCAAGGTCTCCCTCATCTGTTGAGTCTTCCATGCCCATCGCCAGTTCGTCCTCCATTTCTTCCTGGGCTCCTGCACCTTCTTCAACAGTTTGGCTGCTACCATGCGCCCTTGTTAATACCTCTCCCCCTCCGTCTCATGCTTGCCGCCTTGGTGATGCTGAACGTCTGGACCTTGTAGATATTGGTATCTCTTGCGCATATGAATCCTCCTGTACTTCTTCCCCTTCCTCTTGTCCCACCACCTGACTCCGAGAACTGTTTAGAGTGTGCATGACTGGAATTGTCATGCTGATAAAGGCATTGTCAGCACTAAACATCTTCGTCGCCATGTCGAAATTGTGCAGAAGCGTGCATGGGTCCTTGATCTGAGACCACTCCATCAGCGTGATCTGCCCCACCTCTGCATCTCGTTGGTCCAGGGTATACGTCATAACATATTGCACCAGGGCTCTGCAGTGCTGCCACAGTCGCTGCAACATGTGGATAGTCAAATTCCAGCGTGTCGACACATCGCATATCAGGCGGTGAACCGGAAGGCCGACTTCTGGAGCGATGCAAGTCAGTCAGCTGCGCCGTTTAAACTGCAGAAGTGAGCAGATAGCGACCGTGCCCTGTGCAGAAGCCCATCTAGGCCGGGATAGTGGGTTAAAAATTGCTGGACAACAAGGTTCAACACGTGAGCCATGCAAAGCATGTGTGTCACCTTGCCCCTGCGAAGTGCCGCACCCAGTTTTGCAGCATTGTCGCACACGGCCTTCCCTGGCTGCAGGTTGAGTGGAGACAACCATTTACGAAACTCGGTCTCCAGAACTAACCAAAATTTTTCAGCTGTGCGACTCTTATTTCCCAGATATTTCAACATAAAGACTGCCTGATGTCGTTGATCTCTGCTGCTAGCATAGTAAGGAGGTGTGCGAGATTCCTTGTGCGCAGTTACAACGCGGGTGGCCTGACCAGACCGGCTTTGGGCAGAGCTGGAGGACCCAGGCGAGGTTGAGGAGGCAGAAGCAGTGGAAGAACTTCTACATACAGAGGATTGACGCACAGCTCCTGGGCACGGCAAGACTTGTACAGCAGACCCTTCTCCATCTCTCACTATAGTTACCCAGTGCCCAATCAGCGACATGTAACGCCCCTGTCCATGCTTACTGGTCCGACGTCTCGCGCGACTTAGCCCGGCGTACTGGCGCGACCGCCGTCAGTGAGACTTCCGGGTCTGGAGCAATTACTACCATACATTTAAAGCCTGCCATCGGGAGTGAGCGGACGAGATGCCTCTCCCTGATGAAGATTACCATTAGTTGAAATCGAAACGTACGTAGGTTGTCTTGAGGCTCGTTCCTGACGGTGTCCCCCTTGTCTTCACTATCTTTGGCTGAGTATTGGTGTTCACTTCTACTATAGGAATTATACACGCCTATCGGTGCAGGGGTTGCAGTGGGGCCATTTGCCCTATATGGGCTAGATATAATATTGTGCTGTAATGCTTATGGGCTGTTCTGTTTTTAGAGAAACAGCTCACTGACACCTAATGCCCACGTGTTCCTCCTGCATAACCGATAGTACTGATGTCATGTGTTTTGTATTTATACACCATTGCCAATATTACTAGTTTATGTGGGACTTATCCGCCATTAATTTTTAATATGTTTTTAATGATACTTTGGATGTTTATCCTCACCTTGTTTAAATAAAAACTTGTACTGCTTTGCACTTTAAAAACTCTTGTTCTTTCTTACTAAACTGGTCCAAGTATCTGTGGGGAAATGCACCCTGTCACACACTGAGTTTCTCAAGGAAGCGGTGATGTTGTGTGTGACATGCTAGTGTAGCGCAGGCACACCTTTCTTGGAGAAGTAGTGGCAACTGGGCATCTGGTACTGGGGCACTGAAACAGACATAAGGTCTCAAAAATGCTGTGTGTCCACCAGGCGGAAAGGCAGCATTTCTGTAGCCAACAGCTTGCAGAGGGTGAAAGTCAACCTCTTAGCTTGGCTAGGAGGAAATGGTCTTTTATTTGTCCACATCTGAGGGACCGAGGGCTGGCTGCTGTGCTGAGATGGCGTTGAGTAGGGTGTCCCTGGAAAAGTGCTGGTCTGTGAGGAAAGTGCAGGCGGAAATATAATGTTGCCTTCATCCAAAGTTGGTGCTCTCGATGTCTGAGAGAGCTCAACACCAGCAGCTGTTTCCACTTCCAAAACAACTGACGACCTGCCAATCACACTGCCTGTTGTGGTTAAAGAGGTGGAAGGTCTGCGTCGCAAAGCATGTGTGACTGCTGTCCCCACAGTTACAGAGGATGAAGAGCAAGCGGATGCACTTTAAGGGGCAGACAGTGGTTGGCCCACTCCGCTAGACCGCATTGTAGCACAGTGAGCTTCCCACTGGGACTTATGCTTCATATACAGTACATGTGACAGTTCATGGATGAAGTAGTCAATCTAGTGAGGTTTTGGCCTCTACTTAAGAGATTGGCAACAAATATTACAGATGACATGAGTTGGGAGATCCTTTGCGATGTCAACAAAGGACCAGGCTAGGCAAGGCTTAGAGCCCATGCGACCTGCAGAGCCACCTCGACTTGTACTCAGAGGCAGAGTTGTGGCTGAGGATGCAGTTGTTGACGTGCTTCCAGTACTCCGTCTATGTCCAGGAAGGCGCAAGCTACCCTCGTCGTCAGTTGCATTCTCCTCCACTGCCTCTGCTGACCTCATTGAGTGCCTGACTGTGGGTTGACAGTAAGTGGGATCTACAACCTCATCATCACCCTGTGTGTTTGCACTCCCCCCGTCCTCAGAGCTAACCTCTTCCTTCCCTGACCGAATAGTTAAGTTGTCATTCCAATCAGGTATCTGAGTCTCATCATCATCAGCATGTTCCTCATTGTCTCCACAAAGAGGAGTTACAGTTTGGGAATGAGGGTCTACATTATGCTCAGAAACGTCTTCATCAAGGCCTGAATCTGACTCACAAAGCTTCTGGCCATCACTGCAGATCATATCCTGGTCTGGACTCACTGTAGCTTTGGAGCAGACCTCTGATTCCCAGGCTATAGTGTGACTGAACAGCTCTGCACACTCAACCATCTCTGTTACCCCCATACTCTGCAGGGCGGGTGGAGATTTGAGACCTGTTAGAAAGCAAGTGCATGTGGGGTGACAACTCAGAGGACTGGAGTCTTTGGGATGTTGAAGTTGAGGTGGAGGAGAGGCCACTTGATGGAGCACTTGAGATCCATTCAAGCATGTGCTTTTTTGTGCATCATCTACCTTTGGTCGAGTTGGTCGGTTCCGTAAAAAAGGGATCACTTCAGATTGTCTACCGAAAATAGTAGACATATTACTGTTGCTGGAAGATGGCCTTTCTTCAGCAGATGTTACTGTTGCTTTACCACCTACCCCACAGACACAAACCTTTTTTCCCTTTCCAACATGCCTGTTCCCCTTTCCATCAACATCTGTCCTTTTGCCACTCATTTTGTTTGTGAACAAATTGGACACTTAAAATGTCGTAGCAAAAATGGAGAGGTAGTGTAGATTGCTCTAATCACTAGTGATAATCACCATGTAGGAGTCTAAAAGCTGAGTGAGGAATAGCCATACTTTGTTACAAAGGTGAGGTTGTTGAACACAGTTACGTCACAGTTAAAAAACCTGAGTGAACGGGCAAAACTGGTTACAGAAAAATATACCATAGTTACAAAGACAAGCAAAAGGGTGACAAGGTTTTGAACTTTTGAATTTCAGGCTTCATATCTCACCAACCACTAAAGCTTGGATCATAAGACTACCTTTATTTTATAGACAATCATTTTGGCTATCTCATAAATGAATTTGACTTGAAAATATTTAGTATATGATTAGTTATGCAAATTCTTGTCATGTCACTGCATTGTTTCTGTTTTGCTTTAATATTTTATTTAAAAAAGTTTTAATTTTTATTATTTTGTTAGTATTTTGTAAATCCACCTTTGGCTTTCAACACTGCCTGAATCCTTCTCGGCATTTGCTTGATCAGATTCAAGAATGTGTCAACCACAATTTGATCCCAAGTTTCTTTTACATGCTCCCAATGTTGGTGCATACTGGTCGACTCACTTGGGCATGTACAGCTTTTTCTACAATTTTACACACGTGTTCGATTCGGTTGAGGTCTCGGGATTGGGGGGCCAATCCAGCACCTCTTTTTTATTGTCATTGAACCATCTCTTTGCCAATTTTGGCATATACTTCAGGTAATTGTTCTGCTGGAACACTTTGTCGTTCTTTTCATATCCATAGCACTCAAGTGTACAAAGTAACTCGCTTGTAGGATACTCACACCCCCATGCCAGACTTGTGTAACATGCATTGCACGGTGCTTGCATGGACATTTGTGATTCCACTATTATTAGGTATATGAGCCACCTCCACTGCCGTATCTGTCACGTTGAACTGATAGACCTTGTGATGAGCCAACTTGTTGACTCTGATATTTTGCCTGGATGTCCACCTCTTGGCAATTGAATGGATGGACAGACTTCATTTCATATTCTTCCAAGTGTCATGACACCCACATGATGCAGTTTGTCGATTTTCTTTGTCAAGAAACTGCAATCGATGAGCTAGGTTATTCTGTTTCTCTTTTCTTGAGAAATCTTCATGGCTGTTCCTCGATTCAAATCAGTGACCATTCGCTTTAGATTCAGACAAATAATACACTGGGCTATTAGGGAATAGGAGAAAAGATTGTAATTTGTAGTATACAGGAAGAAAAAGATATTTCCACCAAGAAGAGCAAAACAGTAACAATGGAGTGATATGACAAGGATCGGCATAAATAACCATTTGCTAAATAATTGCGAGTCTAACTTTTGTAAGAAGTAGCAAAGATGATTGGCAAAAAAATGAAGGTAGTCTCATGATTGAAACTGTAATGGATGATGAACTATGGAGCCTGAGAATCAAAAATTCTAAACATTTTTACCGTTTTGCATTGTTACCCTTTTGCATCAGCAAGTTTGTTCCCAGGCACAGATTTCAAAAGTGATTCAGGTTTAAAGAAGTGCTGGTCAAACACTATTTAAGAAGCACCAAGAAATGGGCAGCATTGAGTATCATAGACGAAGTAGTTACCCAAGAGTAGTGATGGGCGAACATGCAAATATGCGGGATTGGTGAGACTAACTGGACTTAAAAAAAATTGTTTCTAGCCCGTAATTGATCCCATATATCTGGTCAGATGCCAGTTTACATATAGGGACCAGAATCCGGCGCTTACAAATTGTGGTAGAAGAGATAGGAGGATTGGAGTCTTACTGAGTCTCCAGCACTGCTGTAGCTGCTTCCAGGCCACTCATTCTATTTTCGGGGCCACTTATTACTGCTCATTCATATTCACTGCTTCCCCCATCCTCCAGCAGTTCTGGCATCCATGATTGGTTGCAGTCAGATGTGTCCCCGGCCTGTGACAGCTTCTGACTGCTTACAATCACACACCCTGTATACAGCTTTATCATGGCATGGTGTAAAAATAAATAAATAAAAAAATTGGTATAGGGTCCCCCCATATTATGATACCTAGCATAGATGAAGCATAAGCTACAGGCTGCAGCCCGCAGACATGTGCTTATCTTGGCAGTGTATCAAAATATGAGGAACCGCATGTGGCTTTTAATATTATATAAATACATAATTTTAAAAAATGGTGTGCAGTCCCCACAAATTTTGATACCCAGCCATGATGAAGCCTGATAGTTGGGAGCTGGTATAGTCAGACTCTAGTTTGAGTGAGTGTGTAGGTATATTTCTTCTCTCAGTGTAATGGAGTCAATTGTTTATTTTAGATAAGAGCCACATATGATTTATTTTTTTTCGTTGAAATCAAAACTAAGAGAAGCTTAGGATTCTAAAACTTAAGAAGTGTATCTCACACCCAGACTCTTACAGTTGGGTTTAAAAAATACTAATATTTAGCCAATAGGTTCAAATCCTGTTCACAGCGCCAGGAAAAGCTGTGTCGCCACAGGGCTTTGGGGTACTCGGTCCCGTGCGATGTATTGCTGGGGAGATGTCACCGGGTGGCTGTTGCCCGCTTCCGTGACCCTGGGGTTGCTTTTAAAAAGGGAATATTTACAGGGGATTTGAAATAAAAGTTTCTGTTGTGACGCTAGCTGTGATGTGCGGCGAGGTAGGGGGCCGCCGCTGGAGGGTTCTTCTCACCGGGGGTCGATGTTGATTGCAGCCAAAAAGGAGTCACTCCCCACAGGCGGAGTGGTTGCCCCAGGAGGGTGGCCGGCTGGCTGGTAGTGGGCCGCGGGCGCCGAAGCACGGGACGGCATCGCCAGTAAATAATGGAAACGAGGCAAGAGCTCCAGTTCAGGTGTTTTACTCACTGGTTAGGAAATTGACCGAGAGTGTCCTGGTTCACTGCTGGTAAGTCCCTGGTAATCCGGTGCAAGTTCCAGGCGGTTACTAGTGTCAGTTTAAATGTCCTGTTTGTCCTCGCTATCAAGCGAGTGGCAGAAGGAACCTGGGCTGAGCTCCAGCTCACAGGCCCCAGGCTCAACAACGGCAAGATAAGCTATGTGTCTCACCAGCACTGGTGCTCTCCTGCACCCAGTCTGGTCTCAGGGGACTCCCTTCCAGCTAAAGCTCACTATGTGTCATGGCAACCTCCTCATATACCCCGTGTGGCACCTGCCCCCCCCACTGGTTGTCCTGATGATCGAGAAGTCCCATGCTACTGGATGGCTAACTCTCCCTGTCCATTCCAGTCCACTGCCCCCTGTGGGAAAGGCACCTAACTGCATGTGAAATGTGTATTGGTGTGAGCACCGGCAATCCACCTGTCACTTACCCCAGATAGATACTGCTCCTTAACTCAGTTGCAGTAGGCTGTAGAAACCAGAGCCTCAGGGGTGCTACAGATATATACATGGTAATGCCACTACTATGTAAGAGATAAGCTGAGCCAATTAGGATGCTACAAGGTATGTCAAAGAAGTGCCTATATAGCTGAGTGATGATGATATAATGAAAGCACAGGGAGCTGCTTTGATACATGACTCTCAATGTGGCTTTCTACATACATACATAATCTGTGTGATTTAATATGGAGCAGGCACAAAATCTCATACGTCCCACACTGAGTGGTGGTGGCACATCCTGATGCCTTGAACAGGGACTCAATACTCCTAAGGACTGCTGATCCAACTGCCTTTCTGCCCTAGGACAGACAAGTTGGGGCAACTGTAGCAAAAAGTATGAAGCTTTATACTTACAAAATCCTGAACTTGTCTCTCTGTTCTGGTTTTGGTCTGTGTTGGTTAAGTGTGTCCCCGATCAGTCGATCTGAACATAGTAAGTAGGTCCATTATTGTTAGAGGAAAAAGTCTGAGGAGACTTTGTACTATGTAGAATTCCTGTGTTGAGGTTGTGTGTTGTGTAGGAAGTGTGGATTTGGCATTTTATTGGTCATTGGTCTATGGGGTTGTAGTGTTAAATTAATATTAGTGGATTGTATTGACGTTGATGATCACTGGCAGCAGCCTCTTATAGTACAAAGAAAACCCATATGGTTGGGAATCCTAGACTTAGGGGATAAAGGATTTTCATCAGATAATATAGTCAGGCAAAGAGAGACAGAGAAATATACCATAGCAAAAGGTACATTCCCAGCTGGCATTATCTCTCTAGTCATGTGTTGAAAAAGACAGAAGATGGGTAATTTGTACAGTAAAGAACAGATTGACCAAGGTAGTGCTGCTGTCGAGGTGGTGAAAGAAAAGGAAGGCAAGAAATATATCCAGCAGAAGAGTACATTTTGCTTAGTGTCTGGGTGACAACCGGGTAGGAAACTGTAGATTTTACAGAAAAATGCAGGGGTGTTTAACAGATGCTGGCTTGTTAAACCAGTCTGGTGGAAAACTTTTAAATGTTTAACTAGCGGTGAGTTAAAATACGAAAAACATGGTGAAAAGTTTTTGTATGAAAAAGCATTTAACATAGATAGCACTGACCTCCCTGCTGCTCTGAAATTTCTCCACCCCCTTTCAATGTTCCTGAAGGATAGACATGCTGTCTTTGCAGAAATCAAAACCCAGATTTGGCAGAGAACTGCTGTATATGTGGCTCCCCCTGTCGACACCTAGTAATTGATAAACCTACTACCCCTAAACCAGAATTATTTCCATTTATATTGGCCCATAACCCATTTGCATACTATAAGCCCCCATAGCCTGGTCAAGCAAGTTCAGGCCCTCTGGCCAGTGCCCCAAGTATCATGCCACCAATGAATATCATTCAACCATTGAATGGGATCAACACCCTCAATAACAAAACAAGAACAAAAGAGAGAGAAAAAAATAAAAGTGTTTTTTTTTACTTAGGGTATAAGAAAACATGAAAATCAGTCAATGGATTTGAAAAAAAAATCAGAAACAAAAATTATGCATACCTGTGTATTTATGGAAACTCGTCAGGGAGGTTGTTCCAAATATCTTGCAGAACTAACCACAGATCTGTTCATGTATACTTCTGTCTCTCTTTATAATCCTAGACAGACTTGATGATGTTGAGATTAGTGCTATGTGGGGGGTTATAACACTGATTCCATCACCCATTGTTCTACTGTATTCTGAAGGTAGTTCTTATTAACATTGTGTGTATGTGTCATGGAGGACTATGGAAATAGTGGCCCCCTAAGCTGACCATCAGGCTAGGGAGCCCTCTGCTATCCCTTGTCTCAGAAATAGCCCTAAAGGTAGGGATGTCTGAGATGATTCCTTCCTGGCCCTGCTACTGACCAGCCCTGATCTCATACCCACTCCCACTCCCCCAGGGGGTGGGGGGGGGGCAGGTGAGGAGTATGATTTAACCCACAGATATAGACAAACAGGGGAAACCAAAACTGTGTCACCCAGCATGCACACACAGAGGTATAAGACAACAAGAGATTAGGAGGAAAATAGGAGCAGGGTGGAATCAACAAAATGATGGATAAAGTCCACAACACCAAGCACAGGCTACTCTCTCTCCAGCAATCTGGGAAAAGATAGCACACAGACCAACACAAAAGAAACTATAGTCAGCGTGGGTAGAAGATCTCCTCCAACCTAAGGCCTGTTTCACACGTCAGTGAAAAACACAGACGTTCTTCACTGACGTGTAAAACACGCACATGTACCTCCGTGTGCCGAGATTCACGGAACACGTGGGTTGTCTATGTGCAATCCGGGCTTTGTTCTCCGTGGTCCGTGATTGCACAGAGAGATTAACTCACCTGTGTCCGCTCCCACTCTCCATGGTGCTGAACGCTCCAGCGGTGCAGCATTATGCCGGCGCTGACCTCCGCAGCAGCTGCTTTCGTGTCGGCTGTGTCGTGCATTCATGAATATGCACAACAGTAATGAGCCGGCTCAAAAGCAGCAGGCAGAACAGGCTGCAGAGAGCGCCGCTGAAGCCAGGTGAGTAAAAATGATTTTTATTTTATATGTGTCGCGGGCGGAGGAAGGGGACGCTGCGCTCTCCCACTGCTCGGGTCCGGCCGCTGCTGCTGCGGCTGCCGCTGCTCGGTGGTGGCTTGAGCGGTGGGCCGGATCCTGGGGACTCGAGCGACGCTCCTCGCCCGTGAGTGAAAAGGGGATTTGATTGGATGGTGGGGATTTGGTGATTGTCCGTGATGCCACCCACGGTTGTGGTGAAGTTGGTGACACCACCGCTGCTCTGGACGGGGATCCCAGGAGCGGTGAAAGGGAGCAGCTTTGATGTTAGTTCTCCCCTCCGTGGGTAGGGGATTGGTTGTCCTGGGGTCTGGTGATGGGGTAGGGATGAATGGCAGGTGGGTTACAGGGCCTGGCGAAGTGCAGGGTTGCGGGGGCAGCGCCGTGCCGCACGGCACGGTGGTACTCACTCAGCCAATGATGAGGACACAGTTCTCGGTAAAACACACGGCTGGATGGATGGGTCCCACAGACGGCTGCGGTGTTTTTTCTCCCGGCAGGTTGATGGTGACTGCCTTTCCCTGCACCTATGTATGGTAAACGGTTCCAATGGGTTCCCACTGGTAACCCGCTCCCCAGCTTGGATGTGGGCCGGAGGAGCCCCTTTTGCCAGCAGGTTCTGGCCCTGGGAACGGTAGCCTTGGCGGTGGCTGTGTTTCCCTCTCACGGTTGGGCTGTTGCCTTCTGTCGGGACTTGGCTGCTGGGAAACCTAGGAGGTTCCCTTTGCTGATGGATTTGGCAAATTCACGGCGACTCCTAGCCTTGCCGGGGTCCGTAAGCCCCTGCCAGATGGTGCTGACTTCTCTTTGTGTACCGGTCCGGTACCGCCGGGCCACCGCCCGTCCACGGTCCTTACGGTAGACTCCGATAGGCCACTCCTGCAGACGGTCACCACCGTCTGCCAACCTTGCTGTACCGCCCGGGCCACACACCCGGACGCTGTCAGTTAGTTGCTCCACTACCACTTTTCTTCCTTCCACTTTCACCTCCAAAACTGAACTGCCTGCTTTTCCCGCCTCCAGGACTGTGAACTCCTCGGTGGGCAGGGCCAACCGCCTGGCCCACCCCCCTGGTGTGAACATCAGCCCCTGGAGGAAGGCAACAAGGGTTTGTGTCTGCCTTCGGTGTGCCTGACCGGGAGTGTGGGGTGTGTTGGTGTTGTGCTCTGTGGCCCCTGGCTTGTCCAGGGCGCCACATTTGCACGTTTTTGTCTGGCACGTGATTCACGGATCACACCACAGCGTGATCCGTGGGACATCAGTGATGCCAGAAAAAAATGGACATGTCTCCGTGCGGCAATCATGATTATAATGGGTCTGCGCATATCAGTGATTCTGGTACGTAGAAAAATAAGCACAAACGTACCAGAATCACTGATGTGTGAAACAGGCCTAAGTATGAGATGATCAGATGTGATAGGCTTCCATACAACATGTGATACCAGAAGCCTAACAAGCAGGCTAGTGGAGGTTATCTCTTCCTAGCCTGTCTGTGAGCACACAGCTGGTCAATGCCTGAGTCTGCCTGTGTAGATCAGAAACACCAAAGAAACCGTCTTTTGAGTGTCAGAATATGCAATGTTAACAGCGTCTGAAACCGCCATGACAGTCAGTGAGTTTTTTGTAAAACTCTGAGTAACAGTATGTTTGGGGGTCATTATTTTGCTTCAGAATAAATTTGAGCCACTCAGATGACTACCTGTTGTTATAGCATGATACATAAATATCTGCCTGTACTTCTCAGCATTAAGTACAGCATTAATCCCAACCAAATCCCCAACTCTGTTTGCTGAAATGCAGCCCTAAACTTGCAAGCAACCTCCACTATGCTTCACTGTTGCCAGAAAACGCTCATTCTTATCTCGCTCTCTAGCCCATAAGTAAACAAACTGACATGTTATAGCCAAATATTTTCAATTTTAACTCATAAGTCCAGAGAACCTGCTCTAATTTTAATGCACCCCAGTTCATATGGCTTCATGCACAGTTGAGTTGCTTGGACTTGTTTACATGTTGAAAATATGACTTCGGCTTTTTGGCCATGAGGAACACTTCAAGAGAGACTTCAATAAATAGAAGATTGGAGTAGCTTGATCTCACTCTTTGCTGCTAGGTCTGTGTTGATAACATTGCTGGACATCTTCAAATAGAAACTCAAACTTTGTTTTTTGGTAGTCGATTTCCTAATCAGAACTTCGAACCTCAGGTTCGCTCATCTCTACTCATGACTCATATGCCTCACTGCTTGCTATATTTCTAGATGGATGATTGTCTGGAGTCCCAGCTCCTACGATAAAGTTTTCTTACTGAGACATTGCAGTTCCCTATAGTTTATTTCTGTGAATCTTTAGCCAGTTATCACTAGAGATAAGTGAACCCGAGGGTCGATGTTTATGGTTCGTGTTTAAAAACTGACTTCCAAAAAAACAAAGTTCGGGTTCGAAGTTCGAGTAAGTTATGAGTGCAAACCACTCAAGCGAGCAGCGCTGTGCTTAGGTATGAGTGATGCTCAGCCCTGTGCGGATCACTTGCAGTGTTTGAACGGCTCACATTTGGGGTAAAATCAGGGTGATAAGATGCAGTGTGCACACACAAAGAAAAAAAAATGGAAAAACCTCCCCATCGTCCCCCTAGAAGTGTTCTGCTTATGGCTGGCAGCATGTGGGTGGAGCTACACTACAGTTTAAAAGTTTATGGTCATTTAGATATTTCCTTATTTTTGAAAGAAAAGCACTTTTTTTTCCAATGAAGCTAACATTAAATTAAACAGAAATACACTCGATACATTTCTAATGTGGTAAATGACTATTCTAGCTGTAAACGTCTGGTTTTGAATGCAATATTTACATAGGTGTATAGAGGCCCATTTACAACAACCACCACCCAGTGTTCTAATGGTACATTGTATTTGCTGACTGTGTTAGAAGGCTAATGGATGTTTAGAAATCCCTTGAAAACCCTTGTGCAAGTATGTTAGCACAGCTGAAAACAGTTTTGATGATTAGAGAAGCTATAAAACTGACCTTCCTTTGAGCTAGTTGAGAATCTGGAGCATTACATTTGTTGGTTCCATTAACTCATGCGTGACGTCACAAATCAACACTTTTACGTAACAGGGACCTTTTAGGCCCCCATGCAAATCATATGGAGAAACTCACATAATTAACCATTACAAGTTTACAAAATTGCAAAATAAGATATGAACAATGCACAACATTTAAATTATAATTTTTTGCAGAAAACACAAAAATTTTTTTTTAAAAATTTCTACCAAAGATATGAAAAACACACAAACACACAGGTATATAAATCTATAGTAAACTAGCTGCAACTACATTTCTTTTATAACTTTTTCTTTTCAATTTTATTGGTATTTCATACAATTTTTACATGTTATCTTTTCTGAAGAATGTTCTTTACAGACATTTTCCCCACAAATGGTACAATATCTATATCGGTTTTCCTCTCTAAGTTTCTTGGACAAATGAAACAACGCTTTTGTTTTCTTTCTCCTGGCCCTGGAATATTGTGAAACTGTACGCCAGACCGTTTCATTGCTTCTTTAGTTTGTTTTGGCTAGCATTTCATGTTGCTTTGCTCCATCATGTGAGGCATTACAAGTTTATGGCAAAGGTCCTTCAGGAATAGGCATCTCCTGTCCTTCCTCCTTGCATGAAATTCTGGATGGGTTTCTGTATAAATAATGAATGAATTCAGGGCTGCTACATCAAGCATATTTTAAAAAATTACTACAGGCCAATGTCTTGTTTGCCTCTTGCATGAATATTCTCCCACCATTTCATCCATTTTGTCTACACCTCCTGTAGTTTTATTGTAATGCAGGATGATTTCTGGTTTCAATTTCCTTTCATTGCTGTCAATACTGCAATCATGATGCATGGTACTAAGTAACATAACAGATTTCTCCTTCTTCGCTTTGTAAGATATCAGTGTTACTTTGTTGTTGAAACCAAAGACACTCTCATAAAGTGCTCGCTGTGAATTGTGTTTCATTGCTTTAGGAATTTCTCATCAGTTTGGCTTCATAGTACCAACAAGTGTAACAGCTTTTTCAAGCAGAAATTTGCCTATTGCAACATTGGTAAAATAATTGTCGATGGTAATGTTTCTACCTGAATTGTATATTGGCACAGCAAGTGTTTTCACAATTTCAGACCCTAGATCTTTTTGTACTGGTGCATCAACTTCTTTGCCACAGTAGCTAAGCCCATTTATGCCATAATAATTTGCAGAATCACACATCCAGAATATTTTCATTCCATACTTGTCTGATTTATTGGGCATGTATTCTATGAACTTGCAACGTCCTCTGAAGGGTACAAGTTACTAATCTCCTGTAACATTAGTACTAGGATTGTAAAGTTTGGTGTAATTTTTGATAAATATGTTTCAGATATAACTGATAGGGGCTAATTTGTCTGTTTGGAACCTCGCTCCATTAGTTTGCTTATCATCAAATCAAATGTTTCTTCTAATTTCCTCATATCTGTCCACTGCCATTGTCGCTTTATAGTGTGGATCAGAAAGTGGGTTCAGAAATAATTCTCTGATTGGAACTTAATTCAGTTTTTGACTCCCTGCCTGCAGTAAAAGTCCAATATATGCAAAAAGTTCCTCTTTTGAGATATTTTTCCTGGACTTATTTTTTGCAGAAGCGATACATCTTCCTTCTATGTTTGAACATAAAAGGACCTCTTCTGCAATATTGTCAGAAAAAAAGTACAGAATATATCTTTAGGGTAAAAGTACCTGGGACTTCCCACAGCTCCTTGAGCATGTCTCACAATATTATGTATTGGAGTACGTACGACTAATGAAGGATTACTGTCCCAAAAAACATTCATTTTGGATATTCTACTTATCACTTCTTCAGCATCTACTTCATCATCAGAAGAATCACTGGATGAGGATGTTTAATTAGCTGGTGGCAGGTAGTCTTCATCGGACAAAGATAGTTCACTTTCATCATCCCTTTGAAACATAATTGCTTCTATATCTTGGTCAGTCAGATGCTTGGAGGAAGATTGGGCCATTGCTGACTAGATGTTAGCAAACTAAAAGAAAAAACAATGAACACAATCATGGTTGTCCACTATTTGCTTGTGTGTGACACACTGTAAGGGTAGAGTGCCCCCTTCCTCCTCTCACCCTCAGCAGCTCTTACCTTTTATACTTTCTTTTAGGTGGTGTAGAATTCTCTGAATTTTTATGGCTCACAAGCTCTACCCTTTGCAAGCTTCTTATAGAAACAGAGACTGAAAATGAGTCAGACTTTCTCCATACATCATATCATCACAGGTCCTTCAGCAATTAGTTCACAGTGTATACTGTCCTTGGTACTCTCTACAAAGGCCATTACTGTGCTCAGAGAAACCTGAAATGTTGTCATGGCCTTATCACTCCCTCCCAAAATCATATGACATCCTCACATGGCATGATCCACCACCCGGCCCCTCTACCAGCAACCCTTACTACAAATAAAGTAACTTGAGACACAAACACTGCTGAGTACATGATAAAAATAGCAGGGGCCTAAAGGGCCCCCGTTCTGTACAGATGTGGTTTTCCCAAAAAAACAAAATTATACCAAAATGCCCATCAAAAAATTATATGAACAACTGGATATTACCAACAACAACATACTTGAGGAATACCTAGAGTTTCAAATGTCTAACTAAAGTAATTTTGCAGATAATAGCAAAAAACGTAAGCACCGGAGCCTAAAAGGCCCCCAATATGCATTGTAGGGGTAAAAGCTCAAAATGGCCAGAAAAAGAGGACTTTCATGTGAAACTCGACAGTCTATTCTTATTCTTAAAAATGAAGGATATTCTATGCGAGAAATTTCCAAGAAACTGAAGATTTCCTACAATGGTGTGTACTACTCCCTTCAGAGGAGAGCACAAACAGGCTCTAACCAGAATAGAAAGAGAAGTGGGAGGCCTCGCTGTACAACTGAACAACAAGACAAGTACATTAAAGTTTCTAGTTTGAGAAATCGACGCCTCACAGGTCCTCAACTGGCAGCTTCTTTAAATAGTACCCGCAAAACGCCAATGTCAACGTCTATAGTGAAGAGGCGACTCCGGGATGCTAGCCTTCTTTGACGAAAGCAAAGTTTGAAGGAGAAAATTATTATTTCAAGTAAAAATCATTATTTCTAACCTCATCAATGTCTGGACTATATTTTCTATTCATTATGCAACTCATTTGATAAATAAAAGTATGATTTTTCATGGAAAGACAAAATTGTCTGGGTGACCCCAAACTTTTGAACTATAGTCTACTTAAAGCCCAATTACTGACTTTCATTGAGGTTGGGATCAAGTCGGGGTCAAAAACTGAACTTTTTTAAGGTTTGAATGTGTGTGGCGAACAGAACTTCAAAAGATTTGCTCATCTCTAGTTATCACCTATTTTGTTTAAAGGGAACCTGTCACCAGATTTTTCCCTATGAAACGAAAAGAATCACCTTCTGCAGCTCCTGGGCTGCATTCTAGGAAGGTGCATCTTGGCCCTGACTCCCCTTTTAGACCCCAAAAATAACTTTAACAAACTTGGCCCTTAGGTATGCTAATTACCTTTGTGGGCCACAGGGGCTGGCTCATTTTCTGCTCCGTTTACCCCCTCCTGCCGCTGATCGACGGCCTCCTTCCTTGTTTGATGGGATGACGCCGTGTGTCATCCTCCTCGTCGCATTTTCAAATGTCGCGCCTTAGGTCTGCTCGCGCAGGCGCAGTTCACTCTGCCATATCTCGGCCAGAGCGCCGGTAAGCTAAATGCGCAGGCGCGAGATTATGGGCGGGTACTAGGATGACGCTGGTGAGGTGTTTGCTGTGCATGACCTCACCAGCGTCAACCTAGTACCCGCCCATAATCTCTCGGCTGCGCATTTAGGTCACCGGCGCTCTGCCCGAGATATGGCAGAGTGAACTGCGCCTGCGCGAGCAGACCTTACTGCACAGGCGCGAGATTTTAAAATGTCACGAGGAGGATGACGGAGAGTGTCATTCCGTCAATCAAGCAAGGAGGCTGGCGATCAGCCGCAGGAGGGGGAAAACGGAGCAGAAAAAGAGCCAGCTCCTATGGCCCATAAATGTAATTAGCATACCCAAGGGCTAAGTTTTATAAAGTTATTTTTGGGGTCTAAAAGGGGAGTCAGGGTCAAGGTGCACCTTCCTAGAATGCAGCTTAGGAGCTTCAAAAGGTGATTCTTTTAGTTTCATAGGGAAAAATCTGGTGACAGGTTCCCTTTAAGTTAGGTTTGAAAGCGTTTCCATGTATACTATTATGCTCTTGATTTTCTTCTAATCCGTCATTCCTATGTTTGCACATTTCTAGCCCTTCGCCTAACCATCTACCTGTGTGCACTTCTTTTGTTTATTATTGTTTTTGTGTTACACTCGGTTTATAGCTTGGGGTGCAGTTGAAGTTATTCACAGTCAGTCATCAGTGAGTGGGGGTGCCATTACGTAATCTTAGGGTGCCATCTTCCGCTGTCAGGCAGGGACATATCAGGGTAAGTCTAGGGCAAATATTAACCTGTTTTGGGACCTGTTGATTTCTGGTTTTACATCTCACTTAGTTTGTCCATCCCTGTGAGAGTATTAGGGTTCAGTCATAACATTATATCCAACTCTTTTGGTTCATTCTGAGGGCTTCTATCATAGTAGTCTTTCACTCCCAGGTAAGAACCACCACGTGAATCATCTATGCAGACACTATTGACGGATACATCCTAGAAACCGTCACCCACCCGGGATTTTGACTATACAGTCCTGGTGTCCAAGGGACCCTTATTTCCCATTATAAATAGATCTCAAGATATATAAAAATTGGAGCCAGAAAATAATTCGGTTCTCGTGGGTGTATCCAATGTTCTGTTAACCAGGTTTCCAGGTGACACCTATTCTTTTCTGACCAAGTTCTATATTCAGAGTGGATAAAAGGGACACTCAACTTTGAACATTAATGCGACGGTGAAAAGGCATGTTATAAGAAGAGAGCATCTCTAGACAATTGCAATAGACTATTGCATGTGACACATGCAATCCTATAGTCCAGCGAGTCCTTGAAAAAGACCAAAGATTGTGGTCGTAACGTTGGACTTGAAAATTTTGTTTTTCATGCCCTCACAAGAATGATACAAGAATAAAAGAATTTAAAAAAGCAATCTCATTTTGTGGATTTTCATTCAAATGTGCCGGAATATTCTCTATATATCTCAACATTAAGAGACGTGATAGGTGTGGGTCCGCAGTCTCACAGTGCTCTGAGACTCTTAATATTAAATGTGTTTTCCTTTCCTTTAAAGTGTTAATGTCAGCAAATGCTGCCCGTAGCTTCCTAGTAGTGATGGGTGAACCTCCCGATGTTCGGTGTTCGGGAGACTCGCCCGAAAGGTTTGTAAAGTTCGAGTTTGGGTTCTGAGATAATGTGAACTTGCGTTCAAACCCCGAACTTGGACTTTACAGTTATGGGATGGGGCGGAGGGGCTGTAAAATAAAGAATATTGTTGGTAATAAACATTGTCATTATACTTACAGGTCCCCCGACACATCCTGCAGACTCTGTCTCCAGCCGCTTCTGCTTCCGATCATTACTGTGCCCTCCCGGTGACCAGCACTAATGATAGGACCTTCCGTGATGTCATAGCCATGTGACCAGTCACGTGTGAATGTTATATTATCTCATTGGCTAGAGAATGGTCACATGACTATGATGTTATGCAAGGTCCGGCAGTGTCAGCCTCTCGGTACTCACCGCTATTCGGTGCTCAAACGAGCATCTCAGTACTCGATATACTCGGCGAGCATCGAATACTGGCGAGATGCTCGGACACATGCTCTGCTCCCCGTCTCTGCATGTTGGTATGCTTTGCAGAGTCAGCCCACATGCAGGGATTGGCTGCCACACAGTAATGACACAGGTGGTGAATAGCTGCGCCAGGAATCAGGTTATCGGAGATCACCATAGCTATAGCAACCCGCTCGTTTGGTTAATATGGCCAGAGTGGCAGCAGTGATGTCACCGCTTACCAATCCGCAGCCTCTGCTCGATTACACAGCACAGGGGGCAGAAGCGTCTTCCTCCTCCCTGTGCTGTCTGATATAGCAGAGCTAGATCGGTTGAAGAAGAAAGAAGACCAGGATCGTGGAGGGGTGAGAGGTAGTAATAAAGATGGAGTCCCTAAGTGTGTCTGTGTATTTTTTTCTAATAAACTATTTGTTATCTGTGTGGTGTCTTTTTTTAACCCTTTATTGGAGATTCTTAATGGCTGGGTCAAACTAGGCCTGACATTAAGAATCTCGGGCTTAATAACAGCTGGTAAAACAAAGGTAGTATTAACCTCTTATTACCCAGCATGCCAACCGGCACCAGGGCCGCTGGAAGAGTTGGATATAGCGCCAGAAAATGGCACTTCTATGAAAGCGCCATCTTATGGCACGGCTGCGGACTGCAATTTGTAGTGGGGGAGGCCAGAAAGCTTGCGCCACCCTGCGCTGCGGATTCCAATCCCCAGCTGCCTAGTTGTACCTGGCTGGACACAAAAATTGGACGAAGCTCATGTTGTTTTTTTTTATTATTTCATGAAATTCATGAAATACTTAAAGAAAGGGCTTCCCTATATTTTTTGGTTCCCAGCCGGGTACAAATAGGCAGCTGGGATTTGGGGGCAGCCCGTACCTGCCTGCTGCACCTGGGCAGCATACAAAAATATGGCAAATCCCACGTCATTTTTTTAAAAGAATGTTGGCAAAAAACTTTTAACAAAAATGGCTTCCCTGGATTTTCCATTGCCAGTTAAGGTAACACCAAGCAGTGGGGGTTAGCAGCCAGTAGCTGCTTGGATTACCTCTGTGCTCACCGCACTCCAAGAGGTCATCGTGATGCTGCAGGGAACGGTAACCGGCTCCACACAAGTCAGCGGCGCTGCTGTTGGCACAGACAGGATGACGAGTGATGCTGCTGGAGGGAGGAAAGGTTAGTATAACCGTTTAATTTTTTCTGTTACAAGAGATGTGCCACAGGATACATACAGGGCATATACCAGGATGGGGGTATATAGCAGGATGGGGATATATAGCAGGATGGGGGCATATAGTAGGATGAGGGTATTTATCAGGATGGGGATATATAGCAGGATGGGGTATTTATCAGGATGGGGGTATATAGCAGGATGGGGGTATAAAGCAGGATGGAGGTATATAGCAGAATGGGGGTATTTAGCAGGATGGGGGTATTTATCAGGATGGGGGTATATAGCAGGATGGGGTATATAGCAGGATGGGGTATATAGCAAGATGGAGGCTATACCAGGATGGGGATATTTATCAGGATAGGGGCTATACCAGGATGAGGGACATATATACAAGGATGGGGATCATATACAAGGCAGGAAGATCATTACCAGGATGGGGTACCTTTAGTAGAGAACATGCAGTTTTAATGCGGTTTTTTTTTCTGCCATGAGTGAGGTGTAGATTGGGTGCAGGAATATGATGTAGAAATTTCTGCACCAAATCTGCATATCCTGGCAAAAAAAGAAAACACATTTTTCAGCAAAGGATGCAGGTCTGTGAGTTCATTGAGGTCTTCTGAGGTCAGGTTACCTGTTGGTCATAGGTGGAGGGCCGAGGGAACCTGCAGCTGTCACCGCAACTAACCTGAGTGATGTCACTGCTCATCACTGTGGCTCATTCTCTGCCTGAAGTTACAGTGTGCGGTCATGTTCCATGCCTGCATGCTGTCAGTTGAGATATAGCAGAGTTGAAATCATCATTGGACCTCATGTGGATTACGTTGGACCTGGTTGTTTTGGGGGGTTAATAAAGGGGTGAAAGAGGGTGAGTTTTTTGTGTTATTTCAAATACAGGATTTTTTTAGTGTTTGTGTTTATTTATTTTCACTTACAAATTAGTAATGGGGAATCTCATAGGTGCCTCCCATTACTAATCTATAGGTTACTGGCAGGTGTTAGCTGACATTAACCACATATTACACGGATTTCCACAACACCAGAGCAATTGGGATGAGCCGGGTAATGCACCAGTATTTTTGCATCTAATGGATGTAAATAATTTGGTCGGCTGCAGGCTGCTATTTTTAGGCTGGGGGGAGCAATAACCATGGGCTTTTTCAGCCTGGGAATACCAGTCTCCAGCTGTCAGCTGTATCTTGGCTGGGTTTCAAAATTGAGGGGGGAGGCACACCATTTTTTTTAAATGAATCTATTAATTTAAACAATTTAAAAAAAAAGCTGCATGAGGTTCCTCCTATTTTGATACACAGCCAAAATAAGCGCATGGCAAGGGTCTGAAACCTGTAGCCATGGGTTTTATCTGTGCTGGTATCAATATATGGGGTGAACGCATGCCATTTGTTTAATCTATTTATTTATTTCTTTTACATCAGTAAAAGAATGCAGAAAGCATATGGGGATGAGGACTCCTAGTTGGGTATCCTTGTGTGTTGCTTGCAGAAGTAGGGCTCCCAGATTGGCAGGCATTAGTTACCTTTCTCTTATTATCCTTAAATGTGTCTATCAATAACAGTCTATGTAGCTAACATTACTGCCATCTGACTGTGGCTGAGCAGAAAAGCAGTTTGAGCTGTTGCATGAGGTATGAGGGCTCTCAGCACAGCAAGCCTAAACTAGTCAATCACTTGCACACCTCTTAAGTTTAACTTCATTTGAAAGTTGTAAATGCTGGCCCAGACCCTGTCTAATGCATGGCTCAGGTCTGATTGCTGCGCCAATATACTACTTGTAGTCTGAGGCAATTGATGATACTTTCTTGGTGTCTGCCCTTAGTTTGGGTAAATGGGGATGAGGACTCCTAGTTGGGTCTCCTTGTTGCTTGTTAATTGTAGCAGTAGGGCTCCCAGCTTGGCAAGAATGCAGATACCTTTCACTCATCTAGCGCTCTTACTATCCTTAAATGTGTCTCGCAATAACAATTGTAGTGTATCCACTCACTCCGCTGCAGTTTGAGGCAGACACAGACATGTTTTTTTTGTTTAAGTTTCAGCTGGTTTATTAACTTCATAAACCAACCTGAGCAAAGCAAAAAAAAAAACAGTCTTAGGCCCGTTTCACACGTCAGTGAAAAACACAGACGTTCTTCACTGATGTGTAAAACAGGCACAAGTCCCTCCATGTGCCGTGATTCACGGCACACATGGGTTGTCTAAGTGCAATCCGGGCTCCGTTCTCCGTGGTCCGTGATTGCACATAGTGATTAACTTACCTGTGCGCGCTCCCGCTCTCCATGGTGCTGAACGCTCACGCGGTGCAGCATCCGGCCGGCGCTGACCCCCGCAGCAGCTGCTTCCGGGTCGGCTGTGTCGTGCATTCATGAATATGCACGACAGTAATGAGCCAGCTCAGAAGCAGCAGGCAGAACAGGCTGCACAGAGCGCCGCTGAAGCCGGGTGAGTAAAAATGCTTTTTATTTTAGAAGCACGTTTTTTTCTGGCACGTGTTTCATGGATCACACCACTGCGTGGTCCGTGGGACATCAGTGATGCCAGAAAAAAATGGACATGTCTCCGTGCGGCAATTACGGACACGCAGGTACGCCGCACGGAGACACGTGCAGTGAAAAATCACTGATGTGTGCGCAGACCCATTCATTATAATGGGTCTGCGTATGTCAGTGATTCTGGTATGTAGAAAAAAAGCACAAACGTACCAGAATCACTGACGTGTGAAACAGGCCTTACTGGCATAAAAGAAGACAAAAGAAAAGAAACACGGTTCAACCCACTAAGGTTTTGGAGTCCACTCTGTTCCTTCAAATTAACAGAGATGAGGAACTGCTTCCTCCAAAATACAGAATACTGACTGTTTCCACCTTTTGGACCACACCCTGAGGTGGTGATATAGCTGTCCCACCCATCTCTTTAGCTGTTCACAAAAAACCGACACCCAATAAAAAGCCATTTAACTCTCTCTGTACCTAGTACATTGGAACATTACATCCAGGCTCACATCACTGAATTTAATAACCTCAGCGACACATACCTCCCTTCTTGTACTTTAGCAGTGATCATTAGAGTTGAGCGCGGATCGCGGTTCGAGGCTCTCCAGTTCGCGGCTCGAGTGATTTTGGAGGCTGTTCTAGATCGAACTAGAACTCGAGCTTTTTGCTAAAGCTCGATAGTTCTAGATACGTTCGAGAACGGTTCTAGCAGCAAAAAGACCATCTAATTACTAGCTGGCTTTCCGCTGTAATAGTGTAAGTCACTCTGTGACTCACACTATTATGAAATTTCAGTGTATAGTGTGTGGGAACAGCGCATTCAGATCACTGCTGTTTTGATAATGGCGATCGCCATTTTTTTTTTTTTCTTGTCTTCCTTCCCTAAGCGCGCGCGTGTAGTGGGGCGGGCCAGCATGTCAGCCAATCCCAGACACACACACAGCTAAGTGGACTTTTAGCCAGAGAAGCAATTGCATGTGTGATAGGATGTCCATGTCACATGTCCCTGCATTATAAAAACGAGTATCTGCCCGTCCGGACGCCATTATCTCTTCTGCGTCTGGGTGTCAGTCACCGTTGGCGTAGCTCCTGTCTCCGATACTGCTGTGTACGCTCCATACACAGCGCTATACAGAATAGGGATAGAAGTTTCTTTCAGCCCTTCTAAGGGCTAATACCGGCAGGGTCAGAGCCATAGGTGACAGTCAGGGCAGTGAAATCAGATTTTAACAGCTACACAAGATGACAGCGACTGTGTAGCTAAGGTCAGGGATTTCCTCGCTGCATTTCCCCATTAGGAGGGATAGAAAGGGAGGCTTCCTCTCCTGTACCCAGACCCACAACCCTGCCACTGTACCCTCCTGCCCTTTGCACACTCAAAACTCATTGTTACTAAGCCATTATACTAGCAAACACTGAGTAAACTTAGTGGCATCCTAAACGTGGCTGTTGGACTTCTGTATTGTCCCACTAGTGCAAAGATATTTGCAGCACGTCTGCCTGCATTGCACACTCAAACTCATTGTTACTAAGCCATTATACTAGCAAACACTGAGTAAACTTAGTGGCATCCTAAACGTGGCTGTTGGACTTCTGTATTGTCCCACTAGTGCAAAGATATTTGCAGCACGTCTGCCTGCATTGCACACTCAAACTCATTGTTACTAAGCCATTATACTAGCAAACACTGAGTAAACTTAGTGGCATCCTAAACGTGGCTGTTGGACTTCTGTATTGTCCCACTGGTGCAAAGATATTTGCAGCACGTCTGCCTGCATTGCACACTCAAACTCATTGTTACTAAGCCACTATACTAGCAAACACTGAGTAAACTTAGTGGCATCCTAAACGTGGCTGTTGGACTTCTGTATTGTCCCACTAGTGCAAAGATATTTGCAGCACGTCTGCCTGCATTGCACACTCAAACTCATTGTTACTAAGCCATTATACTAGCAAACACTAAGTAAACTTAGTGGCATCCTAAAAGTGGCTGTTGGACTTCTGTATTGTCCCACTAGTGCAAAGATATTTGCGGCACGTCTGACTGCATTGCACACTCAAACTCATTGTTACTAAGCCATTATACTAGCAAACACTGAGTAAACTTAGTGGCATCCTAAACGTGGCTGTTGGACTTCTGTATTGTCCCACTAGTGCAAAGATATTTGCAGCACGTCTGCCTGCATTGCACACTCAAACTCATTGTTACTAAGCCATTATACTAGCAAACACTGAGTAAACTTAGTGGCATCCTAAACGTGGCTGTTGGACTTCTGTATTGTCCCACTAGTGCAAAGATATTTGCAGCACGTCTGCCTGCATTGCACACTCAAACTCATTCTTACTAAGCCATTATACTAGCAAACACTGAGTAAACTTAGTGGCATCCTAAAAGTGGCTGTTGGACTTCTGTATTGTCCCACTAGTGCAAAGAGATTTGCAGCACGTCTGCCTGCATTGCACACTCAAACTCATTGTTACTAAGCTATTATGCTAGCAAACACTGAGTAAACTTAGTGGCATCCTAAAAGTGGCTGTTGGACTTCTGTATTGTCCCACTAGTGCAAAGATATTTGCAGCACGTCTGCCTGCATTGCACACTCAAACTCATTGTTACTAAGCCATTATACTAGCAAACACTGAGTAAACTTAGTGGCATCCTAAAAGTGGCTGTTGGACTTCTGTATTGTCCCACTAGTGCAAAGATATTTGCAGCACGTCTGCCTGCATTGCACACTCAAACTCATTGTTACTAAGCTATTATGCTAGCAAACACTGAGTAAGCTTAGTGGCATCCTAAAAGTGGCTGTTGGACTTCTGTATTGTCCCACTAGTGCAAAGATATTTACAGCACATCTGCCTGCATTGCACACTCAAACTCATTGTTACTAAGCCATTATACTAGCAAACACTGAGTAAACTTAATGGCATCCTAAAAGTGGCTGTTGGACGTCTGTATTGTCCCACTAGTGCAAAGATATTTGCAGCACGTCTGCCTGCATTGCACACTCAAACTCATTGTTACTAAGCCATTATACTAGCAAACACTGAGTAAACTTAGTGGCATCCTAAACGTGGCTGTTGGACTTCTGTATTGTCCCACTAGTGCAAAGATATTTGCAGCACGTCTGCCTGCATTGCACACTCAAACTCATTGTTACTAAGCCATTATACTAGCAAACACTAAGTAAACTTAGTGGCATCCTAAAAGTGGCTGTTGGATTTCTGTATTGTCCCACTAGTGCAAAGATATTTGCAGCACGTCTGCCTGCATTGCACACTCAAACTCATTGTTAATAAGCCATTATACTAGCAAACACTGCTGCCAGTTTAAGGGCCGTAGTTGCATTGTCAGGGATAATTATTGTTGTTTATTCTGCTGTTAATAAAGCTAGACCACCGCTGAAATCTACACCACCTCTCAATTTTTACTACCACATTTTAAGTGCACAATCTTGTCGCAATCAAAATGAGTGGCAAAATGACAGATGCTGGTGGAAATGGGAAGAGGCGTGTTGGAAAAGGAAAAAAAGGGTTTGTCCGTGGGGAAGGTGGCAAAGCTCCATTAACATCTGCTGAAGATAGACCATCTTCCAGCAAAAGAAAGATGTCTACTACTTACCGTGGACAATCCGATGTGCTCCCTTTTTTATGGACAAGAACAACTGGAACAAAGGTAGATGATGGCCAAAAGAGGAAAATGCTTGAATGGATCTCAAGTGGTCCAACAAGTGCCCTCTCCGCCACCTCAACTACCGCATCCAAACAACACCAGTCCTCTGAGTTGTCAGCCCAATCACACTTGCATTCTCACAGCTCTGAAGTCTCCATCCGCCCTGCACAGTATGGTGGAATTGAGATGGCTGAGTCTGCAGAGCTGTTCAGTCACACTATAGCCTGGGAATCAGAAGTCTGCTCCCAAGCTACAGTGAGTACAGACCAGGAAATGGTCTGCAGTGATGCCCAGAACCTTTGTGACTCAGATTCAGGCCGTGATGACCAAGTTTCTGAGCATAATGTTGACCCTTATTCACAAACTGAAACACCTGTGGTAATAGACAATGAGGAACATACTGATTACGATGAGACGCAGATACCAGATTGGGATGACAACTTAAATACTCGGTCAGGGCAAGAAGAGGCTCGGTCTGAGGGTGAGGGGAGTGCAAACACAACAATTGATGAGGAAGTTCTAGATCCCACGTACTGTCAACCCACAGTCAGGCCCTCGAGGAGGTCAACAGAGACGGTGGACGAGGATGCAACTGATAACGTCCTGGACAGAGTCGAAATACTGGTAGCACGTCTACAACTGCATCCTCAGCCACCACTGTGCCCCTGAGCACTAGTCGGGGTGGATCAGAAGGTCGCATGCCCTCTAAGCTTTGCCTAGCCTGGTCCTTTTTTGACATAGCAAAAGATCGCCCAAATTATGTGATCTGTAAAATTTGTCGTGATTCTGTTAGTAGAGGGCAAAACCTCAGCAGTTTGACAACTTCTTCCATGAATCGTCACATGAATAAATATCATATGTCCCACCTTCCAGTGCATCCGCGCGCTCTTCATCTTCTAGGACTGTGGGGACAGCTGTCACACTTGGTTTTCCACGCACAACTTCCACCACTGTAACCGCAACAGGCAGTTTGCTTGGTAGGTCATCAGTTGGTTTGGAAGGGGAAACAAGTACGTGTGTACAGCTCTCTCAGACATCGATAGCACCAACGTTGGATGAAGGCGACATCATGTCTACGCCTGCACTTTCCTCACAAAGCTGTATTTTTCCAGGGACACCCTACTCAACACCGTCTCCACACAGCAGCCAGATCTCTGTCCCTCAGATGTGGACAAATAAAAGGCCATTTCCTGCGACCCCTGACAAAACTAAGAGGTTGACTTTATCCCTCTGTAAGCTCTTGGCTACCGAAATGCTGCCTTTCCGCCTGGTGGACACACAGGATTTTAGAGACCTTATGTCTGTCGCTGTGCCCCAGTACCAGATGCCCAGTCGCCACTACTTCTCTAAGAAAGGTGTGAACGCGCTACACCAGCATGTCGCACACAACATCACCGCTTCCTTGAGAAACTCTGTGTGTCAACGGGTGCATTTCACCACCGATACTTGGACCAATAAGCATGGGCAGGGACGTTACATGTCGCTGACTGGGCACTGGGTAACTATTGTGATAGATGGTGAAGGGTCTGCTGCACAAGTCTTGCCGTCCCCACGACTTGTGTGTCAATCTTCTGTCTGTCCAAGTTCCGCCACTGCTTCTGCCTCCTCCACCTCATCTAGGTCCTCCACCTCCGCCCCAAGCCTGCCTGGTCAGGCCACCAGCGTTCGCACTGCGCAGAAGGAATCACGCACCCCTAATTACTATGCTGGCAGCAGAGCGCAACGGCATCAGGCGGTCTTTAGCTTGACATATCTTGAAAATAGGAGTCACACAGCGGCTGAGTTGTAGGCAGCTCTGCAGACTGAGTTTAATAAATGGTTGTCTCCACTCAACCTGCTGCCTGGTAAGGCCGTGTGCGACAATGCTGCTAACCTGGGTGCGGCCCTTCGCCTGGGCAAAGTGACACACGTGCCTTGTATGGCTCACGTGTTGAACCTTGTTGTCCAGCAATTTTTAACACACTATCCCGGCCTAGATGGCCTTCTGACCAGGGCACGAAAACTGTCTGCTCACTTCCGCCGTTCAACCGCCGCAGCTGAGCGACTTGCATTGCTCCAGAAGTCTTTCGGCCTGCCGGTTCATCGCCTGAAATGCGATGTGGCAACACGCTGGAATTCGACTCTCCACATGTTACAGCGACAGTGGCAGCACTGCCGAGCCCTGGTGCAATACGTCATGACGTATAGCCTGGGCCAACGAGATGCAGAGGTGGGGCAGATCACCCTGATGGAGTGGTCTCAGATCAAGGACCTATGCACCCTTCTGCACAGTTTCGACATGGCGACGAATATGTTTAGCGCTGACAATGCCATTATCAGCATGACAATTCCAGTCATTTACATGCTGGAGCATACGCTAAACACTATTCGGAGTCAGAGGGTGAGACAACAGGAAGGGGAGGAACTACAGGAGGATTCATATGCGCAAGACACAACAACATCACCAAGGTCCAAACGTTCATCATCACCAACGCGGCAGGCATGAGACCATGAGGGACAGGAATCAACAAGGGCGCATGGTAGCAGGCGAAATGTTGAGGAAGGTGCAGGAGAACATGAACAAATGGAGGACGAACTGTCCATGGACATGGAAGACTCAGCAGATGAGGTAGACCTTGGTCAAATTTCAATTGAAAGAGGTTGGGGGGAGATGTCAGAGGAAGAAAGAATGGTTAGCACCTCTATGCCACAAACACAGCGTGGACTTGGTCCGCATGGCTGCGCAAGACACATGAGCGCCTTCTTGCTGCACTACCTCCAACATGACCCTCGTATTGTCAAAATTAGAAGTGATGATGACTACTGGCTTGCCACATTATTAGATCCCCGGTACAAGTCCAAATTTTGTGACATAATTCCAGCCATAGAAAGGGACACACGTATGCAGGAGTATCAGCAGAAGCTGTTACTCGATCTTAGCTCGGCTTTTCCACCAAACAACCGTGCAGGTGCAGGGAGTGAATCTCCCAGTTGTAACTTGACAAACATGGGACGGTCTCGTCATCTTCAACAGTCTACCCGTACCAGTAGCACCGTATCTGGTGCTGGTAACAGCAATTTTATGGAATCTTTTCATAATTTTTTTAGACCGTCCTTTGCAAGGCCACCAGAGACAACAAGTCTGACACATAGTCAACGGCTGGAGAGGATGATACAGGAGTATCTCCAAATGAACATTGATGCCATGACTTTGCAAATGGAGCCTTGCTCATTTTGGGCTTCAAATCTTGAAAAATGGCCAGAGCTCTCAACTTACGCCTTGGAGATTTTGTCGTGTCCAGCTGCCAGCGTTGTCTCAGTGCTGCTGGGTGTGTGCTGACAGATAAGCGCACGCGTCTGTCCAGTGACAATGTGGACAGACTAACGTTCATCAAAATGAACAAGTCATGGATCCACAAGGAATTTACTACCCCTGTGTCATCCTGGGGAGAGTAAATGGTTGTGGATTTGGAATGTGCTTGATGCAAATCAAAACATCCTGTTTGCAACTGGGGCACAAGTGCTGCAACTGATGGGGTGTCTGTGTGGCCCAATTTTTGGAAAAAAGGGAGACTCCGCTTGGAGTAACCCTTGCTTGCTGTGTTTTTTAAAAGGAGCTAAGATGAACAAGTCATGGTTCAGCAAAGACTTTGCTACCTACCCCGGTGTCATCCTGGGGACGGTTAAGGATGGCGTATTTTTGAATGTGCTTGATGCAAATCTAGCTGTGAAGTGTACAACTGGGGCACAAGTGCTGCCACTGATGGGGTGTGTGTGTGGCTAACAGCAGGGACTAAAACATAACCTGCTGGTGGAGCCGTCAAATAGAAAGTAGTTGTTGTGCAGAACAAATCTCATTAAGGATTCAACCAATTTGTTATGTTCCTCAAATTGCTTCCCCCTAGTAGCCAGAAAGAATTGGATAGCCTTGAGTCCTTGTTCATGCGGAATAGATGAATAGAGTGTTTCTACATCTATACTGGCAGACAACTTATTTGGGGCTGCCCTTGTCAGGGCGGAAGTCTAATAACGGGGAACGACAGGGTTTATTACTCCATTACCCGACGCTTTGCCCTGGTTCTTCCAGCCTATGACTAATCTTGGATCGGTGATTAATCTTACTCATGGAGAAGATCTGGGTGAGATTTGTCTCATATATTGCCATTTGGCATCACTATTTAATTTGTTATTTGCACAATTTATGCACAAGCACTTTGGTACCTTTTAATGTATTTATTAAAAGTTATGTTTTAGTCCCTGCTGTTATCCACACTTATATTGGACTATTGGGCTACATTTTCTGCTTGTCAGAACCTGCTATTATACGGTGTCTGTGTGGGCCAATTTTTGGAAAAAAGGGAGACTCCGCTTGGAGTAACCCTTGCTTACATTGTTTTTAAAAATGTTACAAGATGCAGAGAGCTGGGATCAGGAAAGACTTTGCTACCTACCCCGGTGTCATGCTGGGGACGGTTAATTATGGCATATTTTTGAATGTGCTTGATGCAAATCTACCTGTGAAGTGTACAACTGGGGCACAACTGCTGCCACTGAAGGGGTGGGTGTGTATGTGGCCCAATTTTTGGAAAAAAGGGAGACTCCGCTTGCAGTAACCCTTGCTTACATTGTTTTTAAAAATGATCCAAGATGAATAGAGCTGGGATCAGGAAAGACTTAGCTACCTACCCCGGTGTCATGCTGGGGACGGTTAATTATGGCGTATTTTTGAATGTGCTTGATGCAAATCTACCTGTGAAGTGTACAACTGGGGCACAACTGCTGCCACTGAAGGGGTGGGTGTGTATGTGGCCCAATTTTTGGAAAAAAGGGAGACTCCGCTTGCAGTAACCCTTGCTTACATTGTTTTTAAAAATGATCCAAGATGAATAGAGCTGGGATCAGGAAAGACTTAGCTACCTACCCCGGTGTCATGCTGGGGACGGTTAATTATGGCGTATTTTTGAATGTGCTTGATGCAAATCTACCTGTGAAGTGTACAACTGGGGCACAACTGCTGCCACTGAAGGGGTGGGTGTGTGTGTGGCCCAATTTTTGGAAAAAAGGGAGACTCCGCTTGGAGTCACCTTGCGGTGTTTTACATGATTTTAGAAGGGTGTGCCATGCCTATATCTGTGTCTCCTCCTCTTTGTCCTTGTCCAGCTCTTTTGTTTTCGCATGAGTATATGTCCTTGTCACTTTCCCATGTGTTTGTGTTGTGTTGTGAGTTGTTTGTCACCTTTTGGACAACTTTGAGGGTGTTTTCTAGGTGTTTTTATGTGTTTTTGATTGCCTGCCATTGTTTCCTATGCGGTTCGAGTTCGGTTCGTCGAACGTTCGCCGAACTGAACTCGAACGAGACCTCCATTCGACGAACCGAACTCGAGCCGAACCACGACTGGTTTGCTCATCTCTAGTGATCATATCACAAAGTTTATGAAGCTTGTATTGATGCCACCTAAGTGTGGGTGAGCAGAAAAGCTTTTTGAGACATTGCATGAGGTATGAGGGCTCTCAGCGCATCAGGCCTATACCTGTCACTCATCCACCTCAATATTTCTAATGTTAATAGTCTAGGAATCTAATGGCTATGCCACAACAGTGTGGCTCCACTATAAAAAAAGATTTG
The DNA here is from genome assembly GCF_048569485.1 of Anomaloglossus baeobatrachus. Classification (NCBI taxonomy): domain Eukaryota; kingdom Metazoa; phylum Chordata; class Amphibia; order Anura; family Aromobatidae; genus Anomaloglossus; species Anomaloglossus baeobatrachus. The sequence goes on along the minus strand of NC_134354.1, from coordinate 394,269,625 downwards.
AGTTGTGTTGGCAGCTTTTGGGCCTTGCTAAAAGTGTTGTTTATGACTTTGTTTTTGCCTCCCATTGAATTCAATGTGGTCCGGCTATGTTCAGTGACCACAGGTAAATTCAGCGAACACTAATTGAACCTTGGGAGGTTAGCTCATCCCTAGAGATGAGTCCTATCCCGGCTGTCTTATACACACAAAAAGCATGGGTACTTTGTGTATCCTCCTTGCTGCTCAAGGAGCATAGAAAGGAACTTTCAGATCACCGTGTATTAACCATCCTTGATCATCGTAGTTAACTTTCATGAGAGTAAAGTGTAGCTTCTCATGGCTTTCCTTCAAGCCCAGAGAATACTCAACAGACACTGAAGCATACTTGTAGTATTCTTGTAGCTTTCAGACTTTTTTGGGATGACTCAATAAAGAGTCTTTACTCGTTTACATTGTACTTAATGATAAATTATTCCATCAGTCCAGGTACGTCACTGCAATACACAGGAGCCCTGTCTTGAGAAATGTATGGAAGGTATTCCATTTCTCTTCTGTACCACGAAAAACAGGTACCAGGAGATAGCAGATTCTTTTCCTTCAGTCTAGAGCCTAAAAGTTCCATGTGCTAGGGACACCACCTCATTCTTCGGAAGCTGGGTTAAGAAAATCTTCTTTGCCCATAGCAGCCTAATGCAGCACACCATCCATTAATTTCTAAGCAATCTAATGACACCAAAATCATCCACAAGAGGTGACACAAAGAGGTTAAAGTATTGTGCAAGAAAAACCCTATTTAGTCAGTATTTGTGTAAAAACTGTACGTGATAGAATATTTTCAATATTTTTACTGAGTTCAGCGATCGAAAGTATTTAAAAATTACGTTTTACTTTTCAAACTATTTTACCCTTGCAGACCTGTGATATTGTTTGCAAGTGTATATAAAAGAATTGATGCTGTTTGATTTGGATTTCTCTTTTCTTCATTCACTATACATTTTGTTTATTCATAAAAATAAAATAATTGTATTTATACTTTTGATATTTTTGAATGCATTCGTACTCTACGGCATTTTTTCTACACTTGCCTAAAACTTTTGCTCAGTACTGTAAATTTAGACAGTGGTAGATGAGATCTCATATTAGTCTTCAATGCGATGGATGCCACCATCAGGCATTCATCAGAGTCTCCTTTTAAAATACTCGTTGGGCGCTTTATCCGTTTTAAACATACATATATAGATATATCTATATATATGTATAGAGAGAGAAAGAGAGAGAGAGAGAGAGAGAGAGAGTAACGCACCACTCCAGTGTTTTTTTATTAGACCTTTAACCCTAAGTTCCCACCCGAAGTAATACTCACCCACCAGCATCTTCATCTGTTACCGACGTCGCTCTGGTTGGTTTTCTGCAGTTTGTGACCTTCCAGCAGCTCCACTATTTCTATGAGCAAGCTGGAGGTCACAACTCAATACAAGTCTGTGAGAGCCTCATTCCGGGCATCATTCTGGTTCCTATAGATTTACATTGGGAGTTTATGAAGTAACTTCTGACTTCCGGCCAGTCAGATGTTGCAGTAATAAGATGGTGCTGTGGGCTCACAGCGGCGCTAAGAAAAGGTGAAGAAGCCAGAGGGTGAATATAAAGCCGGGGACTGGGACCTTAGGTTAAAAGCACCCCTCCAGCACTGAAAAATAAAATCTAAGGGGTCACGAAATGTGATATGACCATAGCTTTCATACCAGACTTTTCAGAGTATAGTTTAAAGATCTGCTCATCTTTAGTTATTAATTACATCTCAACTTAGTTTCTTTTAAACCAGATGTTCCCAAAAAGGCAATTTTTACCATACAAATGGCAAACTGATTTTGACCCTCTTGTTAATTATTGCCATGAATCCGTTTCACTTCAGACTTGTAGCAAATCTACTACAAAATCAGGATTGAAGATGGGTTGATTTTTGCTGTGGAATATGCTGTGTGGACTATCCTAAAAGAGGTCAGTAGATTACATTTGTCTATTCTGTATAGTATATAAATGATGTATGCAATTACCTTTATAATAAAATCAAGATGGACAGGGATCCTAAACATCTTCAGAAAACTTTAATTTCGATCATTTGTCCTAAATTTGACAGATTTAAAATAGTTCTACTAATAAAATATAGCACTTGGTATATTGAGATCTTGCACTGAAATGCCAAAATGGAAAAAGAAGAGGTAGAAGAACCTGAGTAGAACAAAACTTGAGTATCTCTGTGCAAGGTCCAGACTTTAGTGGACCACCACTGGATGCTTTAAGAAACTGTCCTGCCCACAATACCTCCCAAATATATTGCAGGGGTTAATTTCATAGTGACTGGTGACACAAGGGGCTGGCGCGACAGGGACTTCTGAGGGGGGACAGGGTGGCAGATGTAGGCCTCTCCCAAGCCTGTCACGCAGGAATGATTAATGAGCAGCGGCCCCAGCTGAGAGTAACCTTTGGAGAGCTGAGCAGGACATCTGCAGAACTGTCAGAGCTCCTGACAAGGACATCGCTGAACAACCAATTATTTCGCCATCACTAAGGTGGGCTGTCAGTTTAATCCCAGCCATTCACTTAGGCAAGGACAAGGGAAATTTCTCCTTTACATGTTTGCGACAATGGCACCTTAACCCTTTCTGTGGGCTTACACTACTGAAAACCATTGCATTCTAATTCGTACTGGAGATATCCTCTTTGCATGTGATATGGGCATAAGAACCACAGACCATTCATGAAGTACGTGACAAGTTTTCTCTGGTGAGAATTTGAGGGAATTTTTTTTCTTTTGTACAAAAAAGGAAGTTCTTTTTTAGCCTTACAGCTCTGAACTTTAAAAGTAGTGTATAATTGTTAATATTTGTCATAATCGAGGGGTAAAGTATTATAGTCACATCTAGATTTACAGTGTTCTCATACACACAATGGTACCTACAAGAACGTTTGATACATTTCTTTATTGCTTTGTTTACCATTGCTTTTATAGCAGTGTTACTGTACTGTGAACAGAATAAGGCTATCTATCTCTCTATCTATCTATCCATACATTATCTATCTATCTTCTATCTATCTATCTAGCTATTATCTATCTATCTATCTATCCATTGTCTATCTATCTATTATCTATCTATCTATCTATCTATCTATCTATCCATACATTATCTATCTATCTTCTATCTATCTATCTAGCTATTATCTATCTATCTATTTATTGTCTATCTATCTATTATCTATCTATTAGTGATGAGCGAGTACCAAAAAGCTCGGGTGCGCGAGGCTCGGGCCGAGCATCCCAAGATACTCGTGTACTCGGCCCGAGAACCGAGCCCAATGTTATCCTATGGGAGACCCGAGTATTATTCTGAAATGACCCCCGGCAGCATGTAGAAACCATAAAAATGTAAAGTAAAAAAAAAAACGTGCGTGTGTGTGTATGCGTGTATATATATATACATGCGGAGTGGAGTGCGGGAGGGGGCTTAGCCGAGCGGGGAAGTGTCGGGCTAAAGGCACGGTCATGCTGTGAGGGCCGGCCAATCACTGCAATTCCACAACTAACAGGGCTGTGGCATTGCAGTGGTCTGCCAGCCAATCCCTGCATGAGGGCTGGCTCTCAAAAGAGCGCCAACATGCAGGGATGAAGACCACGAGTACAGCACGAGTATCGCGAGATTACTCGGTACCCGCCGAGTAGCCCGAGTACAGTGATACTCGTGCGAGTACCGAGTAGTGACAAGCATACTCGCTCAACACTACTATCTATCCATTATTTATCTATCCCTCTATCTATCTATCTATCTATCTATCTATATATCTATCTATCTATCTATCTATCTATCCATTATCTATCTATCTATCTATCATCTATCTATCTATCTATCTATCTATCTATCTATATATCTATCTATCTATCTAGCATCTATCTATCTATTGATCTATCCATTTGTTTGCCTGCATGCCTGTCTGCCTCTTTGTCTGTATTTCTGTCTGTGTATCTTTGCTTTTATCATTCTATCTATTCATCTATCTATATGTATAATTTTCTCAAATCTCTGATGAATGATCGTTGTTTTGAAAAAATGTAACAGGTATCTCTGATGGACAGTTCCATGTGCCATAAGTGCATTTATCACACAAATATTGCCATTTTCCAATGCACATTGGATAATAGCAGCATTATCAATCAAGAAAGAAAGAGAGATACAGAGATAAAGGCCTAATTATTAGTTATAATAATAGTTATTGATTTACATAGCGCTATTATTTCCACAGCACTTTACATACTTCAACAACACTGTCCCCATTGGGGCTCACAATCTAAATTCCCTATCAGTATGTCTTTGGAGTGTGGGAGGAAACCGGAGAACCTGGAGGAAACCCACGCAAACACGGGGAGAACATACAAACTCCTTGCAGATAGTGTCCTTGGTGGGACCCCAATGCTGCAAGGCTGCAGTGCTAACCACTGAGCCACCGTGCCACCCTTGAGGATATAGTATAACTATTATTGCTACATTGCGCTGTAGAGACACTATTAAATAATGGTTAATAAATGTAAATACAAAGATCATTCGTGATCGAGAAAGATAGGGTATTCCTCCAATAGGAGAAGTGAAATGCCTTTCTTAGTGCATATCCAACAGCCATGTTTTAGTTCCTTCTGGAATCTTTTTCAAGCTTTTGTAAACTCACATTAAATAGATGTCAGTTCCCAAAACTGCTATCATTTAAGGTAATTCTGATTAACCCCATATAAAGTTTAGCAGTTCTAGTCGGATTTTCCTGATAATTTCTGATAATTATCTGTTACCCTCTTACATTTTTAGTTATTAACATGGGCGTACAGGCAGCATAGAGGTGAAATTAGCCATACCTTGCTGTATGCCTTCTGGGTGATGGGTCATTTGTGAAATATACTCATTTATAACTCTGTCTTCTGGGCTATGGGGCATGTGCTGCCCGGAAGATAAGCCTGCCTCCGATTTAATTATACAAGGTTCTTCGTCCCCTTCTCTTCCCTGGTGTCCCTGTGACATCAGGTGCGCAACCGGAAATCCCACATCGGCGCATACTGTCTGCTGTCTCTCCCCTGTACTATGAAGCAGCAGTGACTCCCCGGCAAGATTTCTAACTATGTACCTGAAGTAACAGGGACACTGAAGAGAAGGGGAGGAAGAATCCTGTATAATGAAGACCAGAGGCAGGCTTATCTTCCGGGCAGCACATGCCCCATGTTGAAAGTTATCAGTAGGAATGAGCAAACTCGAATTGTAAGGTTCAGGGTCCATACTACACACCTAGTGTCCAGTGCTGTTTGGAAGATGTTTAGATAGTGAATAACGTTTGTTGAAAGGTTATAGAGCAGTCAATCAACAAGCTATTCGGATATGGGTACTTCTGCAGCCATGACAGCCATGCCTAGTACTCGCATGTATATAATTGGTCTGCGACATCGCTTCATCGGGTCTATATAGGAACAGGTGGCATGATGCTCAGCACACACTGCTCTGACAAAAGCAAAGTAAGATATATAGTACACTTGCACTCTTTAGTGCCTTCCATGGGGCACTAATGGGTGTTTTTAGCCTTGTTTACCTAATAAATAAATAATTTAAAAAAAAAATTACTTGGGGTGCCTGCCATTTTTGATAACCAGCCAATGTAAAGCAGACAGCTGGGATCTAGTATTATCAGGTTGGGAAGGCACAGGGTTATTTGGCTCTTTCAAGCATAAAATTAGAAGCTGCCTGCCACAAAAGTGGCACATTCATTAGATGCCAATTCTGGCACTTTAACCTGGCTCCTGATTGTAATGGTGTGGTAGCAATTAAGGTAATATTTTTGGGGTTGATGGCAGCTGTGAATTAACAGCTGGCATCAAGCCCAGGGATTAAAAATGAGGAGGTGTCTATCAGAAGACTGGGTGTCACTCCAGCCTATGGAGCCTCGTTTTCATAATGAGGCTCCATAAGTCACTAGCGGTCGGAGGCAGGCACAGAATTTCTTTGCAAGTGACAAGGCTCCATAGGATTTGATGGATGTAATGGAACATTAAAATTGCATAACATTGCAATTGTTAGGCTGGGAAGAGCCAAATAACCATGAACCTTTCCAGCCTGATGATACCAGCCCTCAGGTGTGTCAGCTGTGTCTGCTTTACCTTGCCTGGTTATCAAAAAATAGGGAGTACCCCACAACATTTTTTTAAACAATTTGAAAAATAAAAAAACATTTTATTCAATCATAGTTAATAGCAACATAAGTATATTAGTACAAACCAAGACGGAAGACTCAGGTGGATAACAAAAGCAAAAGCAAGTGAGGAGAGAATATACTATGCACAGAGGGGCAGCATTTATATACAAAAGTTGTTGCACTTTCCCAAACTGCTGAACTGCTCTTTGAGTAAAGAGGTACTATGTAAGCAAACTCTCAGAGCCAGGTAAGTACCAGTGTCTATAATATACAACACCCATTACATCTTAATAGAGATGAGTGAAATTGTTTGAAAAAGTTAGCAAATTTGAAGTTTGGCACAAGCCTTGCCCATTCAGATGCTGATTCAGATTCCTGGACACTTTTCTCAAAATCGTCAAATTCGGTAACTCTTCGTTTTTGCACTAATGCTTTTCTTCTACCTAATTATGATTTTGGCTAGGATAGTTTTAAATAAGTAATAATTTAAAACAACAGCATCAGGTGACCTCTGTTTTGGATTACCAGCCAAGGTAAAGCTGCCAGCTAAATGCACTAAAAGTTGCAAGCTTATAATATGCAAGGGGTTGGGGCATTATATATGTGTGGCACTTCTATCTATCTATATCTAGCCTTTGACAGTATGACTGCCAAGCTGCCACCAGGGGGAGCCAGAGCTCTGTAGCAGAAGACACTACACGAAGCAACCAGAACCAGGAAGTGGATGCACAGTGTGTACTCGTACACTGCCTCACAGCACAGCTGGGAAGCAGAGCTGCGGGGTGTGCGAGGAATGGTCAGGCAGGCTGGGTCAAACACACTACGGGCAGAAGGAGGACCGGAGGAACGAGCAGAAGCGGAGTCGAGGTCAGGCCGAGGTCAGTACCAGAGGAAGCAACTGAGTGGGGAGGTAGGAGAGGGGAAAGAGGAATGGAGGGACAACTAGGGGACGGAACACAGACAGGGCACGGGGTACAGGAGCAGACGGATCAGGATAACACTTACAGGACCAGCAATCACAGGCAAAGCAGCGCTAAGCTTATAGCCGGCACTGGCTCACTGGAGATGTCAGTTTTTAAAGCATTCAAGCTCTGGAAGTGAGGCCCGGGAGAAGGCTCCGGCCCTAGCCATGTGGACGGGGAGGCGAAACCATGACAATGTAATACTCGATCGTAAAACATCTCACACGGACGTCACATGAATGACACATGGACATCACATGGATGACACACGGATATCACAGGGAAACATGGGGAGGAGGAAAAATGCAGATTCCATTTTTCACATTTTCACTCTTACATATAGCTATTGGATTTTTCAAGTCAGTATTCACACAGCAGTTTCTGCTATTTCATGTATTCCCCTTACATAGTCACTGGTGTGCATACCTTATCTCCCCATAGTGATGTTTTTTTAGGTTTTTGCACCCAGTTCAGACTTAGAATGGTGTTCCAAACGTTATTCCTTATTTATATGAATGACATCCACATGTCACTTGATTCTCACTCCAAGACAATTCAGGCACAACAACGGAGTCAAATATCATATGCAGATGTGAGTGGACCCTTAATGTGACACACGTTCCTACAGTGTAGAGAGAATCTACTGCTGCACTGCGCAGTCTAGACTCACTGCAAGGGTCAGCAGGGTTCTAATTAAAATGCATTGGAGAATGTAGTAAAACAGCTGTAGAGTTGTGGACAGCTAACCAGGTCAGGTTTAAGCAATAACTTTTGTGGCACCCCTGAGGCATCCGTCACCACAGAGATATTGCACCTCAGCCAGTGGTGTGATATCCCATCCTGGGTAAGAATGGGGTCACCTACCAGTCCACAGACTAAACTTGCACACACCTATTGGTAAGCATACACTGGGTCAGGGATAGTGGCAGCAACCCCGATAGATGTATTCATGGGGCCGTAAGTCCCATTTCTGGTCCCAATAGTGTGGCTGGGGCCTAGTCAGTGGGTGTGTTGGAGGAGTCAGAAAATGTGAATAGAAAAGGGAACCAGGAAGTTCAAGTTCAGTCTAGTCTGTCAGGAGAGGGAGGTAGTTACCTCAGGAGAGTGAAGGAGTAAAGTCTGAAGAGAAAGTGACAGAAGGAAGTTCCTGGTGGAGATCCTGGGGTCTAGTTAGGCCCAGATGACACCGAGAAAGAAAGGATCCCAGGGCCACGGAAGGGCATATTAGCTCATGGCCTGTTCCACTGAAAGATCGGGTGGAGGAATCTGGCTGCATTCGGGGATGGTCCCCAGATAGAGGGAAGAAAGACAATTCCTCAAAAGTAACACCGAGAGGCCTGGGGTGGTTGCAAGCGCCCAGGGCCATAACCTGCCACAGATCCCCTGTGAAGGGGGCAAGATACAACTGCGGTTAGCTCCCTTTATTCAGGCCCTGGGGTGGAGGCCAAGACCAGCACAGCTACAACGGTCAAGGCTAGGAAGTCAGTCAGAAAATCGACACAGGAGGGGTGCACCGGTATTGACCTCTGAACTACCCGGGATCGGCGGAGGCACCTGACAGTGGATCCCAGCATACTGTGGGCAACCGGTTTTGCTGCAGTACCAAGACCAAAACAGTGAGTAAAGATCTTAACTGCAAGCCCTGTGTCGTCTGCTTTATCCTGCACTGCATCTACAACACCATAGAACCTACAAAGTACCAAAGGTTGCCCCGGGGTACCTGCTCTACCTGTGGAGAGCAAGCAACATCTCAGCTGCTATAACATCAGCCCCAAAGGTCCCTTTCAGCAGCTGCGGCCCTAAAGAGCTGCAATTTACCACAGGTGGCGTCACGAATCTTTCATATACTTTATTATAGTCATCACCCCCAATACCGCCACATTAATTGACTCCACCAGGGTCACGGAGTTGGGCCCCACCACCTCTGACTACCCCAGACTAGTCTGGCCCGACACCAAGTCACCTAAGGCCCTGGGGTGGGCGAGTCACTTTCTCCACTCAACCTGGATTTAGGGAAGACTGCTTGTAATAACGGTGCAAGAATGGTGTTGGCCCTATGCCAGAGCAACCTCATGCATTGGACTTGCATGGATCATGTCCTCAATCTGACTGTACAGCATTTTCTAGGCCACTATTCCTACCTGGATGCACTGCTGCATAAGGCACGTTTGCTGTGTGCTCACTTCCGCAATTTTCAGCCCACGGTTCATTGAGTTGCATCGCTACAGAGGTGTTTCGGCCTACCAGTTAATCAGTTAATATGCAATGTGCCGACACAGTGGAATTCCACTCTGTACATGTTGCAGTGATGATCTTGGGGCAAATCACCCTTTGCATAGTTTCAAAATGGTTACTAAGATGGTTAGCACTGACGATGCCATCATTAGAATCCCTATTCCGGTTATCTACATGCTGCAGCACATTTAGAATTTTCTGCAGGAGGACATGGTGGTCCCAGAGAAAGAGGAGGAAGCAGAGGACGATGCAGAAGGGATACCAATATCTGTAAGGTCTGAACTGTCATCACACAGGCGGGTGGCATTAGATGGTGGAGTTCAGTGATCACGGAGAGCATGGTAACAGACAAAGTGATAGTGAAGGTGCAGGAGCCGAGGAACAAATGAAGGAGTAGGAAGAGGTGATGGGCGCGCAACTGTCAGGAGATGAAGAAGATATTGATCCCGTCTCTGTTTTTCATGGTTCGTGAGAGGGGATGGAGGAAGCAATCTCGAGTGTTATCCCACCACTAACACACCATGGACTTGGACCTCATGGAGGGGCCAGACACTTGAGCGCCTTCTTGCTGCAGCAAGATGCATGTATTCTTATGATTAAAAATAGTACTGACTACTGGGTTGCCACTCTGTTAGATCCACGGTACAAGAGTCAATTTTTCCAGATGCTTCTCCCCTGGAAAAATATTTCCGCATGCTGGAGTATTGGTCCAAGATTGTACACAATTTTAAGAGTGTTTTTCTCTAAGGCAGCAATGAGGCACACAGTGTACATCGCAGCTCTAGACTTCCAACCCCAGGAACATCGAGTCGTCATTGCAGAAACATTAGCAGCAGCAGCAGATTAAGTGGCAGAAGCAATTTCTCTGAGTTGTGACACAAATTTTTTACACCATTCTATGTATCAGAAGAAAATAGCGAACACGTCTGACACAATGAACGACTGGAGAGGATGGTGCAGGAGTATCTAGAGCTTAATATCAATGTCATCAGGGGGGAATGGGACCCTTTTGCATTTTGGTCTTCAAAAATGGAAGAGTGGCCTGAGCTAACCAGTCACACATTGTAAGTTTTGTCATGCCCAGCAGCTAGCATTCTCAAAGAATGTGTTTTCAGTGCTACTGGTGGTGTCCTGATAGATAAGCACATCCGATTGTCCCCTGAAAGTGTAGACAACCTAACTTTTCTCAAGTTGAACAAGTCATCACTTTTCTGACACGTTAAACAGTGTAAAGTCAAAGTAAAAAAATCCTAAATTTCTGTTTCTTCTTGATTCTGCCTCACAAAAAGCAGAAAAGAAAGTTATTAAAAAATATTATGTAGTTTAAAATGGTACCAATACAATGCCAACTCATCCTGGAAAAACAAGCTCTAACATGACTCTGTTGATAGAAAAAAAACTATAGGCTTCAAAATTTGGTGATGTAAGAAATCTTTATTTTGTAAAAAAAAAAGTGGTTTTTAGTGTGTTAGTAGCTGGACCTTAAAAACTATATAAATTTGGTGTTGCTGTAATCATACTGACCTGAGAAATAAAGCTGCCCTATCACTTATATCACAAAGTGAATGGCGTAAAAATAGTAATAAAGCCAATTGTTCCACTTCTGCCTCCCAAAGATCAATGTACAGTACGATGCGGTTCAGATTTATCCTGTGCTCTACATTGAGCACTTACACCAGGGATTACATGTAAATCTCTGAAAATGTGATTTAAACAAAATTCTAAACTGAAGTTTCTCTGTAATGAGGCAGAGGCAGTCACTTTGAACTCCCATCTGACCTGTAGTCAGGCAGTCAAAAAGACTGCTGGAACACCGGGCACGGTCCTCTCTCCTTCTATACCAGTCTGTTTTGTATTGTTAATGATTGTTGTACGTGTACCCTCTTTCACTTGTGAAGCGCCATGGAATAAATGGCGCTATAATAATAAATAATAATAATAATAATATACAGGGGCATCTAGTAGTACATCATTCCATGCATCCCCATTATATACACCAACATCTTGCAGGATTTCTTTCTTCTCAATTATAAAAAGCCCAATCCTGCAGAACATCAAATATTGCAACGGTTGTGTGTTGCAAAGTGAGTTGCAGGTTGCATGCAGCTAAGGAAAATGAACTATTTTTCAAAGCATCTGAAATAGTGAGTTAACAAGTTTGTGAATGGTTTAATATACATGTATTTTGGCTGACGTGTGACTTAAGATTCTTCGACATTAGAAGAAGTAACTTGTATTATATTTATGATTATATTTTTGTGTTTGTGAATTCCCCATTAGTAATATGTGCTCAATTATTGACAATGCCATCTAGTGTACATCTCATCTTATGTATGCAATCCTTGATCAGCCGTTAAGGATGCATACGGTTGTACTAGATATCTGGACATTGAACATTTAGAATTCCAGGTAGTTGATCTAACTTAGCAACTTGCAACACTGAGATCCATTGACAACATGGAAAGGCGTTTCCAGCTCATTGAATAGATACTTGCTGGGGTAGATGTAAGGGAGAATGGTAGCATGGCGATGTGGGACTATGAGGCAGCTAGCTAAAAATGTGGTAAAGTGAATACAGGAGAAGATTATACAATAATATTCTACTGTTTCCATATGTTTCTATATTTATAACCATTACGTATAATATTAAGGGAGAAATTCATAATATGATTAAGAATAAATTGAGATGATTATATATTATGAATATAGATATGATATGAAACATGAAGGAACTGGTCCTTGGTCTCCTTACACAAACTTGATAGTCTCATAGTGTATCATGACCAAGTATGAATCCTTATATGACTAGAGATTAGCGGATCGATCGATGAAAGATCAATTTCAAATTGTATTTCCTGAAATTCATAATTTCACATGAATTCAAACATTTTGAGATTCAATTTGTGGTTCAAATTAAACTTAAACTTAATCGGCACCATTTCTCAAAATGCTGAAGTATCATAAAGCCTCCCCATAATGCCCTGCACGTAGTACTTTAGGCGAATTATGATAACTTGTACAATGGGGATCAGTACCTATGCCATTTAAGATCTCTGGTTCTCAGTAGAGCACAGTTTGTATGGCAGAGTCGTTTTATATCTCCAGAGTCACTGGGTAAGTCTTCCTCCTGTAGAGTGTAAGATCTTATGCCTCTTTTACACGAGTCGATCTATCGTGCGATAGCATGAACAATCGTACCCACCCCTGTCCTTTTTGCGTCACGGGCAAATCGCTGCCCGTGCCACACAAACTCGTTTTACACCCGTCACACGCCCTTACCTTCCAGACGACCTCGCTGTGGGCGACAAACGTCCACTTCCTGAAGTGGGAGGGACGTTCGGCGTCACAGCGACTTCACATAGCCGCCGGCCAATAGAAGCGGAGGGGCGGAGATGAGCGGGACGTAAACATCCCGCTCACCTCCTTACTTCCGCATAGCCGGCGGGTGCCGCGGGACGCAGGTACGCGGAGTTCATCGTTCCCGGGGTGTCACACGGAGCGATGTGTGCTGCCCCAGGTATGATGAACAACCGGCGCCATTTTAAATAAACAATATTTTGAAACTGAGCAACGAGTACACGACTCACGATTTGTGAGTGATACTGCGTCACTCAGAGGTGTTACACAAGACGATGTCGTGAAAGATGTGCGTCACGAAAACCGCCACCCCGACGATGCATCGCACGATACCTTGTCTCGTGTAAAGCACCCTTTATAGTCAGTTGGGTCTTCTCTCTCCCACTTGTAGAGTGTAATCTCTTATGATCAACAGGCTACTTTTTTTCTCTCCTATAGAGTGTGAGCTCTTATTGTCAGTGTAGTCCTCTGTCTTTCCTATAAAGTGTAAGCACTTATGGTCTGTGGGGTTCTCTCTTTATCTCTTCTATACTAATGTATTTTCTGAGCAATTACAAGCTTTGCACTATTGAGATTCACGCAAATATATTCACCATAAATCAAATTTGGAGGAAAATTCAAAAAAGTTGGCAAATTTGAATTTCAAAAGATCCACTTATTTCTAGCAACGACTGGCTGAAGGTTTCCAAAGGCACATATGAGGTTGTCAAGTTCAGGTCAGCAGACTTGCAGCATGCCCATGCATCACTGTCTGTACCGTGACTCATGGACACCTGAATTCGGCCTTAAAATGGATCTTTGACATTTTTGGATGCTCCTAGTACATCTTTTGGCAGCATAGGCCTCTGTTCTGATATATATCTGACATATATCAAGCTCTGATTATCGGTTTGAGGCTGATGATGATGATTGGTCTTCATCCTCTTCAGATGATGCAAAGTGGTCATGTTATTTCACTGTTGACCAGTATATATGTATATACTACTTACAAAAAGTTAGGGATATTAATTGGCTTTTGAGGGAAATATGCCTGCCTTTGAAATGCTGCCATTTATGCTGGTGTAGACAGGCACTTTTTTTTACAATCCCTGCCCGACACACACAGGTGGTGGAACAAATCCGTTGTTCACTCTGCAACGCCATAAGTGGAAAGGTCCACATAGCTACACATACTTGGACCAGTATGCATTGGCAGGAGCAGTATATCTCTCTAAGTGCACACTGGGTAAACGTACCCGTGGCAGGACATGAGGCTTCTGGCATTCAAGCACATCAGATTGCTGAATGTTCCTCCTATTCTGCTTACTTCACCTCCTCCACCTCCTTCTCATCTGGTCAGAGTAAGACCTATACCACTAACTTTAACACAGCCAAGGATAAACAACAAAAGGCCATTCTTAAACACATCTGCTAGTGGGACAAACCTCACACCGTGCAGGAACTGTGGACAGACATACAGTACAACAAGAAACAGATGAGTGCCTGTTAAAGGTGATCCTATAGCTCAGCCTGGTGGTGTACAATAACAGCCAAAATCTTGTCGCCGCTCTGGGCCTAAGTGGCTTGACATACATCCCATGCCTGGCACATGTACTGAATTTGGTGGTGCAGAGCTTTTTCAAAAATTAACCACATATGTCAGAGCTTCTTCTGGTGGAGAGACTACCTGAGCAGCAGCAGGCAAAAATGGAGTTTAAACTGCAGCACGCACGGCAGAATCTCTTTATGGACCCGCACCACTTTACGACCAATAAGTGGGCATCCATGCAGGACCTGTGTACTGTATAGCACTACTTTGAATAATCTACCAATATGGCTAGTGCTGATGATTCTATAATCATGGTTACTATACCAATTTTATGCATGCTGGAAAAAACATTGAAGGCTATGATAGATGATGTGGTGGCATTGGAGGAAGAGGAGCAGGAGGAAACATTGACTCATTTATCTAGGTTATCATTCACACAGGGCTCTGAAGTACGGTTTCTGGGCCTAAAGTGGCCATGTCCCCAACTTTCCAGCCGGGGGACAGTTTTCGAGGAGGAGGAACCATATACCCAGCCGGGTGGTCTGGAAGTAAGGTCAGAGGCATCACTGCAGCATGGCTGGGGGGATACAGAGGAGCCAATCCACATACCTGTGACTGATGACAGCTCGTCGTAGACTCTTGGAAGCCTGGCACACATTAGCCAATACATGCTGCTGTGCCTGTACAATGACCCTCAAGTTACAAGGATTCTGATGAGTGGTGATTACTGGGTGGTGACCCTGCTGGACCTACACTATAAAGACATAAAGACCAGGTAGCAGTGCTATTTTCATCACTGGAGCGGGATATCAAAATGCTTGGATATAAGTCTAAGCTGTGTAACGCTGTATTAAGGCATTCCCACCAGACATCAGAGACTTGTTGGAGCAGTAAGGCGGTTTAGGAAGAGGAGGCGAAAGTAAATAACACAACGATTGCACTGGCCACACCTCCGGAGGGAGAGTGATCATGTCCGCAATTTGGCAACAATTCATAAGCAGCTTTCCACACCATTCAGCAACACCATCTCCTATGGTACGTATTTCCAGGAGTCAGTGTTTAGCAAACATGGTGGAAGAGAACGTATCCACACATATATCAGTGCTAGCCGATGGTTATGTACCGCCCCCGTGCGAGCAGCTGGGCTGCTGTTGCTGCTCGGATCCGTCTCCGTGGTGGCTCGAGGGGTCTCTGGACCCGGGGGTCGCGCGGCCACTCGATTAAAAGAAGGGGGGGAGATATGTACAGGGGTTTTTTTTTGGAAAGTTCGTGACGCCACCCATGTTGCTTGGTAATGTGAGGGACCACCGCTGCCTTTGGGGGATAGGAATGATGGTGCGGCAACCTGATGTTTAACCCCTTTTGTGTCCCGGGGCCCGTTGATGATGGATGGTGTTTGGGTGCCGTTGGGGGATAGGAACAGCAGTTTCCAATGTACTCACTCAGTCCCAGAATAACCACACCGACAGCTTCTAAACCAAAGTTCTGAGCACCACTGTAGCCTGCGGGGAGCACGCCTGGATCCGTGACCTTGGTGTTGTTGTTGGTCGGTAGCCCTATCCCTGGCACCTTAGTCTCGATTGGATCCATTGGTATGAAACTTTCCGGGTCCCGCTCACCCGTATGGCTAACGGAGTGAGCTTGCTCTCAGGGTTCACGCGTAGGAATTCTTTGGACTGTAGTGGGAAAGTCCTGTGCCATCGGTGCGCTAGTACCCCGATTTTGGAGTGGGTTGGGGATGACACTTGAAGTTTTCACCCCCGTCGGGTAAATTACCGGAACGTGTGAAGCTACTTTTCGGCCTGGGGTCCACGTACCTCGTCGTGCCCTGGCCCCTGCCCGGTGATAGCTCAAGGCCACCGGCTGCCCTTCTCGGCAGTCAGTGCCCCTTGACACTGTCCCCTGCCACCGGGTTCCAGCTCCTACCAGGCCCAGACCAACGTCTGCCACCTAGTATACAGGAGCTCTCCTCCGTGGCCTCTCCTCACTAGAGCCACTTTCTCCTCTCTCCTTCACTTTCAACTCTCAACTGTCACTGTCCTCACTTTCTCCTCACCAACCACCCATGTGGGTGGCCCTATTCACTTCAGGCCCCCCAATGGTGTGTCTGGTAGGTTCAAGTGGGAAGTGTTCCTAGGATTTTGATTGGCCAAGCTGTTAACAACACCAAAGGACCAAGATCCGTAACCAAGGAGGGTGGATACTGTGCAGAAGGGCCGATTGCACAATACCCTGTGATGACTTGATAGGCCAGGGCATCACAGTTATACACCATTTAATTTTTGGGTGCATCTGCCTGTCCCCAGTTAACGTGGACAAGATATCTTTCATTAAAATGATTAAATCATAGATTACATCAAACTTATCCATACCTTTGATGAAACTAATATAAACATATACCCTGCTGTAACTAAATAAAAGCATGATGCATATATATATAAACATAGGGTACTTAGTAAAAACTATTTTTGATTAAAAAGCGTAAAACCATCCCACAGCGATGAGGTGTACCCAAATCGGGATGGTACCTAACACTCTCTAGTACTAAAATCTTAATATGTGTCAAAACAGACCTCAATCTGTATAAGGGCACAGAGTGACTGGGTCCCGACTATGGGGAGAACTATAGATGAAATATCCAGCTCACATAGAATCAAAAACAAAACAAAAAAAAATTATCCAGAGCATGAATTAGTATACATGCAACTTATAAGCGCATTTTCACATTTGAGTAAGCAACTGTACCACCTACAAAGAGATATTGGTATACTCTGTTTGCCATGCCAGTGTTTTGGAGACTCCAAAAATACAGTAACCCCTAATTATAATATCACATTGAAAACCCAATACATAAATGGTTTGCTGCCTCCTCCTTCTCTTCCAAAACCCTACTTGTCATCAGTGTGCAGCCAGGTATTTGGCCTTAATTTTTCTGGTAAAACTACCACTAGCCACTTCTCACCAATGTCTGTGCCCTTAATGTTTTGGAAAAACTACCTTTCGCCACTTTTTACTAAGATCTGTGGCCTTAATTTTTGGTAAAAACTAACTCTCGCTACTTCTCACCAGGGTCTGTGCCCTTAATTTTGTGGTAAAAAACAAACTATCGCAACTGCTCAACACGGTGGCCTTCGTTTTTAACAAACTTCTAATTGTCGCCAGTCTGCAGCCAGGATTTGTGAAATTAGTTTAAAAAAAATGAAAAAAAAAATTAGCCACTGGGTTCTTTATCTGTCACAAACCTGTAACTGTGCTGCAGCAGGTACAGTGCTGCAATGTGGAGCTATGAAAACCATCTATATTACAGCATTGTGCAAGAGTGTTGGATCTTAAGCAATCTTGGCTATGAGGGTCAATTGGGTAAAGAGGCTGTTTAGAGGCCTTTTTAAAATAGGTTTTCTGGAGGGGAGGGGGGAATCTGTAAATTTTAAACTGCAATACACCTACAACTGATGACAGCTTGTTGTTGCCTCTGGTCAGCGTGGTTAACATGAGCAAATCCTTGCTGCAGCAACCTCTAAGTTCCCCTATTCCAGTGCTGATTACTGGGTGGCCAACCTGCTGGATGCTCGCTACTACAAGGTGCCTTGGTACTTCCATCATTGAAGAGTGGCAGAGTCAGTGTTAAGTGTTAAGGGGGCTTTACAAGCTACGATATCGTTAATGTTTTATCGTCGGGGTCATGTTGTTAGTGACGCACATCCGGCGTCATTAACGATATCGCTGCGTGTGACACTTACCAGCGACCTTAAGCGACATCAAAAATGCTGAAAATCGTTCACCATGGAGAGGTCATCCCAAAACCAAAAATCGGTAATGGTTGATTATCGATGTGGTTCATCGCTCCTGCGGCAGCACACATCGCTGTGTGTGACACCACAGGAGCGAGGAACGTCTCCTTACCTGCCGCCGGTCGCAATGCGGAAGGAAGGAGGAGGGTGGGATGTTACGTCCCGCTCATCTCCGCCCCTCTGCTTTGATTGGCCGGCCGCTTAGTGACGTTGCGGTGACGTCGCTGTGATGCCGAATGTCCCTCCCCCTTGAGGGAGGGATTGTTCGGCAGTCACAGCGACGCCGCCAACCGGCTGCTTTTGCGTACGATATCGCTAGCAATTGCTAGCGATATTGTAGCGTGTAAAGCCCGCTTTAGTCCATTATTCAAAGCTGTTATATTCAGACAGAGATGCTTTCATTTAAGAATATCTTTTTCAAGCATGGGTAGGCCGCTTCAAGTTAAACAAACAAAACAATGTGTGTACAGCGTGCCTTGCTTTGTGACTTTGTGAATATCTGGGAAACCTGATACTGCATTGCATCATACAGCTTTGCGTAGATGTCCAAAACTGCTGCATACAGGCAGTGTAATCTCTTAGTTGCCACAGTACCATCAAACTCCAAAATGGAAACGGAGTCTTGGTCCATTATTCAAAGCTGTCGTATTCAGACATAGTTGCCTGCTTTGAACAGTATTTTCTTTCAAAATAAATGCTTTGGATATCCGGGTTAGATACTGAGCAGCATGGGTTAGCTGCTTCAAGTGTAGATGGCTGGGATTAGCCTTAAGGTGGTGTCACACATAGCGACACAGCAGCGATCACGACCAGCGATTTGACCTTATCAGGATCGCTGCTGCGTCGTTACATGGTCGCTGGTGAGCTGTCAAACAGGCAGATCTCACCAGCGACCAGTGACCAGCCCCCAGCTAGCAGCGACGCGTGGAAGCGTAACTAAGGTAAATATAAGGTAACCAAGGAAAGCACTTCTCTTGGTTACCCGATATTTACCTTAGTTACTAGCGTCCGCCGCTCTCACACTGCCAGTGCCGGCTCCCTGTTCCCTGCACTCCTAGCCAGAGTACACATCGGGTTAATTACCCAATGTGTACTCCAGCTACGTGTGCAGGGAGCAGGGAGCCGGCACTGGCAGCGTGAGAGCACACCACTTAGCGCTGGCTCCCTGCACTCCTAGCCAGAGTACACATCGAGTTAATTACCCGATGTGTACTCCAGCTACGTATGCAGGGAGCAGGGAGCCGGCACTGGCAGTGTGAGAGCGGCGGACGCTAGAAACTAAGGTAAATATCGGGTAACCAAGGAAAGGGCTGCTTGGTTACCCGATGTTTACCATTGTTACAGCTTATCACAGGCTGCCAGACGCCTACTCCCTGCTCCCTGCTCGCTTCAGTTTGTCACTCTCTCGCTGTCACACACAGCAATGTGTGCTTAACAGCGGGAGAGCAACGTTCAAAAAATGAAGCAGAACATTCAGCAAGGTCGTTGCTGGATGTCACACACAGCGACGGGACGTCGCTGCTACGTCACAGAAAATGGTGACTTTGCAGCGACGTCGTTGTCGTCGTCGCTATGTGTGACACCACCTTTAGCATGTCTAGCTTGCGTACCTACAGCTCAATTTCAAATCCAACTACGAGCTTTTTAAATGTAGCAACTAGATTTTCCACCACTTGAGCATAAATTTGGCTTCTGTGTCGGAACTGTTAAAACATCCAGCCAAAGAATCTGTTTCCTCCTGAAAGCACTGAGTTTGCATCTGAGGATTCAAGGGGGCCGGATACTTTTGCAAGGCACTGTAAATTGATTAAAAGTTTTGCTCTGTGGGGGAAGTTTGGTAATCTTGACTGTGTGGCCCTTTATTAAATTCTTAGTCTGTGGAGAATTTCTGAAATCTATTTCTGTGGGGTAACTATCAAAATTTTGAGTTTCTTCATTTACTTGCTATTTAGCCATAATTACTAGGGTGACAGGAACCCTTTATGTCATTTAGCTATCTACATTTGTTTGCAGGGCAATTTTTATGCTCTTACTCCCATTCAGGTTCCTTTTGCAGCCCCTATCCATTACTAGAACCATTTTACAATCTCAAATTTGAGCTCCCCATTGACTTGTATGAGGTTTATTGTTCAGGGTTATGTTTGGTGTCAAGCTCACTCAGTGATCCTAATTTGTTTCCATGCTGACTCTGTAAACCCGAATATCTATGTGTTCATTCATCACTAGCCAACAACAATGGTAGCTATACCCGCTAAAATTACCAATGTCTCAATAATTTGTCATGCGGCCTTGAGCATCAATTACACTGGTACAGCACTGAGGCCCACTGGTCCCTTTTCCTGTGTAGATGCTCTCTGGCCCATGCAAGAATGATCAGGTACTCTTGCAGGAGGTCTAGCACACAGATGACGCTGATGTAAATGGTGTTGAATGTTCTGACGTGACACTTGGGTGCATCTCACCGCCCTTATATGTGCCTGTAGTTTTTTTGGCATTCATCATCTGGTTCCGAAGGACATTGGTATGCCTTTCTGTGACTCTTCCAGTCTCTCTGTATCTCGGATACAACCTACTGATGACACTCAGTGGCCACTCCCATCTTAGAACATCCTGCTTGAATCCTAGCAGTGGAAAGGTAGAGTTGATCAATTGTTAGGGGTTGTCTTGGTCTCATGATGTCAAAATGTGAAGAGCATGATGAGGTGGACTGTTTCATCACCAATTCTAATTGAACCCCAAAATGTATTGGGCAATTTATCGATCAAACACCTGTTATTAATTTTGCCATTTAGTTCCATGTTAGAGAACAGCAAATTGTGCAGAAAGTACTGAAATATTGAACAATTGGACATGTGCATTCAAAAGTTTAGACAAGGTCACATTTTACCTGAAAAGATTAGAGTCATTTTAGGATCTCTTAACATTTCACCCAAATGACAAATATCCCAAATATTTTGTGAGTAGTATATATAGCGGCATGAAAAAGTGTTTGCCCCTTTCCTAATTTCTTATTCTTTTGCATGTTTGTCGCACTTAAATGATTCAGGTCATGAAACAAATTTAAATATTTTTAATACTTAAACACAAAATGCAGTTTATAAATGAAGGTCTTTATTATTAAGGGAAAAAGAAATATAAACCTACAGGGTCCTGTGTGAAAAAGTGATTGCCCTCTAAACCTAATAACTGGTTGGCCCACCCTTAGCAGCAACAACTGCAATCAAGCATTTGCGATAAGTGGCAATGAGTCTTTTACAACACTCTTGAGGAATTTTGGTCCACTGATCCTTGCAGAATTTTTGCATATCAACCACATTGGATAGTTTCTGAGCATGAACCGCCTTTAGGCCCTGTGCGCACTTACCGGATTTTGCCGCGGATTTTCTGCGGATTTGCTGCATGTTTCGCTGCAGAAAATGTTCATAACATCTCTGCAGTGAATCACCAGCAAAACCTATGGGAAAAAAAAATCCTGTGCGCACTAGGCGGATTTTGACAGCTGCATGTTTTGCTGCGGATTCCCGCAGCAAAAACAATTGCATGTCAATTCTTTTCCGCACATCGCTGCGGGATTTCACTCCATTGACTCCAATGTAATCGTGAAATCAGGGAATAACGCAGGCAGCAAATTCTGTGCCGTTCACTGCGTTTTCCTGCGTTATTCCCTGCGGGATTTCGCGGTTTACCTCCGGTAATGTATATCGCTTGCCTGCGGTTTTGCAGGGAAGTGATGTCATTACAGGAAGAGGAAGCCGTGCAGAGAGTAAACACACACAGATAACACACACACACAGACATCACAGACACAGAACACAGACACAGATATATAGAATACACATAGAAAGCAAACGGAAATATAGAAAACAAAACACGTGTGCTTCGCTGTATATTTACCGTCCAGCCGAGGTAAGCACACAGCGGCGGCCCGGTATTCTCAGGCTGGGGAGGGCAAGGGGCAGGGTTAATGTCCCCCGCCTCCCTCCCCCCTCCCACAGCCGAAAATATCAGCCGCAGCTGCCCCGGGACTGTCGCATGCATTATGCGGCAGTACTGGAGTGTCCCTGGCTCTTCCTGCTGCCGTGTAGCAGTGACAGTCAAGGTAATACAAGGATTTAATGGTGGCGGATCACCGCCATTAACTCCAGGCTTGATCATGGCAGCGTCTATGTGACAGCTGACATGATCAACCCGTAAGTAAAGTGAAAAAACACACACACCGAAAAATCCTTTATTTTAAATAAAACACAAGTAAGCCTCGTTCACCCTTTTATTAACCCCTCCCGAAACAAAGCTCCGGCGTAATCCACACCGCTCCGGCGTAATCCACAGGTCCCGCGCTGCTTGCATCCAGCCGCGACTGACACAGACACTGCTGAATGCAGCCTCGCAGTGAGACAGCAGAGGTAACCACAGGGCATTTCCCACGGCCGGTAATGTGAACTCACTGCCGATCGTGGGAAATGCAGAGTGTGCTCACAGGGACTCTATCTATCTATCCCTCTATCTATCTATCTATCTATCTATCTATCTATCTAACCCTCTGTCTTTCTATCTATTCTTCTGTCTATTTCTCTATCTCAGAATGAAATGACTTTTTTTTTTTTCAATGTGCTTGATTGCATTGAATGCAATAAAGCACATACCAACCCGTACGCGGCAAAACCGTGGCAATACCGCGAACAATACCGCGGTAAAACCGCAGCAAACCGCGGCAAACCGCATGCGGTTTTCGGGTGCGGTTTGCCGCGTTTTCTTACCGCGGGTGCGGTAATCTTTGAATTCCATTTTCCAGTGCGCACATGGCCTTATAAAGTAATTTTACAGCATCGCAATCAATAAGGGTCAGGACTTTGACTAGGCCACTCCAAAAACTTAACTTTGTTTTCTTAAGCCATTCAGAACTGAACTTGCTGGTGTGTTTTGGATCATTGTCCTGCTGCCTAACCCAAGTGCACTTCAGCCTGAGGTCACAAACAGATGGCCAGACATTCTCCTTCAGAATTTTTTGGTAAACAGCAGAATTCATGGTTCCATTTAGAAAAGCAAGTCTTCATAGGTCCTGAAGCAGCAAAACAGGCCCAGTCCATCACACCACCACCATATTTTACTGTTGGTATGATGTTCCTTTTCTGCAATTCTGTGTTACTTCTATTCCAGATATAATAGTACATACATATTACAAAAAGTTCAACTTTTGTCTGGTTAGTCAACAGAGTATTGTCCCAAACGTTTTGGGGATCATAAAGACGTTTTCTGGCAAAACTGACACCAACCTTTATGTCCTTTTTGCTTAGCAGTGGATGGTTCCCTAGAGTCTCAAAGCTTTAGTGATGGCTCACTATGGTTTTCTGGAGTTCCAAAATGGCTTTGTTACCTTTTCCAAACTGATAGAGCTCAATTATTTTGTTTCACATTTGTTCCTGAACTTCTTTGGATCATGGCTTGGTGTCTAGCTTTTGAGAATCTTTAGGTCTACTTCACTTTGTCAGGCAGGTACTATTTAAGTGATTTTTTGAGAACAGGTGTGGCAGTAATCAAGCTTCCCAAAGATGTGATAATATGCAGTTAATTTATGTTTTAAAGAGTGCGGGGGCAGGCAATCAGTTTTTCACACAGAGCCCTGTGGGTTTGGTTTCTTTTTTACCTTAATAATAAAGACCATTATTTATAAACTGCATTTTGTGTTTGCTTGTGTTATGTTTGTCTAGTATTTAAACATGTTTGGTGATGTGAAACATTTAAGAGTGACAAACATGCAAAAGAATAAGAAATCGGGAAGGGGCAAACACTTGTTCCCACCACTGTATGTATGCAGTATATATATATATATATATATATATATATATATATATATATATATATATACAGTATATACAATTACACAGTATATACACAGTGTATCTATTCACCTTACCAGTAGCTTTGCCTATTTTCTTTATGCTGTGTATTCTACAGGGCCTGACAAGCTCCACAGAATGTGCATATCGTGGCCTAGTAAAAGACATCAGAGCTTAAATCACAGATGCGTAATCACACAGTGTTTTTTGCTTTGATACATTAATTTGACTTCTGTCAAACGAATGATTAATATTTTTTTTAATGTAAATCTTTACGAATAATTTTTGTTTCAAATCACTCTGATTGTACTGTAAATAAAATCAGTAGCTGCGTTTATGAGTAGTGCTGTGTGTGTAATTCCCTGTTTCATTATGAACTAATCTACTTAATAGTACTATCTTTCCATTTTTAGATTGAGCAGTCTGCTTGACTGTCAGCACCTGTTACCTTAAAGAGACAAGCAATGTCTGCCATCAAAATTTCCCCAAGCACGCCACACTTGGCTGATTGTGATGATTATAGGCACTCATGTTATGTAAAGTTTGTGGTCCACACTGCGGTTTAACACTACAAAGCCATATCTAGACTATGTGAAAACAAAAAATGTATAAATAAGAAATGTTAGTGAATGAATACTCGCCTAATGGTACACTGCATTGAAACAACTCTGATACCATTACACCCATAAAATTGAAATGAGTAGCTTAACTAACTTTAAAAATGAAGCTGTGTTCCTATGTGATATGTGTAAATATGGAATGTCATATTTTTTAGGAGACATAACCTAATATATACAGTATATATATATATATATATATATATATATATATATATATATATATATATATGTTACAGGCAATATATGAAAACCCGGCACTCTATAGAATACCTAGGCAATGTATACGATCCCTGTCGTTTTCAGTCAAGGTATGAAATATCTGCATTGTTCTATACTTTCCCTAAGAATTACATAAAATGTCTAGGTATTATAAAGAATGACAAGAACTGCTCAGTGAAAGTCTTATATAATGCCCAGATTGAAAAAGTTAGCCATTACATAAAATGTCTAGGTGCCCAGATTGAAAAAGTTAGCCATTACATAAAATGTCTAGGTATTAAAAAGAATGACAAGAACTTCTCAGGGGAAAGTCTGATATAATGCCCAGATTGGAAAAGTCTTTAGTAACAAACAGTTAAAAAACTAATGAAAGAAGTAACAAACAGTCAAAAAACTAATGAAAGAAGAAATCCTAAATGAACAACAGGATATCTTTACTGGGAAAAACACAAAGAAACAGAAGTGTCATTGCTGACTATTAATGCCGCTTTACACGCTACGATTTATTTGACGATATGTCGTCGGGTTCACGGTTTTCGTGACGCATTCCATCATCGTTAGTGACGTCGTTGCGTGTGACACCTATGTGCGACTCTGAACGATCGCAAATAGGGTGAAAATCGTTGATCGTTGATACGTTGTTCAGTTTCAAAATATTGTTCATCGTTTGGAACGCAGCAGACATATTGCTACGTTTGACACCCTGCCAATGACGAACAACATCCACACGACCGCCTTGGTCAAACAATATATCACTGAACGATGTAGCGTCGTTTGTGAGATGTGTACATGTGACCGCTACAAAATGACCTATGAGCGATCTTGGCAAAAGGCGTGTCACATCGCTAACGAGATCGCTAGCGATATCGTTGTGTGTAAAGCAGCCTTAAGTCTTTAGTAACAAACAGTCAAAAACATGAAAGATGAAATGCAAAATGAACAACAGAATATCTCTGCTGGTAAAAATAAAAAGGAATCAGAAGTGTCATTCCTGAGTATTTGTTGCAGCATGGGAGGCTAGAATGGCATTTTTATACTAAGGGCAACTGAGCCAGTTTCACAGATCTAATGCTGCCTGCTCTGTCCACCCACTGTTGAACGGACCACCCCTGTAGTATTCTACACTCCAAAAAAAAGCTCCTTGGCGGGGGAGCTCCTTGTTGTGGAGCATTCCCCCTCTGTAACCCCAGGTGACTAGCGACCCCTTGGTATGTAATCTTTGTACTGCCTCTGCAGCGGTTTATATGAGCCACTGTTTAGCCTTTATATTACTATTATCGCTGTGGTCTTAGGGGCACTTTGCACACTATGACATCGCAAGCCGTCGCAGGTGCAATATCTAGTGATAGCTGCCGCAGTGAACATTATCGCTACGGCAGCTTTACATGCACTCACCTTCGACGTCGCTCTGGCCGGCGAACCGCCTCCTTATTAAGGGGTTGGGTCCTGCGGCGTCATAGCGACGTCACATGGCAGGCGGCCAATAGAAGCGGAGGGACGGAGATGAGCGAGACGTAAACATCCCGCCCTCCTCCGTCCTTCCGCATAGCCAGCGTGAGCCGCAGGACGCAGGTAGGAGATGTTCCTCGCTCCTGCGGCTTCACACACAGTGATGTGTGCTGCCGCAGGAACGAGGAACAACATCGTAACATCGGTCCTTCCTAAATTATGGAAATGACCGATGCAACACCGATGATACGATTTGCATGTTTTTGTGCTCGTAAATCGTATCAAAAAGGATTTACACACTACGATATCGACTGCGACACCGGATGTGCGTCACTTTCAATTTGACCCCACCGACATTGCAGCTGTGATGTCGTAGAGTGCAAAGTGCCCCTTAGAGTATTACTAAGATCTCTATATAGAGATATTTTTTTCTCTTACCCCTATTAATCTTTAACCTGTATGATTATTAATATATGATTGCATTACTCTAAAGAGAGGGGGGTTTGCAACCATTTATACCGTGTCACCTGGGTTTTCTTGAGGGGTAATTGGTAGAGTTGAGCGATGTTCGAGCGATGTTCGATTCGAATGGTTCGCCAATTTCCAGCACAATCCCTCTCTCTTTCCTACTCACCGATTACGGGCGTGAGGCTGCACGGCTGTCACAAATTTCCGGCGGCTTTTTCTTTTTTGAAAATGGCTGTAGCTTCATTATTCAATCAGGTATTCCCTGCTTTCCCTGCCCATGATTGGTTGCAGTCAGACATGCCACCACGATGAATGACAGCTGTCTCACTGCAACCAATCACAGCCGTCGGCGGGCGGGTCTATATCGTGCAGTAAAATAAATAATTTAAAATAAAACCTGCGGTTCACACAATTTTGATACCAGACAGGATAAAGCCACACGGCTGCAGGCTGGTATTGTCAGGATGGGGAGATCCACGTTATGGGGAGCCCACCACCCTAACAATATCACCCAGCAGCCGCACGGAATTGCCGCATCCATTAGATGCGACAGTCCCGGGACTCTACCCAACTCATCCGGAATTGCCCTGGTGCGGTGGCAATCGGGGTAATAACGGGGTTAATCATGGCAGGCAACTCCCTGAGATACAGTTAGGTCCAGAAATATTTGGACAGTGACACAATTTTCGCGAGTTGGGCTCTGCATGCCACCACATTGGATTTGAAATGAAACCTCTACAACAGAATTCAAGTGCAGATTGTAACGTTTAATTTGAAGGTTTGAACAAAAATATCTGATAGAAATTGTAGGAATTGTACACATTTCTTTACAAACACTCCACATTTTAGGAGGTCAAAAGTAATTGGACAAATAAACCAAACCCAAACAAAATATTTTTATTTTCAATATTTTGTTGTGAATTCTTTGGAGGCAATCACTGCCTTAAGTCTGGAACCCATGGACATCACCAAACGCTGGGTTTCCTCCTTCTTAATGCTTTGCCAGGCCTTTATAGCCACAGCCTTCAGGTCTTGCTTGTTTGTGGGTCTTTCCGTCTTAAGTCTGGATTTGAGCAAGTGAAATGCATGCTCAATTGGGTTAAGATCTGGTGATTGACTTGGCCATTGCAGAATGTTCCACTTTTTTGCACTCATGAACTCCTGGGTAGCTTTGGCTGTATGTTTGGGGTCATTGTCCATCTGTACTATGAAGCGCCGTCCGATCAACTTTGCGGCATTTGGCTGAATCTGGGCTGAAAATATATCCCGGTACACTTCAGAATTCATCCGGCTACTCTTGTCTGCTGTTATGTCATCAATAAACACAAGTGACCCAGTGCCATTTAAAGCCATGCATGGCCATGCCATCACGTTGCCTCCACCATGTTTTACAGAAGATGTGGTGTGCCTTGGATCATGTGCCGTTCCCTTTCTTCTCCAAACTTTTTTCTTCCCATCATTCTGATACAGGTTGATCTTTGTCTCATCTGTCCATAGAATACTTTTCCAGAACTGAGCTGGCTTCATGAGGTGTTTTTCAGCAAATTTAACTCTGGCCTGTCTATTTTTGGAATTGATGAATGGTTTGCATCTAGATGTGAACCTTTTGTATTTACTTTCATGGAGTCTTCTCTTTACTGTTGACTTAGAGACAGATACACCTACTTCACTGAGAGTGTTCTGGACTTCAGTTGATGTTGTGAACGGGTTCTTCTTCATCAAAGAAAGTATGCGGCGATCATCCACCACTGTTGTCATCAGTGGACGCCCAGGCCTTTTTGAGTTCCCAAGCTCACCAGTCAATTCCTGTTTTCTCAGAATGTACCCGACTGTTGATTTTGCTACTCCAAGCATGTCTGCTATCTCTCTGATGGATTTTTTCTTTTTTTTCAGCCTCAGGATGTTCTGCTTCACCTCAATTGAGAGCTCCTTAGACCGCATGTTGTCTGGTCACAACAACAGCTTCCAAATGCAAAACCATACACCTGTAATCAACCCCAGACCTTTTAACTACTTCATTGATTACAGGTTAACGAGGGAGACGCCTTCAGAGTTAATTGCAGCCCTTAGAGTCCCTTGTCCAATTACTTTTGGTCCCTTTAAAAAGAGGAGGCTATGCATTACAGAGCTATGATTCCTAAACCCTTTCTCCGATTTGGATGTAAAAACTCTCATATTGCAGCTGGGAGTGTGCACTTTCAGCCCATATTATATATATAATTGTATTTCTGAACATGTTTTTGTAAACAGCTAAAATAACAAAACTTGTGTCACTGTCCAAATATTTCTAGACCTAACTGTACCTTCCATGATTAACCTGTAAATGAAAGTAAATAAACACACACAACGAAAAATCCTTTATTTGTAATAAAAGACGAAAAAAAACCTCATTTACCTCTTTATTAATCCCCAAACAACAATCGAGGTAAAAGTAATCCACGCGACACTGTCAGCTCTGCTACATGAATATGACAGGGAGCGCCGTAGAACACGACCGCTCTGTGTCCTCTCCACGCAGCACCTGAAGTGAGCCGCGCTGTCACTGGAGACTTCACTCTGCAGTGTGGAGGTCAAGATAACCAAATCTTCATATGCTTCTCATTAGAGGCAGGGGCTCAATGGTTAGCACTACTGCCTAAGGAGCATTAGTTCATGAGTTCAAGTCCTGGCCGCCCTGGTAAAGAATTTAATTTATTTTATTTTTAATTTTAAATTATAATTATTATTTATTTATAATTATAATTTAGTTTAATTTAATTATGCACTGAGGGGAGGAGCCGGACATCAGCTGTGAGCCGCGGCACACATCTCTAAAATCGGAGCAGTTCACAGAATGAGGCTGCATTGCTCTCTCCTCTCTCTCTTCTCTCTTTTCTCTCTCTCTCTCTTTTCTTTCTCTCCTCTCTCTCTTCTCTCTCTCTTCTCCCTCCTCTCTCTCTTCTCTCTCTCATCTCTCTCTTCTCTCTCTCATCTCTCTCTTTTTCTATCTCTTTTTATCTCGCTCTTGTTTTCTCTTTTTCTCTCTTTTTCTCTCTTTTTCTCTTTCTCTCTCTTTCTCTCTCTTTTTCTCTCTTTCTCTCTCTTTCGCTCTCTTTTTGTTACTTTTTCTCTCTTTTTCCCTCTCTCTCTCTCCTCTTTGTAGCTGAATAATCCACTTCTGGATTCTCAAGTGCAAAACTGAGGACAAGATTACCAAATCTTCTTACGCTTTTCATTAGAGTCAGTGGCTCAATGGTTAAAGCTACGGTCTAAGGAGAATTAGTTCACGAGTTTGAGTCCTGGCTGTCCCAGTAAAGAAATTAATTTAATTTCTTTTTAATTTTAAATTATAATTATTATTTATTTATTTATAATTATTATTTATTTATCATGTAATAAGTGAAATAATTAAAAAAACAGGCTTCCCTATATTTTTGGTTCCCAGTCGGGTACAAATAGGCAGCTGGGGGTTGGGGGCAGCCCGTAGGTGCCTGCTCTACCTGGCTAGCATACAAAAATATGGCGAAGCCCACGTCATTTGTTTTTTAATTATTTCATGAAATTAATGAAATAATTAATAAAAAAAGGTCTTCCCTATATTTTTGGTTCCCAGCCGGGTACAAATAGGCAGCTGGGGGTTGGGGGCAGCCCGTAGGTGCCTGCTGTACCTGGCTAACATACAAAAATATGGCGAAGCCCACGTCATTTGTTTTTTCATTATTTCATATAATTTATGAAATAATTAATAAGAAAAGGGCTTCGCTATATTTTTGGTTCCCAGCCGGGTATAAATAGGCTGCTGGGGGTTGGGGGCAGCCCGTAGGTGCCTGCTGTACCTGGCTAGCATACAAAAATATAGCGAAGCCCACGTCATTTGTTTTTTCATTATTTCATATAATTTATGAAATAATTAATAAGAAAAGGGCTTCGCTATATTTTTGGTTCCCAGCCGGGTATAAATAGGCTGCTGGGGGTTGGGGGCAGCCCGTAGGTGCCTGCTGTACCTGGCTAGCATACAAAAATATAGCGAAGCCCACGTCATTTGTTTTTTAATTATTTCATGAAATAATTAAAAAAAACGGGCTTCCCTATATTTTTGGTTCCCAGCCGGGTACAAATTGGCAGCTGGGGGTTGGGGGCAGCCTGTTGGTGCCTGCTATTCCTGGCTAGCATACAAAAATATCGCAAGCCCACGTCATTTGTTTTTTAATTATTTCATGAAATTCATGAAATAATTAATAAAAAAGGGCTTCCCTATATTTTTTGGTTCCCAGCCGGGTACAAATAGGTAGCTGGGGGTTGGGGGCAGCCCGTAGCTGCCTGCTGTACCTGGCTAGCATACAAAAACATGGCGAAGCCCACATAATTTTTTGGGGGGGCAAAAAACTCCTGCATACAATCCTGGATGGAGTATGCTGAGCCTTGTAGTTCTGCAGCTGCTGTCTGTCTGCTGGAGGGGAGCAGACAGCAGCTGCAGAACGACAAGACTCAGCAGGCTCCATTCAGTAGTGTATGCAGGAGAGCAGACAGCAGCTGCAGAACTACAAGACTCAGCATACTCCATCCAGGACTGTATGCAGGAGATTTTTGCCCACCAAAAAAATGACATGAGCTTCGCCATATTTTTGTATGCTACCCAGGTACAGCAGGCAGGTACGGCTGCCCCCAACCCCCAGCTGCCTATTTGTACCCGGCTGGGAACAAAAAAAATAGGGAAGCCCTTTTTTCAATTATTTCATGAATTTCGTGAAATAATTAAAAAAAAAATCAAAATCGTCCAGCCAGGTACAACTAGGCAGGTGGTGATTGGAATTCGCAGCACAGGTTACCCGAGCTTTCTGGGCACCTCTGCTGCGAATTGCAATCCGCAGCCGCCCCAGAAAAGGGTGCTTTCATAGAAGCGCCATAGAAGCGCCATCATCTGGCGCTGTATCCAACTCTCCCAACAACCCTTAATCCGGGTGGCTTGCTGGGTAATTATGAGTTAATACTAGCTTTGTTTTACTAGCTAGTATTAAGTCAGAGATTCTTAATGTCAGGCAAGTTTGACCCAGCCATTAAGAATCTCCAATAAAGGGTTAAAAAAAAAAAGACACCACACAGAGAAAAAATACTTTAATATAAATAAATACACAGACACACTTAGAGACTCCATGTTTATTACTCCCTCTTATCCCTTCATGATCCTGCTCTTCTGTTTTCTTTCTCCTTCAACCCATGCAGCTCTGCTACATCAGCAGCGCTGCATGGGAGGAAGACGCTGCTGTTCCCCGTGTAGACTTTTCACTCTATGAGTGACCAGAAGCTGCTGCCTGTAAGCAGTGACGTCACCGCTGATAGGGACATTGCTATAGCAACGGTGATCTCCATTATTGACCGGCTGTGGCAGCCGATGAATAATGGCACGGGGAAGCAGAACGGGGAGTCGACCGTGTGCCAGAGCATGTCACCGGTTCATGGAGATACACAAATGATCACCGCGTACTGGAGAGATGCACTGACAGGTCCTAGCATGACGTCAAAGCCATGTGACCAGTCTGTAGCCAATGAGATAATAGACACGTGACTGGTCACATGGCTATTTTGACGTCACAGTACGTCCTATGCTGGTGCTGGTTACTGGGAGGATGCAGCGATTATCGGAAGGAACAGCGGCGGGAGACAGAGTGCAGGACGCATCGCGGGGACAGGTAAGTGTTATGGCAATGTTTATTAACTGTATGTGTACATTTAAAATGTGTTTTTATGTGTTTGTGTTTGCCTTCCATTGGTTTCAATGGGGTTCGAGAGGTTCGTCGAACGGCTCGCCGAACCAAACTCGAACGCGGCCTCTGTTTGACGAACCGTGTCGAACTCGAGCCTCTAGAGGTTCGCTCATCTCTACTCAGCACTAGTTATTGGTATCTACCTCATCCTCCCTAGCCTGCACTTTATGTGATTTTATGATTGTATTTTTGTATTTTATCATAAGTAGTTTGCAATTTTCATGGTGAGATATTTATATTAATAAAATTTGTATCATTTACTCCTTGTCCTCCAGTTTATTTATGCTGATTTGGAGTTGTTGTGTCAGAGATGGGTGTAATTCTTACTACCTCTAATTAATTGAATATGGATAAAATATAACTAAGTATTCTACACTCTGCCTTTTTGTCATTTAGGTATTCTATTGAATGACTAGGAAATGTATGAACATCTGATGTATTTCATACTTTGACGACCCATTTCCGGCATTGTATGCATTGCCTAGGTATTCTATAGAATACCTGTTTTTACACATTGCCGACAACATATACAGTGGAACCTTGGATTAAGAGTAACTTGGTTTGAGAGCGTTTTGCAAGACAAGCAAAGCTTTTTACAAATTTCTAACTTGGTTTAAGAGCAATGATTTGCAAGAAAAGCAAATACTCACCGTGCACACTTCCGGTTCTGTCCTTTCACCATGCTCTGACCCGCTCTGGAGGTAACTTTCTGTACATATTTACTGTATACAGTATACCATTGTCCAAACTTTTGGTCTGTACTGTATATATATATATATATATATATATATATATATATATATATATATATATAAATAAATAAATACAGTACAGACCAAAAGTATAATAATATATATATATATATATATTTATGCTCAACAATTCTCACATTTATCAAGAGTCTTGGTAGTAAGATCCTCACAATAAAAAAAATTACAATGTGCCATCACTTTCTTGCTATATAGTGTATGGACTGTGATTTCCAGAGAAGCAGGGAAAACTCACTATCATGTTCATGGAACCAGTCCATGACTATACAACCCTTGTGAAAGTGCATTGTCCATCTGAAACTGTCCTTCCATAGACAAAACAGTTGCCATGAAGAGAACTTAAACAGCCACAATAGTTAGGTAAGCCCTAATGAAAAAATATACATTCAGGTATCAGAGGGCCAGGGTGATTCAAGAAAACATTCCTTATGCCATTATTCCACCTTCACTGCCCCCCGGAACTGTGAGGCTATGTCCGCACGTTGCTTTTTACCTGCTTTTTTGCTGCTTTGTCAATTGTTTTTGCCATTTGGGTTTTGCCCTGCAAAGCTGAGTTTTTGACCAAAGTTCTGCAACAAAAAGGCTGCAGGTTGAACTGCATAGTGCGGACAAGAAACCCAAATTCCCATAGACTTTGCTTGAAAAGCAGAACACAACCATTTTGGCATTAAACGCTGCAGTTGAAAAAGCAGCAGAAAAGCAGGTAAAAAGCAGGTAAAAAGCAACGTGCGGACATAGCCTTAAGGCTATGTGCGCACTTTGCGTCGTCCTACTTGCGTTTCTAAACGCATATTTTTGCCCAAATTGGCTTTTGCCTTATTGGATTTTTGCCACAACATGCATCCCAAATGCATCAGTTTGACTTACATTTCAGAAGCTTGTAACTTACGTTTTACTTGCGTTTATATGTACTTTCCTGCGTTTCAGAAATTGCATTCATGCTGCGTTTGTCACATATTAACTATTGTAAATAAAGTTGATTGTTGTTTTAGTTCTATTTAGTATAAAAAAAAGGATCTATAGAGATCTACTGATGTCATTTCCGACTTGGATCCTAAAATCGGCTTCTCTTGGTTTATGTGATTCTATTTGAATATGCCTAATACGTCGACGCATTTACGTTTGAGGAGGTCACAAAGGCATCGCTTGTTGCTAATATTGATGTTATTAAATCGTAGAAGAAGACTACAGGTTTGTTTTTTGTATTTAATTTTTTTTTTTTTTTATTAAATTGTAAAATTTTTAAAATTAATCTTACTTATTTTAGAACCAGCAACAGCAGACGACAAGAGGAATGTGGGTACATCCCCTGTTACAGGATCGTGATGTCAAAGGCCATTTTGCTCTCTTATATGCGGATTTACGAAAGTATATATTTGTTGAATTAAATGCTTTTAAATTTATTAAGCCAATTTAGAGTGCCTTTAAAGTTGCGATCTCTATATTTTTTTTAAATTTATTTTAGCTATGTAGGTTTTGGGGTTTTTTTTTCCAAAAATTAATTTTTTAAACATTATAATCCTTATATTTGATGATAAATTCATTGCATTTTGCCGGCTGCCACAACAAGGCTTTGATGAATTGCTAACCTTATTAAGACCGAAAATTACCCACGCAGACACATATATGTATCAAGCAATATCTGCTGAACAGAGACTTCTTGTTACATTGAGGTATTTTTTTTTATTTTTTTAAATAAGCCGGAAAAAAAAAAAAGCTAAATAAATTATTTATCTTACATTACAGATTCCTTGCTACAGGTGAAAATTTTTCATCACTCCATTTACAATTCCGACTAGGCAAAACCACAATTTCATAAATAATCAAAGAAACTTGTCAAGTAATATGGGAAACCCTTCAACCTATTGTCATGCCTACCCCTACTAAAGAAAGCTTAATCAAGATAGCTGATGATTTTTTTCAAATAGTACATTTTCCACATTGTATTGGAGCAATTGATGGCAAGCACATCAGAATCCAACAGCCACCCCGTATTTTTCCATTGTTTTAATGGCAGTGGCCGACGCCAAATATAATTTCATAGCAATTGATGTTGGTGCCCATGGAAGTACAGGTGATTCACGTGTGCTACAAAATTCACAAATAGGACTTCAATTCATTAACAACTCTGAATTCATACCTGCACCTATACCAATACCTGGGTCAGATATACCTTTTCCTTATGTTTTTGTTGCGGACGAAGCTTTTCTCCTTTTACAAAATCTACTGCGACCATTTCCCAGAAGAGGATTAGATGTTCCCCGTTGCATCTTCAATTACAGATTAAGCCGGGCAAGGAGATATGTAGAATGCACATTTGGCATAATGAGTAGCCAATGGCGAATTCTACATACACCCATACAATTAAATGTTTCAACAGTTGATTTTGTTATAAAAAGTTGTTGTGTGCTACATAACTTTTTGCGTAAATACAGATTTGAAATTAACGAGGAAGAAATTCCATTAAACTTCCATCCATGTCCTTCAATATCTGGCCGTTTAAATAATTTAGGTATATCTGTGAGAGAACAATTCACAGATTATTTCATGAGTGATGTTGGTGCCTTACCTTGACAATACCGTTTTGTCGGAGTTGAGCCGCCAAATCATAATTTAAAAAAAAAATGCTTCAGTAATTCTGCAAATTTAGTATTTATTTTGTTATTTTTTTTCCAAAACAAATTATGTTGCAAGACATTCTTTACAATTTCTGTATTAAATTAAAATTCGTAAGGATATGTGAATTGTTATTTTTTTGGAAAATTTCTAAATTCAAAAACCCTTTAAAAAGAAAAAAAAAGGAGTTATTTTTTTAAAATAAAATAACAATATTTCCATGCTAATAAATTTGTCAATATAATTTTGCACAAACAAGATACTCTTAATGAATAAACAACCACAAGAAAAAAAATAATCAGGGCTGAGAAAATAATTAATTTGTGAAAAAGCCAGACATTTGTTCGTTTGGTCTATTTCGAAAACTATTTGTAGTTTGATAATTTTCCGGAATAGAATGAGCAAAATCTTTGCTTAGTTTCATAGGGTTATAAGGTTGGTTACTTTGGGCAGAATATGTATCTTTACAATCTGGAAAAAAAACAACTCTTTGTTTGTTTGAACATGAGGTTGAGACTGACTTGAAATTATTGGATTATTTTTTTGGTCAAAAGATTTTTCACAAAGATGAACTATTTCTCCACCTGTTGGAAATTTACCATCATCCTCAAAACAGGCCAATAATCCACAGATGGCAGTCATACATGCCGATGTTTTTTTTTTTTCTGTTAATATTCTTAAACGACAAGCAACACTAATTGCAAAATTGTCAAACTCGTCATCTTGGGTTGCTGTCTTTAAAATTTCAATAGTTTGATTTGTTAAATGATCTTGTTTGATTTCTTTGGCGCAAGGAATGTTTTTTTTTTTTTGCTTTAGATTTTTGATATCTCACAGGTTGTTGATCTTGATTTTGATTTGAAACAGATGGTTCTAATGGGCTTGGTTCAACATCAGACTCCAGATTTGTTGCCTCCTGATTAATTTCGGCATCAATGGCTGGTTGTATTTGTGCATTTTTTTCTGGATTAGTATTATCTTTTAATACATCAATGCTCTTTCTTGGCGCGATATTTCCGTCGGTCCTTTTTGAAAAAATAAATTCTAAATTTAATTTTAGTTTTATTAAATATCATGATATTATTATATTAAATATTTTTTTTTTTAATTTTATAAAAACTAAATTATAGATATTCATTACACTTACGTTCTTAAAACTCGGCCGGTACTTAAGAATTTCAACTCATTGTAATAAATAAAATTAGGTTTCACTGGAGATGATCCACTTTTGCCAGGTTCAAATCTGATTTTATTGAATCTGTCACGGACAGATCGCCATCGCTTCCGCACATCATTTTCTGTTGTTTGTTATATTTTAAAAAGAAATTCTGATTAAAAATATTTAAATTTAAAAAAATAATATATTAAGAAGAAAATTTAGATAATTTACCAAAATAACATACCAATCTTATTCTGGAGGATTTGATCGGCCTCATGCCATTGCGGATATAATTCTTTACATATTAGTATCCAGCATTCTTCACGTTTGTTTTTTATCATGTACTCGGGCGACGTGGGATCCCATAAGCAGGGCATTGATTCAACCTGAGTATGAAATTAAAATTTTTAAAAGTACGAAGCTATTATATTTTTTTTAAAAATAAAAATTTAAAAAAAAAATCGTAACAAAAATATTTTACATATTTTTTAAAATGTAAAAAATAAATAAAATGTGATAAAAAAAACTTACCATACTAATAAGTCTGGAGACATCCAATTTCAATCGCTTATACCAAGACATGTTGGATATTTTTGTCTGCTTTGCTTGAGACCACAATGATTAAGATCAGTGCAGCAATCTTGTTCGCACATGGGTCTATTTATTGTTAAGCGGATGTGACGTTAATTTGACTCTTTTATGAGGTCATTTGAAAATTTACATAGTTGCGTTCTGAAAGATCAAAACGCATTACAAATGCAATTCAAACGCATATGAGACGGATGAATTTTTGAGTTGAGTTCAATTTTGACGTTTCTCATTGACTTCATTGTGTTGAAAACGGAACTAAAAAGGCAAAAACAATTGACAGGGTCCTCTTCTGAACGCATGGTTTTTGACCAAACTTATGCAAATTTTGAGATGCGTTTTGAAACGCTAAGTGCGGACAAGAAATCAGGAATTCTCATTGTCTTTAATGGAAAACCAAAACGCATGCATTTGGGCACAAATACGTTGCAGTTCAAAACTAATCCTAAATGCACCTGAAACGCAGGTGAAAACAGAAAGTGCGCACATAGCCTAACACTGTTTAGGGAGAATTCATTGAATTATTGAACTTTGGGCCGCCCTCATCAGTTTAGGGCAATGGAAATCTGGCTGGATTCATCAGAATAGGCAATTTCTTTCACTGCTCGGTGATCAAATGTTTGTGCTCATTTAATTACTCAAGTCTTACCATTTTGTCACCCTCAGTCATTTACAGCACTGCAACTGTTCTTCTGCTGTTATAGCCCATTTGTCCTAAAGAACAATGAATTTTACATTTGTACACATGGAAAGCAACAGTGTTGTATTCAGCTTCAAATTGCCTGGAAAGGGCCAACTTGTTTTGCAGAATGATTCTTCACCTCCAGTGACTCCTTTCGTCGAATAACCATTCCCTAAATACCTATTTAGGATCAAAGTCACTCTGAGGACCTATTAGAAAAACTACAGAAGTGGTACCATTTTAAAAACGGTACCCCTTCTTCTAAACTGCTGTCAGGAAATTTGTTAAGCCTCTAAGTTTTACCGCAGAAATTAGGGTATTATGGACTAAAAAAAAGGAAAAATTACATTTTTTTCTAGTAAAATATTGCCTAAGCTTTATGATTATAAGGATCAAATGTCATCCAAAACTACATAATTTCTCCTGAATGTGCCAGTATTTCAAAATTAATCAAAAACTGCAATTTCGGCCCACGGCAGGGCTTGGCAGGAAAGATACTCCCTTTGGTATTTGGTGTGTAAATTTGGTGGAATAGATCACGGACACCTTGTTACTTCTGAAGAGTACCTGAGGTAAAAAAAGAGCAGAAACCTCCACAAGTGACCCCATTTTAGAAACCCCTCAAGGAATGAATCTAGGTGTGTGCTAAATATTTTGTAGTGATAGGTGGTTCACAGAACTTTAAAGCATAAATAAGAAATTATGTTTCGGCAACATATTTATAGTTTCAGGCACAAGAATGTAAAATTAAATTTCAGCCACAAATGTATTATTTAAGCTACAAATTCATAAAGTTCACAATGGGTAACAGGAAAAAATCAGAACCCATAATTTGATACATAATGGAGGTCAATGAGTTCAGCTGGTGTGAGTTCACCTGAGATCATACTGAGGTATCGTGCGAACAACCAGCTGTGACCCCAGGTGAACTCACCTGAAGTGAACTCATTGAACTCAGTGAATTCATTTCAGCTGAACTCATTGAACTCAATGCTGGATTATTGGATTAGGCTATGTGGGCATATTAAGTATTTAGTTGTAGAAATTTCTGCACCAAATCTGTATCTCCTGGCAGAAAATTACACCAAAAAAGCATAAACAATGCATTGCACTGCCTCTCTACATTGTCTCTCTGCCCTTCCTATCTACCCTGCCACTTTGCCCTGACTTTCTGTCCTGCCACTCTGCCCTACCAATCTCCCATGTCATTCTGTCCTGTCACTCTGCCCTTTCACTTGCCTTGCCTCTCTGCCTTGTCACTCTGTTATGTAACTCTACCCTGTCACTCTCACTTGCCACACTACCCTACCACTCTGCCTTGTCTGTCTGCACTTGCTCTCTACCCTGCCTCTTTGGACTTGTTCTTTGCCCTGGCTCTTCATTCTGTCCCGTCACTTTTCCATGTCTATCTACCCTGTCACTTTGCACTGCCACTCTTCCCAGCCCCTCTACCCTGACATTATGCCCTGATTC
The DNA here is from genome assembly GCF_048569485.1 of Anomaloglossus baeobatrachus. Taxonomy (NCBI): domain Eukaryota; kingdom Metazoa; phylum Chordata; class Amphibia; order Anura; family Aromobatidae; genus Anomaloglossus; species Anomaloglossus baeobatrachus. The sequence goes on along the minus strand of NC_134354.1, from coordinate 394,229,929 downwards.
TCTGCCCTGTTAATCTGCCTTGCCACTCTGCCCTTCCACTCTGCCTTGTCCCTTTGCCCTGTCACTCTGCCCTGTCACTCAGTCCTGCCTTTCTGCTCTGTCCCTCTGCCCTGTCACTTTACTATGCCTATCAACCCTGTCACTCTGACCTTCTACTCTACATGTCCACTCTGACCTGTCACTTTGCCCTGCCTCTCTGCTTTGTTACTCTCTTCTGCCTCTTTGCCCTTTCAATCTGCCCTCCAGCTCAGGGACTATGCAGTATCTGTGTAGTAATAGCTACTGCACTCTGCTCCTGCACTGACACTACTGAACTGTGGTCATAGAAGAATGCCTTCAGTTTAGTGACTCCTATGATACCTTTAAAAGGTTTTTTTTTCCTTTCGGTTAATTTTTATCAGAGAGCACACTTTGGTATAAATAAAAATAGAAACCATATTGAACACACCATCCTTGGGTCGACTGGCAAGCCTCTGCTGCTGCTCCTAGTGTCTACCATTGACTATTTTGCTGATTTCATGACAACAGTGCAGCAGCCAATCAGTGAGCTCTTCCAGTGTAGACTAATGGCCTGTTCAGAGCACACAGATTGGCTGCTGTACTATCATTGTGGCGTTAGCCAAACAGTCAATGCCATAGTCATCAGTTTTTTTGCCAGTCAGTACCTCGTGTGTAATTTTACCCTTGCAAATTTATCCATGTGTAGACTTCATTTGGATGGTGGTCTGTACAGGACATAATGGGTCACTATAACAGGGTATGCACTGAGGTGCAGCTCAACAAGGGGGGTAGTATTACACCTTACATACTGTAGATCCTCTATATTCAGACTCGACTTTGTGTTCGTGTCGCGGACGGAGGAGGGGACGCTGCGCTCTCCCACTGCTCGGGTCCGGCCACTGCTGCTGCGACTGCTGCTCGGTGGTGGCTCGAGCGGTGGGCCGGATCCTGGGGACTCGAGCGGCGTTCCTCGCCCGTGAGTGAAAAGGGGGAATTGATTGTGGGGATTTGATATTGTCCGTGTTGCCACCCACGGTTGTGGTGAGATTGGTGACACAACCGCTGCTCTGAACGGGGATCCCGGGCGCGATGACAGGGAGCAGCCTGGATGTTGGTTCTCCCCTCCGTGGGTAGGGGGTTGGTTGTCCCGGGGCCCGGTGATGGGGTAGGGATGGATGACAGGCGGGTTACGGGGCCTGGCGAGGTGCAGGGTCGCGGGGGCAGCGCTGTGCCGCACGGCACGGTGGTACTCACTCAGCCAATGATGTACACAGAGTCTCCGGTAAAGCAAACGGCTGGATGGACGGGTCCCACAGACGGCTGCGGTGTTTCTCCTCCTGGCAGGTTGATGGTGACTGCCTTTCCCTACACCTGTGTAGTGTGTACGGTTCCAATGGGTTCCCACCAGTAACCCGCTCCCCAGCTTGGATGGGGTGCTGAAGGAGCCCCTTTTGCCCGCAGCCTCTGGCTCTGGGAACTTTAGCCTTGGCGGTGACTGTGTTTCCCTCTCTCGGTTGGACTGTTGCCTTCTGTCGGGACTTGGCTGCTGGGAAACCCAGGAGGTTCCCTTCGCTAACGGATTTGACAAATTCATGGCGACTCCTAGCCTTGCCGGGGTCCGTAAGCCCCTGCCGGATGGTGCTGGCTTCTCTTTGCGTGCCGGTCCGATACCGCCGGGCCACCGCCCGTCCATGGTCCTTACGGCTAGCTCCAATCGGCCTCTCCTGCAGAAGATCACCACCGTCTGCCAACCTTGCTGTTCCGTCCGGGCCACACACCCGGACCAACTTCTGTCTGCTCCTCTACCACTTTCCTTCCTCTCACTTTCACTTCCAAAACTCAACTCTCTACTTTTCCCGCCTCCAGGACTGCGAACTCCTCGGTGGGCGGGACCAACTGCCTGGCCCACCCCCTGGTGTGGACATCAGCCCCTGGAGGAAGGCAACAAGGGTTTTTGTCTGACTTAGGTGTGCCTGACCGGGAGTGTGGGATGTGTTGGTGTTGTGCTTGCGACGTCCTGGCTTGCCCAGGGCGCCACATTCCCCCCTAGTAAAATGCAGACCATCCGCCGGCTGCCCGTCCATCACCGGTTTTATTCTCACAACTGAAAAAGATAAACGGTAAACATATTACAAGTATATTAACTTCTTCCCACATCGAGAGGCATATGTACTTAAACGTTGCTAACAGTAACAGCTTCCGCTCTCTCCCACCCAAGCAACCTGGCCCTGATGCTTCCCCCAAGCAAATAGGCAGCACCCTCTGACCCCAGTCCAGCACAAGTTACCCGAGCGGGTTCCGTCCCCTTCAGGGGACCCACGTCTATGGGGAACCCCCGAAACCCCACGGAGGATCGCCATCACGTCCCTCCAGGCCCATCCTCCAAATCAGCCTCTCTGGAGGCGGCAACGGCAAAGCCATAAAACATCCCTATTTACATACCACAAGTTCGCGGTTGCATTGCCAGTTCTCGAGCCTGTCCGCAGCAGTTTCTACGCAGTGGGTACAGATAGTCCCTACGGGGACAACAGTGCTTCGTAGCCAACGGGCTACCACAAACAAAACTGTAGGGTCCCAACGGAGACTTGCCGTAGGGTCCCAATGGGGACTGTCAGCTGGATCCCAGGGGCCATCCCTAACACCTGGCTCCGGTACAGCTTCCTCCTGCAGCTTTCCCACAGTCCACCATCGAACAGCACGAGCCCCCAATGCCACCCTCACACAGGGGTGACACTGTCCCACAGGACTCCATTTTCAGCTGCCGATGATGCGGGTACGACTGCTCCTCCAACCGGACTCCTTAGCCTTGAGGGCCGTCTGGAATGTCAGCAGAGTCCCAATAGGGACCGACAGCAAGGTAACCGGGAACCACTACCATGCTCTAACTTTTCTTCCTTAATCAGCAATCCCGCGGCGCAGCTCCCTTTGCTGCCGCTCCCGGTGCGGAGCACTTTCTGCTTGCTTCGTTTCAGGCGGTGTGGGGGATGGGCCCAGCCAGAGTCCCCCTGTGCCGGCTACGACCTGTACCTTCGGTAATGAGGGACCACGCTGTGACATGGCCTGCTCTGCCTCCTGGCAGCTGCATCCCCGCCGTGCCTCCGGTGCATCTTTGCTGACGGGCTCAGCCTTCGGCTTCTCCCATGGAAGCGGATCAGGGCAATCACGAGCTTCTGCTGCAGGTCGGTCCGCCGGGGCAGATTGGCAGGGTACCGCTACCGGTGGTGGTGGTAGCGGGCCTAGTGGCGGGGCAGCAGCAGCCAACACGGGTAGCGGGGGAGGTAGCAGGGTGAGCGGGTATGAACCGGGTCCCTCGGCCGCGATGACCGACCCACTAGGGGTACAGGGGCGTGGGTCACCTACCCTCCCTTCCAAGACTCCCTCCACCTCGCGTCTTCGTATGGCCGCCACCACTTCCGCCATGTCGGCCTCCCACTCCTCCAGGAGGAGCTGCATGCGGACCTGCAGACGGCTGCTTAGCTGGACGGTCCGGACTTCCACCCATGCTGCGGTGCCAGGCACGGGGACCACGGTGTTGTCGGTCGGACTCAGCATCTTTAGCAGCAGTCTCTTCCAGGAACCAGTAAATGGCCGCAGGGTCCTGGCGTCCCTGCTTCCATAGCCGCGAGCTACATGCGGCCAGACGCCATCAGTCCCCCTTAGTTTCTTTCTGGCTCCTCCTCCACAGGGGCGGGGTTTTGGCCTGTGTGCCTCTGTGGCGCCCTGGGCAAGCCAGGATGTCACAAGCACAACACCAACACACCCCACACTCCCGGTCAGGCACACCGAAGTCAGACAAAAACCCTTGTTGCCTTCCTCCAGGGGCTGATGTCCACACCAGGGGGTGGGCCAGGCGGTTGGTCCCACCCACCGAGGAGTTCACAGTCCTGGAGGCGGGAAAAGTAGGGCAGATGAGTTGAGGAGTGGAGAGAGATGAGTTTTGAGTAGAGGTGAGAGAGGAGTGAAGTGGCAGTTAAGCAGCCTGAAGTTGGTCCGGGTGTGTGGCCCGAACAGATAAGCAAGGTTGGCAGACGGTGGTGACCGTCTGCAGGAGTGGCCTATTGGAGCTAACCGTAAGGACCGTGGACGGGCGGTGGCCCGGCGGTACCGGACCGGTACGCAAAGAGAAGCCAGCACCATCCGGCAGGGGCTTACGGACCCCGGCAAGGCTAGGAGTCACCGTGAATTTGCCAAATCCGTTAGCGAAGGGAACCTCCTGGGTTTCCCAGCAGCCAAGTACCGTCAGAAGGCAACCTTCCAACCGAGAGAGGGAAACACAGTCACCGCCAAGGCTAAAGTTCCCAGGGCCAGAGGCTGCGGGCAAAAGGGCTCCTTCAGCACCCCATCCAAGCTGGGGAGCGGGTTACTGGTGGGAACCCATTGGAACCGTACACACTACACAGGTGCAGGGAAAGGCAGTCACCATCAACCTGCCAGGAGGAGAAACACCGCAGCCGTCTGTGGGACCCATCCATCCAGCCGTGTGTTTTACCGAGAACTGTGTCCTCATCATTGGCTGAGTGAGTACCACCGTGCCGTGCGGCACAGCGCTGCTCCCGTGACCCTGCACCTCGCCAAGCCCCGTAACCCGCCTGCCATCCATCCCTACCCTCTCACCGGGCCCCGGGACAACCAACCCCCCTACCCACGGAGGGGAGAACTAACATCCGGGCTGCTCCTTGTCATTGCTCCCGGGATCCCCGTCCAGAGCAGCGGTGGTGTCACCAATATCACCACAACCGTGGGTGGCGTCACGGACAATATCCAATCCCCACAATCAATCCCTACCCTTTTCACTCACGGGCGAGGAACGCCGCTTGAGTCCCCGGGATCCGGCCCACCGCTCGAGCCACCACCGAGCAGCAGCAGCTGGACCCGAGCAGTGGGAGAGCGCAGCGTCCCCTCCTCCGTCCGTGACAACTTGGTGTCACGAACAGGATCTTACCGCTCTGCCGTCTGGTAGAGGTGCGCTTTGTTACCGCCAGACGTGTCCGGCCGAAAAATTGGAGAAGCCGCCATCTTGGGCGCGAAAAATTCCCGCTCGAGCGTCTCCTCGAGTAGTGGAGGCGCAAAGGCCAAAACCCCACCCCTGTAGGGGAGGAGCCGGAAAGAGACTAAGGGGGACAGAAACAAGATGTCTGTGCCTGACGGAGCCGCTGGAGGAGCGGCGGACGCAGACGTGGGAGCACCCGTAGATGGGAATGGAACTGCCCAGGTCCCGGCCGCGCTGGCGGGGGGCGCCGCGGCCCCAGCTCTCGCTCAGGTGATGCCGTTCTCTTTGCCCTAAGTGCCCGGAGCTGCCTGGCTACCTCAGTACGATGGGAAACCTGATGCCTTGCAGGTTTTCCGGAAGAAACTTAGTCCGCTACTAGAACTGTACCCTCTGACTGATAAGCAACGTGCAGCGCTAGTGCTGGGGCAGCTAACCGGCGCAGCTGAGCAAGAGGCGGAGACCTGGGCCGAGGGGGACCGGTCCTCTGTAGCCACCATCTTTGAGAAGCTGCAGACTGCCTTTGAGACGCGTACCGAAGCAGAGTTGCGGATGCAGTTCTATCAATGCCGGCAACGGCCCACAGATAGCATTCGGGACTATGCCTTGCGCCTGCAAACCGCACTCCGCACACTGAAGCGGGTGGATACCATCAACAGTGCGGACAGTAACAAAATGCTAAGTGAGCAGTTTGTGCAGGGGATGAGGTCCTCAGAAGACCGCAAACAACTTCGGCTGTGGGCCCTAGAACACCTTGATGTGGACTTTGCCGTATTAAAGGAACGGGCCATCAACGTGGCCGGTTGAGACTGCTCCCGTCGTGGTGGCCCCTACCCCGCCAGCACCTTCAGTGCCTGCAGCCCCAAGCGGAACGATGGAAGAACTCGCTGCTCAAGTTCGCCGCATGGATGGGGACCTCGCTAAGATCCTCGCCGCACTCCAGCCTCCGACCAGATCCCAGGCCCCGGTGAAGATGCAGCTCGCCGACAGCCCTGAGCACGTCCCCTGGATGCAGCGGAGAAGGGCCAATGACTCATGGTATGGACCCCCAATCTGTTACAGGTGCAGCAAACCCGGCCACTACTCCCGACGGTGTCCGTTAAACGAGCAACCCCTGGGGCCACGGGCCAATCCTCAGGAGTAGAACTCCATGGCCCCCCAGACTGGCGGGACCGGTACATTGGGGCCCGGCCCATCATCCCCGTGGCTGTGGATGGCATACCGGTGATGGCTCTCCTGGACACTGGATCACAGGTAACCACCATACCATACACACTGTATCAACGGTATTGGGGAAAAGACGAACTGGCTCCCCCAAATGCCAGTATGACACTGATTGCTGCTGATGGACTCCCATTGACCCAAGTGGGGTACAAGCAAGTAGCCATGACTGTGGGACGAGCTGAACTGCAACACCAGGGTATGATTGTGATAATGAATGAACCCAGTGATCATAACTCGAAGGTAGTCCTAGGGACTAACGTGATTGAGCACTGTATGAGTGATGTGCTGTCCCTACTGCAGCAGCTGGCCGCTACGGCGGCGGGGAGCCGACAGAGAGCTGTGCAGCGTGAGATCCGAGCCCTGATGTACCGCCAACATGTGAACTCGACAGGAGGAGAGATTGGTGGGGTAAGAGTGATGGATGTTGCCCGTTTGATTGTGCCTCCCAGGAGCGAGATGATGATTTGGTATAGGGCAGCGGTAGGGCCCCAGGGGAGTGACTACCCCGCCATGATAGAGCCCATGCCCTCTGAACACTGGCCCACAGTAATGGCCGCCCGAGGGGTGGTAGATGTAAAGAAGGGGAGAGTGCCCGTAAGGGTGCTGAACTGCGGGGAGGAAGAAGTCAGGCTTTCCCGGTACGCTACCCTTGCCAAGTTGTTCACTCTGGATCCCCACACCATCCGCGAGGCCGTTACCCCAACCTCACCAGCTATTGCCAGCACTCACCCATCCTCAGGGGAGTTAGACGAGTGGTGCCGACAGCTACATGTAGGCACTGACAATACCCCTACACATCACAAAGAAGGGGTATACCAGGTGGTACGGGAGTATGAGCGAGTTTTTAGCAAACATTCCCTAGACTTTGGGCAGATTAAAGGGGTCCAACACCATATCCCCACCGGTGAACACCCCCCTATCAAAGAGAGGTACAGGCCTATTCCCCCTGCACAGTACCAATGTGCCAAGGATATGATGAGGAACATGAAGGAGGCAGGGGTTATTAGGGACAGCTGTAGTCCCTGGGCCGCCCCGTTAGTACTGGTTAAGAAGAAGGATGGCACCATGCGGATGTGTATGGATTACCGAAAAATTAACCAGATAACGCATAAGGACGCTTACCCTCTGCCCCGCATTGAGGAATCTCTGACTGCGCTGAGAACCGCTAACTATTTTTCCACCCTTGACCTCACCAGCGGGTACTGGCAGGTGGCTGTGGCTGTGAAAGAAGACTGCATTTGCCACCCCTATGGGACTCTGCGAATTTAATAGCATGCCGATCGGGCTGTGCAATGCCCCTGGAACCAACCAACGGCTGATGGAATGCTGTCTGGGGCATCTAAATTTGGAGACCGTCCTGCTTTACCTGGATGATGTGATTGTGTACTCCCAGACATATGAAGCCCACCTGGAGCACCTAGCCGAGGTGTTCGCGTCCCTTGCCAAATACGGGATGAAGTTGAAGCCCTCAAAGTGTCATTTGCTGAAACCCAGAGTGCAGTACCTAGGGCATGTGGTCAGTGCAGAGGGTGCTGCCCCTGACCCTGAGAAAATCTCCGCCATCCAGGACTGGCCGAGGCCGACCACGGTGAGAGAGGTGAGGCAGTTCCTAGGCCTAGTGGGGTATTACCGTCGCTTCATCAAGGGGTACACGAAAATGGCTGCCCCCATGCAAGACCTCCTCGTGGGACAGACCAAAGGTGGTAGACCCCTAGGAGCCCCATTGGTGTGGGAAGAAAGGCATGAGGAATCCTTCCGTCAGCTGAGAGCGGCCCTAACCGGAGAAGAAATCCTAGCATACCCTGATTACAACCACCCCTTCATCCTCTACACTGATGCCAGTAATGTAGGCTTGGGGGCAGTCCTATCCCAGGTCCAAGACAGAAAAGAAAAAGTGATTGCTTACGCTAGCCAAAGGCTTCGACCGGCTGAGAGGAACCCTGAGAACTACAACTCTTTCAAACTTTAACTCTTGGCACTGGTGTGGGCTATCACAAAGCGGTTCCGCCATTACCTGGCAGCGGCTAAGTTTACCGCTTTCACGGATAATAACCCGCTGACCCACCTGGACACAGCCAAGCTGGGCGTGTTGGAACAGCGGTGGGTGGCTAGGCTAGCCAACTACGATTTCACCATCAAGTACAGAGCTGGCCGTGCCAACGTTAATGCCGATGCACTCTCTCGGATGCCCCACCTGTTGGAAGAAGGGCCCGAGGATGACGACCTCGAAGAGATTGAGTTGCCTGCATTTCATCAGCCACCGACTGAGAAGGTGCATGTCCATCAACAACGTCTAAACCTGGACCCGCTGCCCAGCCAGGAGTGGCAAGAAGCCCAGGACCAGGCACCCGCTGTCCGCCTAGTCAAGATCTTGGTGGAACAAGGCGCTGCTGGGATAGATCCTGCCACCCCAGCTGAAGCCCAACGCCTGTGGCGAGAACGGACCCGGCTGTATCTACACCAGGGGAAGTTGTACCATGAGCTGATTAACCCGAAAACCCATGAGAAGATCCGCCAGTGGTGATTCCCCAAGCTAACGTGCCCACCGTCCTGCAAGCATACCATGATGGTGCTGGACACTTCGGATGGAAGAAACTAGAGATGCTGTTGAGAGAGTGGTTCTATTGGAGTGGAATGCGGGAATCTGTAGAGGCCTGGTGCCGAGAATGTGGCCCTTGCACGCTGAGAAGGAAGGATGAGGCCAGCCAGAAGGCGCCCCTACACCCGATCGTTACACATCAACCGCTGGAGCTGGTTGCCCTGGACCATGTAAAGCTCACCCCCAGCCGAAGTGAGTACACCTACGCTCTAACCATTGTAGACCACTATTCAAGGTTCATGGTGGTTGTCCCAGGCAATGACCTAACTGGCCGTACCGCCGCTAGAGCGTTCCAGGAATATTTCTGCCGACCACATGGATACCCTGAGAAGGTGCTTACTGACCAAGGCCCGGCCTTTGAAGCGCAGGTATTCCATGAATTTTGTCAGTTGTATGGCTGTAAGAAAATCCGGACCACGCCTTACCATGCCCAAACCAACAGCATGTGTGAAATGATGAACCACCTGGTCCTGGGCCTCCTCAAGACGTTGCCGCTAGAAGAGAGGAACCTGTGGCCGGAGAAGCTACCTGACTTGGTCGACATGTACAACAATATCCCTTCCAGATCAACGAAATGCACCCCAGCATACCTGATGAGGGCTCGCCCCGGCCGGCTACCGGTGGATCTGAACATGGGATTGGAAGCCCCAGAAGCACTCCCTTCGACAGCTGAATGGGACACTCGGCGGAGGGTGCAGTATCGACAAATTCAGGAGTACGTTGAGAAGAACTTGAGTCGGAGTCGGGAACAACAGGAGCAGCACTTCAACTAGAAGGCGTCTGCTGGCCCTTTCCAGCCTGGGGATGTAGTGCTGAAGCGAAAGAGGAGGACCCACAAGCTGGATGATCAATGGGAGCAGACCCCATATGTCATAAGATACTGTCACACATAACGAGATCGTTAGCGATCTCGTTATGTGTGACACTTACCAGCGATCAGGCCCCTGCTGTGAGATCGCTAGTCATTGCTGAATGGTCCAGGTCATTTTCTTCAAAGGCGACGTCCTGCTGGGCAGGACACATCGCTGTGTTGGACACTGTGTGACAGAGTCACAGTGACTGCTGAGATCGTTATACAGGTCGCTACTGCGACCTGTATTGTTCCTGCATTGCTGGTAAGATCTGACTGTGTGACATCTCACCAGCGACCTCCCAGCGACTTATCTGTGATCCCTATCAGGACACATCGTTTTCGGGATCGCTGGTAAGTCGTTGTGTGTGACTGGGCCTATACAGCCCACAGGATGGGAAGATGGGAAGGCCTACCAGATCAGTCGTGACCAAGAGGGCACTTTGGCCACGGTTTCCCGGGACCATCTCAAGAGGTGCCCACCAGCATTGAGGGCAGCGGCTGAAGCTCCAGTTCCTAGACTGGCGGAGAAGGCAAAAGAGGTAATCCACACCGTGATGGGTGACTTTCCAGCAGACTGGCCTACACAGAATGGCGCGGTGATTCTTCCAGTGATACTGTTCCCACAACCCGTGGATGAGGAAGTGATGGAAGTGGTCAACCAGGAGCCAGTGCCCAGGGATGAACCTGTACCCAGCTCCCCTATGCCTCCGCCTGCCCCACATGATAGCAGGGAAGAGGAACTGATTGTTCCCTCTGCCCCACTGCCTGTCCCCACTGACACTGGACCCCGGAGGTCCACTCGTCCTAACCTAGGTAGACCCCCACTTAGGTACAGGGAAACTACTCTTTAAAGGGGGAAATTTTGTCTGTATGTATTGAAAGTACCGTTTAAAAGTTGAAAATGAATGATAACTGAATGATTTACTGAAGATTCACCTGATTAACAAGCCTTGATTAGCACCGGTCGTTGCCGGCAACTGGTCCCCGTTGGGACCCCTTTACCACTGCGTAGAAACTGCTACGGACAAGCCCGAGAACTAGCAGGGCAACCACGAACTTGTGGCTTGTAAATAATTATGTTTTTATGGCTTTCACCGTTACCGCCTCCGGAGAGGCAGATTGGAGGAAGGGCCCGCAGTGAAGCAGGCTGGGGCCCAGCCACCACCGGAACTGGTGGCAATCCTCTGGGGGTTTCAGGGGTTCCCCATGGACGTGGGTCCCCTGAAAAGGACAGAACCCGCTCGGGTAACGTGTGCTGGACTGGGGTCAAGGGGTGCTGCCTGTTTGTTTAGGGGCAGCATCAGGGCAAGGTTACTTGGGTGGGAGAGAGCGGAAGCCGTTACCGTTTAGCAACGTTTAAGTACCATGCCTCCCGATGTGGGAAGATGTTATTATACTTGTAATTTGTTTTACCGTTTTATCTTTTCCAGTTTGTGAAAATAAAACCGGTGATGGACGGGCAGCCCGCGGACGGTCTGCATTTTACTAAGGGGGAATGTGGCGCCCTGGGCAAGCCAGGACGTCACAAGCAGAACACCAACACACCCCACACTCCCGGTCAGGCACACCGAAGTCAGACAAAAACCCTTGTTGCCTTCCTCCAGGGGCTGATGTCCACACCAGGGGGTGGGCCAGGCGGTTGACCCCGCCCACCAAGGAGTTCACAGTCCTGGAGGCGGGAAAAGTAGGGCAGATGAGTTGAGGAGTGGAGAGAGATGAGTTTTGAGTAGAGGTGAGAGAGGAGTGAAGTGGCAGTTAAGCAGCCTGAAGTTGGTACGGGTGTGTGGCCCGGACAGATCAGCAAGGTTGGCAGACGGTGGTGACCGTCTGCAGGAGTGGCCTATTGGAGCTAACCGTAAAGACCGTGGACGGGCGGTGGCCCGGCGGTACCGGACTGGTACGCAAAGAGAAGCCAGCACCATCCGGCAGGGGCTTACAGACCCCGGCAAGGCTAGGAGTCGCCGTGAATTTGCCAAATCCGTTAGCGAAGGGAACCTCCTTGGTTTCCCAGCAGCCAAGTCCCGTCAGAAGGCAACCGTCCAACCGAGAGAGGGATACACAGTCAACGCCAAGGCTAAAGTTCCCAGGGCCAGAGCCTGCGGGCAAAAGGGGCTCCTTCAGCACCCATCCAAGCTGGGAAGCGGGTTACCGGTGGAAACCCATTGGAACCGTTACACTACATAGGTGCAGGGAAAGGCAGTCACCATCAACCTGCCGGGAGAAACAACACCGCAGCCGTCTGTGGGACCCGTCCATCCAGCCGTGTGTTTTACCGAGAACTGTGTCCTCATCATTGGCTGAGTGAGTACCACCGTGCCGTGCGGCACAGCGCTGCCCACGCGACCCTGCACTTTGCCAGGCCCCGTAACCCGCCTGCCATCCATCCCTACCCCCTCACCGGGCCCCGGGACAACCAACCCCCCTACCCACGGAAGGGAGAACTAACATCCGGGCTGCTCCCTGTCATCGCTCCTGGGATCCCCGTCCAGAGCAGCGGTGGTGTCACCAATATCACCACAACCGTGGGTGGCGTCACGGACAATATCCAATCCCCACAATCAATCCCCACCCTTTTTACTCACGGGTGAGGACCGCCGCTCGAGTCCCCGGGATCCGACCCACCGCTCGAGCCACCACCGAGCAACAGCAGCAGCCGGACCAAAGCAGTGGAAGAGCGCAGCGTCCCCTCCTCCGCCCACAACACCTCCACTGCTCGAGGAGGCGCTCGAGCGGGAATTTTTCGCACCCAAAATGGCGGCTTCTCCAACTTTTCGGCCAGACACCTCCGGCGGTCACAAGGCGCACCTCTACCAGACGGCAGAGCGGTAAGATCCTGTTCGTGACGCCAAGTTGTCGCGGGCGGAGGAGGGGACGCTGCGCTCTCCCACTGCTAGGGTTCGGCCGCTGCTGCTGCGGCTGCTGCTCAGTGGTGGCTCGAGTGGTGGGCCGGATCCCGGGGACTCGAGTGGCGTTCCTCGCCCGTGAGTGAAAAGGGGAAATTGATTGTGGGGATTTGATATTGTCCGTGACGCCACCCACGGTTGTGGTGAGATTGGTGACATCACCGCTGCTCTGGACGGGGATCCTGGGCGCGATGACAGGGAGCAGCCTGGATGTTGGTTCTCCCCTCCATGGGTAGGGGGTTGGTTGTCCCGGGGCCCGGTGATGGGGTAGGGATGGATGGCAGGCGAGTTACGGGGCCTGGCGAGGTGCAGGGTCGCGGGGGCAGCGCTGTGCCGCACGGCACGGTGGTACTCACTCAGCCAATGATGTACACAGAGTAAAGCAAATGGCTGGATGGACGGGTCCCACAGACGGCTGCGGTGTTTCTTCTCCCGGCAGGTTGATGGTGACTGCCTTTCCCTGCACCTGTGTAGTGTGTATGGTTCCAATGGGTTCCCACCAGTAACCCGCTCCCCAGCTTGGATGGGGTGCTGAAGGAGCCCCTTTTGCCCACAGGCTCTGGCCCTGGGAACTTTAGCCTTGGCGGTGACTGTGTTTCCCTCTCTCGGTTGGACGGTTGCCTTCTGTCGGGACTTGGCTGCTGGGAAACCCAGGAGGTTCCCTTCGCTAACAGATTTGACAAATTCACGGCGACTCCTAGCCTTGCCAGATTCCGTAAGCCCCTGTCGGATGGTGCTGGCTTCTCTTTGCGTACCGTTCCGGTACCGCCGGGCCACCGCCCGTCCACGGTCCTTACGGCTAGGTCCAATAGGCCTCTCCTGCAGACGTTCACCACCGTCTGCCAACCTTGCTGTTCCGTCCGGGCCACACACCCGGACCAACTTCTGTCTGCTCCTCTACCACTTTCCTTCCTCTCACTTTCACTTCCAAAACTCAACTCTCTACTTTTCCCGCCTCCAGGACTGCGAACTCCTCGGTGGGCGGGACCAACCGCCTTGCCCACCCCCTGGTGTGGACATCAGCCCCTGGAGGAAGGCAACAAAGGTTTTTGTCTGACTTAGGTGTGCCTGACCGGGAGTGTGGGGTGTGTTGGTGTTGTGCTTGCGACGTCCTAGCTTGCCCAGGGCGCCACATTCACAGCAGTCTTTTTGAGTTAGGTCTCCTTCCAACGTCAGTTTTTCTCATACGAGTTCTTTCCCTATCTTTCACATAACTCGTACCTATTAGAGTCTATGGGGCTGATCCCATGTCTGTGTAGTTTTGAAGACATAGTGGTCTGCTCAAAATCCTAGAGGCATGTATGATTTTGAAGCAAATCTTGGCTCAATCTCACAAACGCAAGTCTAGGAATCTGCGAAGAAATTGGAAACCACCCGGATGCCATCTGTCTCCTAGGAAAAGCAGTAAAAATCTCCATCAGTTTTTTCTTATTTTTGTTTTCAGTGAGAAAAACTGATGAAACTCTGATCAAACTCTGATGAAACATAGACTGTTATTTGTATACCTGAAAATTCACTGATGTTTTAATGATCCTTTCGTTAGGCCGGGTTCACACCAGTGTATTTTTGGTCTGAGTGCTGACTGTGAAAAAACAGACCTCACACTGATAGGACACAAAGCAATGTTATTCAATGGAGCAATGCAGGTGAGTGATTATTTTTTTTTTCACTGACCGAATCTGCATGTGAAAAAATCATAGAATACACTAGTTTCTTCTGTGTGTCTTCAGACTCGTCCATAGAAGTCTAATGGTGTGTAGAAAAAGTAAATCTCTTACAGAACACCCATATAGCATGTGTCGCGGGCGGGGAGGAGGGTGTCAGCACACTACGCTCACCCCTTCTGCTCGGGTCCGGTGGCTGCTGCTCAGTGGTGGCTCGAGCGGTGGGCCGGATGCCGGGGGCTTCTCGAGCGGCACTCCTCGCCCGTGAGTGAAAGGGGGTTTGTTGGGTGTGGGGATGATTATTGTCCGTGACGCCACCCACGGTTGTGGTGATTTCACCACCGCTGCTCAGTACTGGGGTCCCGGGGATGGTGATGCGGAGCAGCCAGGTGTTGTGTTGCCCCTCCGTGGGTAGGGGTTGGTGATCCCGGGGCCCGGTGATGGTTTGGGAGGTGCAGGGCCTGGTGGGGTGCAGGGACGCGGGGGCAGCGCTGTGCCTTGCGGCACTGTGGTACTCACTCAGCCTGAGACATGGACACAGTTTTACGGTAAACCAAATGGCTGGATAGACGGTTCCACGGACGGCTGCACTTGCTCTCCCGGTAGGTGACAGTGATGTCCCTCTTCCTTGCACCTTTGTGTACTTTTCAAACAACAAACAACCACTCTGTACATTCCCTGACCCCTTTTATTCACAGAACGGTCTCCCTGTACCTAAGTGGGGGTCTACCTAGGTTGGAACGGGTGGACCTTCGGGGCCCGGTGTCAGTGGTGCTAGACAGTGGGGTAGAGGAAACAATCGGTTCCTCCTCCCTGCTATAGTGTGGAGCAGGTGGAGGTGTAGGGGAGCTGGGTACAGGTTCATCCCTGGGCACTGGCACTGGTTCTGGCTCACGGTTAACCGCTTCCACTACTTCTTCATCCACGGGTTGTGGGAACAGTATCACTGGAAGAATCACCGCGCCGTTCTGTGTAGGCCAGTTTGCTGGGAAGTCACCCATTACAGTGTGGATTACCTCTGCTGCCTTCTCCGCTGGTGGAGGAACCGGTACTTCGGCCTCTGCCTTCAACGCTGGGGGGCACCTTTTTAGATGGTCCCGGGAAACTGTGGCCAGGGTGCCCCCTTGGTCACGACTGATCTGGTAGGCCTTCCCATCTTCCCTTTCTGTGGGTTGTATGACGTAAGGGACTTGCTCCCACTGATCATCCAGCTTGTGGGCCTTCCTCTTCCGTTTCAGCACCACATCTCCTGGCTGAAAAGGACCTGCGGACGCCTTCTGATTGAACCGGTGCTCCTGCTGTTCTCGACTTCGACTGAGGTTTTTCTCCACATACTCCTGGATTTGCCGGTATTGTGCTCTCCTCCGACTTTCCCACTCCGCCGTCGAAGGGAGTGCTTCTGGGGCCTCCAACCCCATCTCCAGATCCACCGGCAGGCGGCCAGGCCGAGCCCTCATCAGATACGCTGGAGTGCACTTCGTCGAGCTAGAGGGGATATTATTGTACATGTCGACCAAGTCGGGTAACTTTTCCGGCCACAGGTTCCGTTCTTCCAGGGGTAGTGTCTTGAGAAGCCCCAGGACCAAGTGGTTCATTTTCTCGCACATGCCGTTGGTTTGGGCGTGGTACGGAGTGGTCCGGATTTTCTTGCAGCCGTACAACTGGCAGAATTCGTGGAACACCTCTGCTTCAAAGGCCGGGCCTTGGTCAGTCAGCACCTTCTCGGGGTACCCACGGGGTCGGCAAAAATAAGCCTGGAACGCTCGAGCAGCAGTTCGACCAGTCAGGTCCTTAACGGGGACTACCACCATAAATCTTGAGTAGTGGTCTACAATGGTCAATGCGTAGGTGTACCCACTTCGGCTAGGGGTGAGCTTGACATGGTCTAGGGCGACCAGCTCCAGCGGCTAATGGGTGACTATTGGATGTAAGGGTGCCCTCTGGCTAGTCTCGTCCTTTCTCCTCAGCGTACAAGGACCGCATTCTCGGCACCAGGCTTCCACCGATTCACGCATCCCACTCCAATAGAACCGCTCCCTCAACGGCATCTCCAGCTTCTTCCACCCGAAGTGGCCAGCACCATCATGGTATGCCCGCAGGACAGTAGCGACGTCAGCTTGAGGAATGACCAACTGGCATATTTTCTCATGGGTCTTCGGGTTGATCAGCTCACGGTACAGCCTCCCTTGGTGTAGGTAAAGCCGTTTCCGTTCTTTCCACAAGCGTTGGGCTTCGGCCGGAGCGGCAGGGTCTATTCCCGTAGCGCCTTGTTCCACCAGAGTCTTGACAAGGCGAACAGCCGGCGCTTGGTCCTGAGCTTCCTGCCACTCTTGATTGGGCCGTGGGTCCAGATCCACCCGTTGCTGATGCACTTGTACCCTCTCAGTAGGCGGCTGGTGAAACGCAGGCAACTCGATCTCCTCGAGGTCGTCATCCTCGCACCCCTCTTCTGACAAATGGGGCATTCGGGAGAGTGCATCAGCATTTATGTTGACACGACCAGCTCGGTACTTTATGGTGAAATCATAGTTGGCTAGCCGGGCTACCCACCGCTGCTCCAGTGCGCCCAACTTGGCCGTGTTCAGGTGAGTCAGCGGATTGTTGTCCGTAAACGCGGTGAATGTTGCTGCCGCCAAGTAGTGGCGGAACCGCTCCGTGATAGCCCACACCAACGCCAATAGCTCGAGCTTGAAGGAGCTGTAGTTCTCAGGGTTCCTTTCGGTCGGCCGGAGTTTTCGGCTAGCGTAGGCAATCACCTTCTCCTTTCCGTCCTGGACCTGGGATAGGACCTCTCCTAGCCCCACGTTACTGGCGTCCGTGTGGAGGATGAACGGGCGCCCATAATCAGTGTACGCCAGGACCTCTTCTCCGGTCAAGGCCGCCTTCAACTGGCAAAAGGACTCCTCATGCTTGTTCTCCCACGACAGTGGGGCTCCAATGGGTCTACCACCTTTGGTCTGTCCCACGAGGAGGTCTTGCATGGGGGCAGCCATCTTTGTGTACCCCTTTATAAAGCGCCGATAGTACCCCACCAGACCCAGAAACTGCCTTACTTCCCTCACTGTAGTTGGTCTCGGCCAGCTCTGGATGGCAGTAATCTTCTCAGGGTCGGGGGCGACACCATCCGCACTCACCACATGCCCTAGATACTGCACCCTGGGTTTCAGCAGGTGGCATTTAGAGGGCTTCAATTTCATCCCGTACTTGGCAAGGGACGCGAACACCTCGGCCAGGTGCTCCAGATGGGCTTCATACGTCTGGGAATAAACAATCACATCATCCAAGTACAACAGGACGGTCTCGAAGTTTAAATGTCCCAGACAGCACTCCATCAACCGTTGGAAGGTTCCGGGGGCATTGCACAGCCCAAACGGCATGCTATTGAATTCGCAGAGCCCCATCGGGGTGGTGAAGGCGGTCTTCTCCCGGTCCTCTGGGGCCACCGCCACTTGCCAGTATCCGCTGGTGAGGTCAAGGGTCGAGAAGTAGTTTGCAGTTCTCAGTGCAGCCAAAGACTCTTCAATACGAGGTAATGGATAGGCATCTTTATGGGTTATCTGGTTGATCTTCCGGAAGTCCACACACATCCGCATGGTACCATCCTTCTTCTTGACCAGTACCAACGGAGCGGCCCAGGGACTACAGCTGCCCCGAATAACCCCTGCCTCCTTCATATTCCTCAACATATCTTTGGCACACTGGTAATGTGCAGGGGGAATAGGTCTATACCTCTCTTTGATAGGGGGATGTTCACCGGTGGGAATGTGGTGTTGGACCCCCTTGATCTGCCCAAAGTCTAGGGGGTGCTTACTGAAAACCTGTTCGTACTCCTGCACCACCCTGTATACCCCTGCCCTGTGATGTGTAGGGGTATCATCAGTGCCTACATGTAGCTGTT
Organism: Anomaloglossus baeobatrachus; assembly: GCF_048569485.1. Lineage (NCBI taxonomy): Eukaryota > Metazoa > Chordata > Amphibia > Anura > Aromobatidae > Anomaloglossus > Anomaloglossus baeobatrachus. Next base: position 394,211,801 of record NC_134354.1, on the reverse strand, counting down.
GATGCCACTCCTTTGTTTCCCCCTGGGGTGGGGAAGTGCTGGTGGTAGGTGGGAGTGTGGATGGACTGGCTTCATGGATAGTGTGAGGGTCCAGGGTGAGCAGCTTGGCAATGGTGGCATACCGGGGAAGCCTGACTTCTTCCTCTCCACAGTTCAGCACTCTCACAGGCACTCTCCCTTTCTTCATATCCACCACCCCTCGGGCGGCCATTACAGTGGGCCAGTGCTCGGAAGGCATGGGCTCCATCATCGCAGGGTAGTCACGCCCCTGAGGCCCTACTGCTGCCCTACACCAGATCATCATCTCACTCCTAGGGGGCACAGTCAATGGAGCAACATCCATCACTCTCACTCCACCAATCTCCCCTCCTGTTGAGCTTACATGCTGGCGGTACATCAGGGCTCGGATCTCACGCTGCACAGCCCTCTGCCGGCTCCCTGCCGCTGTGGCGGCCAGCTGCTGTAATAGGGTTAACACATCAGCCATGCAGTGTTCCATCACATTGGTTCCCAGCACTATTTTCGGGTTATGATCACTGGGCTCATTCATGATCACAATCATACCCTGGTGTTGCAGTTCAGCTTGCCCCACTGTCATAGCCACTTGTTTATACCCCACCTGGGTCAATGGAAGTCCATTAGCGGCAATCAACGTTATACTATTGTCTGGGGGCGCCAGCTCGTCTATGGCCCAATACCGCTGGTACAACGTGTACGGTATGGTAGTTACCTGTGATCCAGTGTCCAAGAGAGCCATCACTGGTATGCCGTCCACAGCCACGGGGATGATGGGGCGGGCCCCGATGTATCGGTCCCGCCAGTCCGGGGGGCCACGATGTTCTACTCCTGAGGATTGGCCCGGGGCCCCAGGGGTTGCTCGTTTAACGAGCACTGACGGAAGTAATGACCCGGCTTACGGCACTTGTAGCAGATTGGGGTTCTGCTCCGCGGATTGTTAGCACTTCTCCGCTGCATCCAGGGAACGTCCTCGGGACTGTCAGCAAGTTGTATCTGTGCTGGAGGCTGAGATCTGGTCAGAGGTTGGAGGGCAGCAAGGATCTTGGCAAGGTCTCCGTCCATGCGACGGACCTGGGCTGCCAGTTCTTCCACTGTGCTGCTCGGGGCTGCCGGTATTGGAGAGGTTGGTTTGGCTGAGGCCGCCACAACGGGAGCCGTCTCGACGGGCCATGGGGCGGGTTCCAGAACTTCGGCAGCTGGGGGCTGTAGTGCTTTAATGGCCCGCTTCTTTAACACAGCAAAGTCCACATCAGGGTGTTCCAGGGCCCACAGCCGGAGTTGTTTACGATCCTCAGGGGACCTCATCCCCTGCGCAAATTGCTCCACTAACATCTTGTTGCTATCCGCCTCATTGATAGGATTCACCCGCTTCAGCGTGCGGAGGGCGGTCTGCAGACGTAAAGCATAGTCCCAAATGCTATCCCCAGCTCGTTGCCGGCACTGGTAAAACTGCATCCTCAGCTCAGCTTCAGTCCGGGTCTCGAAGGCAGTCTGTAGCTTCTCAAAGATGGTGGCTACAGAGAGCCGGTCCCCCTCTGCCCAGGTCTCCTCTTCCTGCTCCGCCGCACCAGTTAACTGGCCTAGCACTATCGCTGCACGTTGCTTATCAGTCAGGGGGTACAGCTCTAGCAACGGGTTAAGCTTTTTTCCGGAAGGCCTGTAGGGCATCCGGTTTCCCGTCATACTGCGGTAGCCAGGCAGCTCCGGGCGCATAGGGCAAGGAGAACGGCATGACCTGAGCGAGCGCGGGGGCCGCGGCACCTCCCGCCGATGCGGCCGGGACCTGGGCAGGCCCATTCCCATCCGCGGGTGCCGCTGCGGCTGCGACCACCGCTCCTCCAGCGGCTCCGTCGGGCGCAGACATCTTGTTTCCGTCCCCCTTAGCTCTTTCCGGCCCCTCCTCTCTCGGGGCGGGGTTTTGGCCTTCGCGCCTCTACTACTCGAGAAGACGCTCGAGCGGGAACTTTTCGCGCCAAAGATGGCGGCTTCTGAAATTTTTCGGCTGGATACCTCCGGCGGTAACAAGGCGCACCTCTACCAGACGGCAGAGTGGTAAGATCCTGTTCGTGACGCCAAGTTGTCGCGGGCGGGGAGGAGGGTGTCAGCACACTACGCTCACCCCTTCTGCTCGGGTCCGGCGGCTGCTGCTCAGTGGTGGCTCGAGCGGTGGGCCGGATCCCGGGGGCTTCTCGAGCGGCACTCCTCGCCCGTGAGTGAAAGGGGGTTTGTTGGGTGTGGGGATGATTATTGTCCGTGACGCCACCCACGGTTGTGGTGATTTCACCACCGCTGCTCAGTACTGGGGTCCCGGGGATGGTGATGCGGAGCAGCCAGGTGTTGTGTTGCCCCTCCATGGGTAGGGGTTGGTGATCCCGGGGCCCGGTGATGGTTTGGGAGGTGCAGGGCCTGGTGGGGTGCAGGGACGCGGGGGCAGCGCTGTGCCTTGCGGCACTGTGGTACTCACTCAGCCTGAGACGTGGACACAGTTTTACGGTAAACCAAACGGCTGGATAGACGGTCCCACGGACGGCTGCACTTGCTCTCCCGGTAGGTGACGGTGATGTCCCTCTTCCTTGCACCTTTGTGTACTTTTTGGTTGTGATGGGTCCCCACCGGTAACACGCTCCCCGGCTTCAAGCTGGACCGGGGGAGCTCTACTCTTTGCCCGCAGGCGCTGGCCCTAAGAAACTGGTGCCTTGGCGGTGGCGGTGTCTCTTCTATACTGGCTGGGCCGTTGCCTTCAATCGGGACTTGGTTGTTGGGGGATCTACGTCCCCTTCACTGACGGATTCGGCAAATTATGGCGACTCCAAGCCTTGCCAGGGTCCGAGAGGCCCCTGCCCTGGTGCTGACTGTCCTTCGGAACACTGCTCCAGACCGCCGGGCACACAGCCTACGGGGTCCTTCCAGGAACTTCCAAACGGTCCCCCTCCAGACAGTCACCGCCGTTGCTGACCTTGCTGACCTGGTCCTACACACAGCTGGACTACTTCAGGCTCTCTCTCTCTCTGTCACCACTCTTGCTTTCCTCCTTTACCACTTTACTTCTTTCTACTTTCACTTCCTTAACTCCTCTTTGCTGTTTACTCAAGCCCTGCCTGGGCTAATCTGCCTGGTACTTCCTGCCTCCAGAGCTGTGAACTCCTCGTGGGCGGAGCCAACCGCCTGGCCCACCCCCTGGTGTGCATCATCAGCCTCTGGAGGAAGGCAACAAGGATTTTTGGTTAGCTTAGATGTTCCTACCTGGGATGTAGGGTGTGGTGGTGTGTGACCTGTGTCCCCTGGCTTGCCCAGGGCGACACACATGCATTTTTTTATAAATACACTGCAACTCTGTAACATAAGAAAGTGTAAATGATCTTGTAAATTATCTCAGTATTTTCAGTAACAGCGCAGTCATCTGCTGTAGTTTTCCTATACCCAGAATTAGGGTGAGCCACTGTAGATGTAATAAGGGTTACTGGCTAGGGGCCCACGTAGATGTTTTGCCACGCCTTAGCTGAACCACTAGCCCAGGTGTCGGGTACCTTTTTGGCTGAGAGAGCCATGAATGCCACATATTTTAAAATGTAATTTCTTAAAGAGCACTTTACACGCAACGACATCGCTAACGAGATGTCGTTGGGGTCACGGAATTCGTGACGCACATTCGGCCTCGTTAGCGATGTTGTTGCGTGTGAAATGCATGAACGACCGTTAACGATCAGAATTTCTCACCTAATTGTTGATCGCTGACACGTCGTTCTAATCCCAAATATCGTTGCTGCTGCAGGTACAATGTCGTTCGTCGTTCCTGCGATAGCACCCATCGCTACGTGTGACACCGCAGGAATGAGGAACAACCTCGTACCTGCGGTTGCCCGCAATGAGGAAGGAAGGAGGTGGGCGGGATGTTCGTCCCGCTCATCTCCGCCCCTCCGCTTCTATTGGGTGGCCGCTTAGTGACGCTGCTGTGACGCTGCACGAACGGCCCCCTTAGAAACGAGGCTGTTCGCCGGCCACAGCGACGTCGCTAGGCAGGTAAGTATGTGTGACGGGTGTAAGCGATGTTGTGTGGCACGGGCAGCGATTTGCCCGTGACGCACAACCGACGGGGGCGGGTGCTTTCACCAGCGACATCGCTAGTGTTGTCGCTGTGTGTAAAGTACCCTTAAGAGCCATACTCACCAGGGGGGAGCTGCGGTGGTTGAACGGCTCAGAAGATCCCATGAGGCAGGGTAGACAATGCTGCGGGCTCAGAGGAGGGGGTGTTGCGGCTCAAGAAGGTCAGTGTGCAGAGGGTCGGCGATACTGCAGCAGGCTCGTGAGGTGTCATGGCAGCAGGCACCACTGATTTGCTGACGGGCTGCTTTGAACCTTTCGCAGTTGACAAAATCGACTTTAAGAAAATGACTGTGGCACGTGCACAGATCGACATGATGGACTTCAAGAAAATGGCCGTGGAGTCCTATCTGCGCATGAACAGCCCCCATTCTATTAGATTAGGTGGGCTGCCCAGCTCTATATAATTGTACACCACAAAGACAGACGCCCCAATTTACCCAACCAACACTAAAGGGAAAGCATAAAAATAGAAAAATCCAGCATAACAATAAAAAAATGGGTAATAAAAGATGTATAAAATAGGTATTGCGGTATTGGTCGATATTTTGCACTGCCATAGTATACATAGCACAAGCAATCAGACAATAGCATCTTCAGATCCCCTAAGGGCAATTAATAAATACAGTAAAATGTTTTAAACAGTTTTTAAAAATATGAAATAAAAATAAAAAAAAAATAGAAAAGATCAAATTACTCCCCTTTCTCGACATTAAAAATAAAACAGTTAAAAAAAACATGTTTGGTATTCCCGAGTTGGTAAAAGTTTGACGTATCAAAATATAAACCAAATCAATCCTATTGGTAAATAGAGTAGCAAGAAAAGAAAAATCAGAAACTGCAGAATTACCATTTTTTCGCCACTGCAACATTGCAATAAAATGCAATAAAAAGCGATCAAAACATTGTATCTGCACCAAATGGTATCAGTCAAAACATCAGCTCCGGGCACAAAAAATAAGCCATCACACAGCCTGATATCCCAAATATTGAAAGCATTATGGGTTTCAGGAAATGGCACTACATGTAAATATGTTTTTGACAAATTTTCTAATTTTTTCCACTAGTTAAATAATATTGCCAGGTCAGTATTACCAGATATTAAGCATAGTAAATAATAAAACCTAACAGACTCTGTCCTCCTCTCTTATTTTTTCTCATAACTTTCCTCCCAATTCTTCAATCTGCTGCATCTCCTCCCCTCCTGGTCCGCTCCTGATCCCCATATTTACTTGGCTTTCTATCTTTCTACTTGTCTTTTTTTTTTATAAAGCTCTTTCCCTTTCTCTCCTACTTTTTCCCCTTTCTCATCTATTCTCATCTATTCCTTCAATTTATGTTTCTATTAGTTTATTTTGTTTTTAGGTTTTATGAGACCATTGGAACTATTCTGTTCATCAGGATTTCCTTGTCTACTGTGTATTTCAGCTGTAGGAGCTCTCTATTCGCTTGCCTTTTCATGTCCAGTTTTATCTCATTTTTATGCCCTTTCTACTCACTGATACTGTTTGTTCTCTTTTTTTTGTTGTAATGCCATATAAAACTTTGAACTTGCAATTTCAACTCACATGGAGATTGTTTCCCCCTTTCTAGTGCATCACATGGTAAAATAAATGGTGTCCATTTCAAAAGCACAACTGGTCCTACAAAAAAACAAGCCCTCATAAGGCCATATCAATCTAATATATATATATATATATATATATATATATATATATATATATATATATATATATATATATATATAAGTAAAAAAAACATGGGAGCATTAAAGGTTATTTCCCCACATAGCACACTCTGTAGAACAAACAGAAAGCAGGAGAAAAACCAGAGTATAGTGCAAAAATAAGAATTTTTATTAGTGGAACTGGCACAAAGGGAATTTTTCAGGACAACGCAAGGACAGTTGTGAAAAAATCATCAAATGTACATCTGTTTAACATAACAAATGCAAGTAAGTACAGCATAAATGGGTACAATAAGAGTCAAGATGGATAGGACAGGCACTATGTATGCCCAGATCCACAAATATAGTGCAACACTAGTATGTGGAGCAATGTATATTTGCAATTATATTTCAAGTGGTGAAAAAATCCCCAGTAAAATTGTATTTAGCACCAAAATATTGCACAGTGCCGTAGCAGCATAACGTGGTAACATATGTAAACATCACTGATAAGTCATGTCCATATGGGTCTAATCATAATCAGGGCATGTAAAAAACACCTGAACCCACATGGATACATACAGTCATATGAAAAAGTTTGGGCACCCTATTAATGTTAACCTTTTTTCTTTATAACAATTTGGGTTTTGCAACAGCTATTTCAGTTTCATATATCTAATAAATGATGGACTCATTAATATTTCTGGATTCAAATGAGGTTTATTGTACTAACAGAAAATGTGCAATCCGCAATTAACCCCATAGCGACGGCCTAACGTCTCAAGACGTCGGAAAAACAGGGTACTTATTCTGTTCCGACGTCTTGAGACGTCAGGCCGGAAAAAGCTTGTAGCGCCCCCCAGTGACGAAAAATCTCGGGGGTTTCAGCTACCAGAGGTAGCTGAGACCCCCAAGATTATGAATCGGGGTGTTTTTTTTGGACCCCGTTAATGCGATCGCCGGTATACACCGTATACCGGCGACAACATTAAAAATAAATAAATGGCCGGTAAAATTGATTTATTTCTCATCTGACATGATCAAACATGTCAGATGAGAAATAAATATGAGCCCTTAGTGCCCCCAAAGCCCCCGGTACCGGAGAGTCCCCCCACCACCCCTACCCCCCCTCCGGAAAATCCAAGATGGCGCCGACGCGCGCTGAAAACTCCCGCCGCTGCCGGCTCTGCATTCATTTCCCTCCGATCTGAAATGATCAAACATTTCAGATCGGAGGGAAATGTCCTCCCCCTGACCCCTCCTCCGGTACACCGGAGATCTCTGGTCCCCAGAGCCCCCTCCGGTCTCCAGAGCCGCCTCCCCCCTCCCCCCTCCGGAGCGTGGAAGATGGCGGCCGCATTCATGCTGCTCTTTCTGCAGAAAGTTGTCCCCAGGTCACCCCCCGCCACCCCCCGTCACCCCCCCCAGCCCCCGGTTATACGTTACCTGGCTGCTGCTGCTCCGGCCCCGCGATCACGCCGCCTCCTTCTTGAAAGCTGGTGGCGCATGCGCAGACAGCGGCTGTCAGCTGGCTGACGTCGCTACTGCACAGGTTGCTCCACTGTGGACCGGGGGAGGGTGAGTGCGGTAATCTGCAGCCACACTCCTCACATGGAGAGACTGCTGTTCTAGAAAATGGGGGGGTACATTCTGTGAGCGTGCCCCTCATATTCTAGAATGAGGTTACTGCAGGTCACTCTGCCCTAGGTTGGACCGGGGCAGTGTGAGTGCAGTATTCTCAGATTACTACACCCACACTGCTCATGGAGAGCTTGCTCTTCCAGAAAATGGGGGATACGTTCCCTGAACGTGCCCCCCATATTCTAGAAGATCCAGAGTCGGCGTGGGACCTCCAAAATGGATTACAGCGACCGAAATTTATTTATTTTCAATAAATTGGTAAAAGAGGAATGTTTCGGGGAGTTTTTTTTTCAAATACATTTTTTTTTTGTCTTTATTTTTTTCTATTACTTGACTGGGTTAGTAATGTCTGGTATCTGTTCAGATGCCGTGACATCACTAACCCCAGGGCTTGATGCCAGGTGACATTACAGCTGGTATCAACCCCATATATTACCCCGTCTGCCACCGCACCAGGGCGCGGGATGAGCTGGAGCAAAGCGCCAGGATTGGCGCATCTAATGGATGTGTCACTTCTGGGGCGGCTGCGGCCTGCTATTTTTAGGCTGGGAAGAGTCCAATAACCATGGCTCTTCCCACCCTGAGAATACCAGACCCCAGCTGTCTGCTTCACCTTGGCTGGTGATCTAATTTGGGGGGGACCCCACGTTTTTTTTTTTAAAAAAACGCCTGAGGAGCCCTCCAAATTGATCACCAGCCAAGGTGAAGCTGTCAGCTGTGGTTTGCAGGCTACAGCTTTCTGCTTTACCCTAGCTGGCTATCAAAAATAGGGAGGACCCCACGTCGTTTATTTTAATTATTAATTTTTTGGGGGGCTAAATACAAGGCTAGGCACCCTTTAGTGCCACGTGAAAGGCACTAAAGGGCGCCAGCTTAGAATATGCAGGGGGTGGGATGTTATATTTGTTTGACATCTATCCATTCATCCATTGTAGCATTTTAGGCTGTGCGCCCACAATCGGGATTTGCAGCGTTTTGGGCGCAGAGTGTTTTCCCTGCATCCATAACGCTGCGTTGTGCAGTAGAAGCACAGTGGAAGGATTTTTAGAAATCCCGTGCCCACTGTGCTTCTCTTCTCCGCAGCATAAACTGACCTGTGGCGTGGCTTCCCGAGCCTCAGCATGTCAATTTATGCTGCGGAGATGAGTGTTCTCTGCAGGTAGCATAGAGCTCCACAGCGGCCTGAACCCAAATCGTGGGCATGGGCAGCTGCGCTCTCCCGTGGACAACACTCACATCTCTGCAGGAAGGCTGACACTGTGTACTAGATGCTGTGTCGCTGGATCATGGCCACATAGCCTAAAAGTGAGACATTTGTTGCTACAGCAACATTTTTGTGAAGTACCTGTGGATTCAAAATGCTTACTATAATCCTGAATAAAATCCAGTTTCCAAAATGGAGTCACTTGTGGGGGGTTTCTAATGTATGGGTACCCAAGGGGCCCTGCAAATGTGACATGGTGCCCGCAATTTATCTCAACTTTTCCAGAATTCAAATGGTGCTGCTTCCATTCCAAGCCCTCCCATTTATCCAAACAGAGGTTTTTGGCCACATGTGGGGTATCCCTGTGCTCATAAGACATTGGATAACAACCTGTTGGGTCCACGGTTTGTTGTTGTCTCTTGAAAAAGTGAGAAATTTGATGCTGAATCAACATTTTTGTGAAAAAAATGAAAATTTTCAATAAGGCAACCTAAGCTTATCAAATTCTGTGAAGTATTCGTGGATTCAAACTGCTCACTATACACCTAGATAAAAGCCTTGAGGTGTCTTGTTTCCAGAATGGAGTCACTTGTGGGGGACAGCCACTGTTTAGGCACCTCAGGGGCTCTCCAAATGTAACCTGGCATCCGCTATTGATTCCAGCCAATTTTGCAGTCAAATGGCACTATTTCCCTTCTGAGCCCTGCTGTGCACCCAAGCAGTTGATTTCCACCACATATAAGGTATCGCCAAACTCAGGAGAAATTGCACAATAAATGTTATGCTTAATTGTTTCCTTTTACTCTTGTAAAAAAAAAAGCTACCTGGTTGAAATAACAATTTTGTGGTAAAATTTTATTTTTTTTTTTTTCATGGCTCAACGTTTTAAAATTCTGTGAAGCACCTGGGGGTTCAGGGTACTCACCAAACATCTAGATAAATTCCTTGAGGGGCCTAGTTTCCAAAATGGGGTCACTTGTGCGTGGTTTCTGCTGTTTAGGTACCTTAGGGGTCCTCCAAATGTGACATGGTGCCCGCAATCTTTTTCAGCCAAATTTCCTTTCCAAAATTCAAATATTGCTCCTTTCGTTCCAAGCCCTCCCATTTTTCCAAGCAAAGGTTTCAGACCACATGTGAGGTATCACCGCGCTCATAAAAAAGTGGTTAACAAACCTTGAGGTCAAATTTTTGGAATTACCTCTTGAAAAAGTGAGAAAATTGATGCTAAAGCAACATTTTTGAGAAAATTATTAAAATTTTCAATATGACAACGTAACGTTAACAAAATCTGTGAAGTACCTGTGGATCTAAAATGCTCACTATACCCCTAGATAGAAGCCTTGAGGGGTCTAGTTTCCAAAATGGTGTCACTTGTGAGGGATTTCTTCTGTTTAGGTACCTTAGCGGACCTGTAAATGCAACATGGTGCCCGCAATCTATTTCAGCCAAATTTGCTTTCCAAAATTCAAATATTGCTCCCTCTGTTCCGAGCCCTCCCATTTGTCCAAACAGAGGTTTCTGACCACATGTGGGGTATCGGCGTGCTCATAAGAAAGTGGGGAACAAGTTTTGGGGTCAATTTTGTTGTGTTATTTCTTCTAAAAGTGAATAAATTTGGGTTAGAGCAACATTTTTAGGTAAAATTTAATTTTTGCTTTTTTTCATTCCACATTGCTTTTGTTCATGTGAAGCACCTGAAGGGTTAATAAACTTCTTGAATGTGGTTTTGAGTACTTTGGGGGGTGCAGTTTTTAGAATGGTGTCACTTTTGGGTATTTTCTGTCATCTAGGCCTCTCAAAGTCACTTCAAATGTGATGTGGTCCCTAAAAAAATGGTTTTGTAAATTTTGATGTAAAAATGAGAAATCGCTGATAAACTTTGAACCCCTCTAACTTCCTAACGAAAAAAAAATTTGTTTCCAAAATTGTGCTGATGTAAAGTAGATAAGTGGGAAATGTTATTTATTAACTATTTTGTGTCACAGAAATCTCTGGTTTAACGGTATAAAAATTCAAATGTTGAAAATTGCAAAATTTTCAAAATTTTTGCCAATATTCAATTTTTTTCATAAATAAACGCAAAAAATATTGTCCTAAATTTGGTACTAACATGAAGTCCAATATGTGACGAAAAAACAATCTCAGAATCACCGGGATCCGTTGAAGCGTTCTAGAGTTATAACCTCATGAAGTGACACTGGTCAGTTGGTCTGGTCATTAAGGTGAAAATTAGCTCCGTCACTAAAGGGTTAAACAAAATTGGACCGGTGCAAAAGTATGGGCACCTCAACATAAAAGTGACATTAATATTTTGTAGATCCTCCTTTTGCAAAAATAACAGCCTCTAGTCGCTTCCTGTAGCTTTTAATTACCATTCCTGTTTACAAAACAATTCCAGTTCAGTTAAGTTTGATGGTCGCCAAGCATGGACAGCAGGCTTCAAATCATCCCACAGATTTTCAATGATATTCAGGTCTGGGGACTGTGATGGCCATTCCAGAACATTGTAATTGTTCCTCTGCATGAATTCCTGAGTAGATTTGGAGCAGTGTTTTGAATCATTGTCTTGCTGAAATATCCATCCCTGCGTAACTTCAAATTCGTCACTGATTCTTGTACATTATTGTCAAGAATCTGCTGATACTGAGTTGAATCCATGCGACCCTCAACTTTAACAAGATTCCCGGTGCCGGCATTGGCCACACAGTCCCAAAGCATGATGGAACCTCCACCAAATTTTACTGTGGGTTGCAAGTGCTTTTCTTGGAATGCCGTGTTTTTTTGCCTCCATGCATAACGCCTTTTTGTAAGATCAAACAACTCAATCTTTGTTTCATCAGTCCACAGGACCATCTTCCAAAATGTAACTGGCTTGTCCAAATATGCTTTTTCATACCTCAGGCGACTCTGTTTGTGGCGTGCTTGCAGAAATGGCTTCTTTCGCATCACTCTCCCATACAGCTTCTCCTTGTGCAAAGTGCGCTGTATTGTTGACCGATGCACATTGACACCATCTGCAGCAAGATAATGCTGCAGGTCTTTGGAGGTGGTCTGTGGATTGTTCTTGACTGTTCTCACCATTCTTCTATGCCTTTCTGATATTTTTCTTGGCCTGCCACTTCTGGGCTTAACAAGAACTGTACCTGTGTTCTTCCATTTCCTTACTATTTTCCTGACAGTGAAAACTGACAGTTTAAATCTCTGAGACAATTTTTTGTATCCTTCCCCTGAACAATTATGTTGAATAATCTTTGTTTTCAGATCATTTGAGAGTTGTTTTGAGGAGCCCATGATGTCACTCTTCACAGGAGATTCAAATAGGAGAACAACTTGCAAGTGGCCACCTTAAATACCTTTTCTCATGATTGGATACACTTGCCTATGAAGTTCAAACCTCAATGAGGTTACAAAAGCAACGTAGTGCTTTAGTAAGTCAGTAAAAAGTAGTTAGGAGTGTTCAAATCAAGAAATTGATAAGGGTGCCCATACTTTTGCACCGGTCAAATTTTGTTTAAATGCGGATTGCACATTTTCTGTTAGTACAATAAACCTCATTTCAATCCAGAAATATTACTGAGTTCATCAGTTATTAGATATATGAAACTGAAATAGCTGTTGCAAAAACCCAAATTGTTGTAATGAAAAAAGGTTAACATTAATAGGGGTGCCCAAACTTTTTCATATGACTGTATATCATATAAAGTACTATAAATTGTCACAAAAAAGTAATGCTGTACCGCAAGCAATTAAATATAAAGTGCAGCAGAAAACGGAGGGGGGGAGATAAAAAAAAGGTCCCCCTGATGAAATGATTACACTCTAAAAAATTGTGAAACGTACGTCATAGTCCAGGTATCGGGGGACCTGTCTGCTGCAATCCATTGGACATTGTGCTGTACTTCTGGGTGTGACAAATTTTTGATGCAGATATACTGTACCACATGATACCTGCTAGGGTGATGTGCAATACTTCTGTGCAATATATATATATATATATATATATATATATATATATATATATATATAAATATATATATGGGGGTTTTAAATTCCCCCCTATTCTTTTCTGCTTGACTTTATATTTAATTGCTTGCAGTACTGTACTGCATTACTTTTTTGTGACAATTTGTAGTACTTTTTTGGAAATGGGTTTGTAAATCCCTTGACGAAGCTTAATGCAAAACGTGTGTAGTTTTTTTATATTATGTACCATTAAAGACTTTTTGCCATATTTTCCAAACACTATAGTGCCTAAGAGCTATTATTTAAAAGATAGAGTATTGTCTGGCCTCCTGCAGTCATACAGTATATTGTTTTGTCTAGGAAATATATATTACTATCCAACATCTCAAGTATTTTGCTTTCTTCTGTCATTTTGAAATGAAACCTGTTTAGCATCATGGGAAGTTGCAATGGCAAACAATCCAGTCTAAGGCCTCTTTCACACGTCAGTCAACAAAACACATATTTTTCACTAATGTGTTGAAGACGCATTTGGCCCTCCATGTGCCGTGATTTTGGCACACGTGCGTTCTCCGTGTGCTATCCATGATAGCACATGGAGATCATACACTCTTATACTCACCTGTCCCCAGCACTGCTCTCCATGGTGCTGATGTCTCCGCCTCTCCTGTCTCCAGCGCTGCTGTCTCCTCTCTGCTGTTATGTCTGGGTTGCGGTGCAGTGAATATTCATGATTATATGATTCAATAATTTTTTATTATAATTAACCGGCCTGGAAGCAGGAGACAGCAATGGCAGGAGATAGCAGCGCTGGAGATGGGTGAGTATAAAAATCATTTTATTTCAAAAGATAAATGTTTTATCTGGTATGTGTCACATGGATCCCATCACTGTGTGGTCCGTGTGTCATTTGTGATGCCAGAGAAAAATGTATTTGTTTCCGTGTGGAACACATGGATATGTGTGTGCACCCACGGAAACACGGTCAGTGAGAAATCACTGATGTGTGAGTAGACCCATTGATTTTAATGGGTCTGCGTATGTCAGTGATACCGGTATGTGTAAAAATAGCAACATACTGTACGTCCCAGAATCACTGATGTGTGAAGGAGGCCTAAAGCTGAGCTTTTGTAATCTCGTAAAGCCTAAACTAGCTAAAGTTCTAAGAAAAAGATATCCCGTTATTGCATAATTTTCATGCTGTGTGGTTTTTAATATGTAAAGGTAACATAAAATTTTATGTAAAATTAGAAACCTTACAAACATGATAAAACAGCATGCCTATCATCAATGTAAAAAAATAACTGTGGTGGCTCCAGGGTTCTCCAGACCCGGGAGTCCGGGTCGCGCGGCCACTCGGATAAAAGGGGGGATATTTACACGGGATGGTATGGTTGAAGTTCATGATGCCACCCGTGGTGCATGGTAAGATGGAGTACCACCACTGCGATTGGGAGTACCCGGTGGCGATGGTGTGGGCAGCTAGGTGTTTAACCTCTCCACGGGTAGGAAGAATGCCCTGGGACTCGGTGATGGTGACGGGGAGGTGCCGTTGGGACGGTAAGGGTCACTTGCGTACTCACTCAGTCCAATAACGCTGACACCGACAACTGTAGTAAACCAAAGTTCTGGACACCGCTGCCGCTGAGAGGGAGCACGCCTGGATCCCGTGCCCGTTGGTGTTGCCTGTTAGTCTGTGACCTTTGCCTTGGCACCTAGTCTTCTGGTAGGTCCCTTTGGGGTAAAACTAAACGGGTCTTGCTCACCAGTATGGCTAACTGGGTGAGCTTGCGCTCAACGTTCACACTTGGGATTTTCTGGACCATGTAATGGGAAAGTCCTATCCCCCTCGTTGCGCTAGTGCCCCGATTTTGGAGCGGGTGGAGAATGGATCTTGAAGGCTCCATCCTCAGGACACCTAAAGCTCCTTCCTGACCTAGGGTCCACGTATCCCTTCGTGCCCTGGCCCTTGCCCGGTGATGGCACAAGGCCCCCTTAACCAACCCCCCAAGTGGGCGACCCTATTCCACTCAGGTCAGCCACAGGTGTGTCTGGTGGGTGTGGGGCAGAGTGTTCCTAGGATTTTGATTAGCCTGTTCTTGGCAACACCAAAGGTAAAGGACCCATAACCAAGGAGGAGTTGGATACTGTACAGAAGGGCAGATTGCACAATACCCTGTGACGACCAGATAGGCCAGGGCGTCACAGTCCTCCTTGGTTAAACGTAGCTCGTCCCCGAGCTACAGGACATCAGAGGTTTATTTATTTTTTTTTTATTTTTTTTCAAACTGTAGAAAAAAGGTAAGAACGGTTAATATTTTTATTCACACTTTCATCCCACATCAGGGAGGCTTGTCACTTAAATGTTACTAACATTTTAAAGAGTTCATTTCCTAAACGGTGGGACGCTACCGGGTTCAGTTGAAACGGACACTCAACCTGCTCTGTTGCAGCCTCTACCCCCGACAGTCCAGTCCCAATGTCCCGGATCCCATTAACCCACCACCCAAACATCCTGACCCGCTGCATACCTATGGTGGGTCCGTGATCAGGTTAAGGTCACGGGAGTTTATCTCGTGATGCCACTTGCGGGTTGCGGTTATGTTGATGGAACCGCCGCTGCACAGTCTTTTATCACTGGGGCTGATGGTGATGGCAGCCTGGGTGGTTGGCCCTCCAAAGTAGGGCCAAGTCCCAGGGAGTGGATGAGGAAATCCGGCACAGAAAGAAGGGAGACAACACGATAGCGATACAGTGCAACTCTTGTTTACTCACAGCGATGTGGAGGCAGATGCACTGAGGATGCCTGGTTTCGACCCCTGGTCCTTTTTGTTCCAGTGCCGGTGTGGTAACCTGGTGGCTTCTCTCCCCGTCACCTCTCGCTGGTTGGTGGAATCCCATGGCTTGGAACATTTGGGGGGGTTCCCTACTGTCTGTCGGCAGTCTCTGGTCCGTATGGTGGGCAGTGTAAACCCTGTAGGGTCAGTGTTCTGTTCCAATCCCTGGCTCTATCTTTACTGCTGGTGCCCCCGGATTCTTGGGTCAGTGAGGTCCGTGATGGTCCCCTCACTGTGCAGGTATTTGTCAGGTAGCCTGAAGCATTTGCCTGACCTAGGGCCCTGTGCCCTGTTGGTGCTCTGGTTCCAGGGGTACCTGGCTGTACCCTCTCTGGCAACCACTCTCCTACGCCACATAGGTCACTGCTACACAACCCCGTCTGGAGACACGTCCGTCCCCTTCAACTGTCACTACTGGACTCTCTTGTCTTTTTGTCTGTCCCCTCCCATCTGGTTGTTGTCTAGTGGACTGGACTGGCTCCACCCCATGGCAGCCATCCATTGGGTCCCGGACTAGTCAGTCACCCATGATTGGGAGAGGGAAACTGGGGATGTTTATGTGTTTTGATGTTACTGGCACTGGTTTTCCAGGTCCCTGGGGGTAGGCCCTGCATCTTTGAACCCTGATGGGTTCAGTGGTGCTACACATACCATATAAAATGGTCTACAAAGGTGAGGGTTATCTTTAACAGTTTTTAAAGGTGACCATTCTATTTCCAATGTTCTTGGGCAGGTTGTACAGGATGGGAGTGTGTGTACCTCATCTATCAGTAAAAGCACTATGTGATGTGTCATACAGCTTCTAGTCCCTATTATTTTACAAATCTCCGAAGATAAAGCTGCTCAGGCCAGCACGCCATAGTTTGCTCTTCTTCATATCACTGGCTATGTCCCTGAATATAAATCCACCAATCTACAATATATGCTGAAGCAAACCACTGTCATAGTGAAGCAGGTTTTGCACGGCCTCAACAGTGATGATAGATAGAGAAGTACAACATCATCCTCCCACATTGTATTTGCATTCTCTAAATGATGGAACTGACAGCATGCTGGACAGATTTAGTTAAGTATAAACACATCCGTTATTTCTTCTATATCGTATAGAGCACTTAAGTGCCGGCCTAAATTCATCATAATTTGGCTTCCCATGTTCTTCACTGTTTTAATAAAAAAAATAATATAAATACACAATGTATGCTATTTCATCTACATAATAAAAATTATTTTCAAATAAAAATAAAGATAAAAATCCATTTTCACACTCTGTCCATCTTAGAGAGAGGGAAAACACAGCACTGGGATTTCCATCTGCTTACTCTGCTGTTCCGGATTCCCTTGGCTTAATGCTTCATGTTGGCTCATCTGAGTTAGGATAATACGGTTACTTTGAAAAAACAAAAGACAGCTAATATGCCAACATAATCCAGAGAAGACAGTTCTGTTGGGCAGCCAGAGGAAACTGGAACGCTTTCCTGCATGTGTAAATAAAACAACCCCCTGCCAAATGGACATAAATGTCTATTCATACAATTTAGTCATTATCATATCTCATTAATGATATGTAGTTTTGGATGGATGACCAGCTGGGGCCATATGGGTTAAAACTTTAAACTGGCAAAAGGGTTTTTGAATAAAAATACAGTTTAATTTGTTTCTTTTGTGTTCTGTTTATAATTTATTTTAACCCCATCTTCGTAAAATAGTTAAAAATAAGTATTACCTTCCCCTCCTCTAATGCTAGGTCTACACAGTAGCTTGCAGTGATTTTTTTTTTTATAAACTGCAGTAATAATTTGAGCACACTGGTGCTGCAGACAATCACAATTAATCACTGTAGACCAATGATTGGTTGCAGCGGTCATGTGCTCCCTTTCGGTAGTATTACAATCGTAGCTTGTAAATAATCACCAGGAACAGCTTGAAGGTGATTCTATTATTTTTAATTACGTTAAACTAATGGGGTTAAAGCACTCCAATCACCAGGATTTTCCTATATAACCTAAAGCCAGTGCTATACTGGCACTATCAGGCATATTCTATACATACATTTAGTGGTCAGCTCAGATGTTCAGGTTTTGAAACACAAGCAGGTAAAGCTTGTAAAATGAACAGCTTTTTTGATTGGCAGCGGCTAATAACTTGGGTGGAGATTGATAGTGATTCCTGCCCCCCCACCTGTTGTTCCTCCGCTCTATTATTTACACTAATTCCATTATAGAGGTGTTTTACTAATGGTTGTGGCTACACGCAGTGGCGTAACTAGAGTTGGATGGGCCCCGGTGCAAAGTTTAGACCTGGGCCCCCCCTCCACATACACAGACACTTGGGGTAGGGGATAATGACACTGACATCGGGGTACAGGATAATGACGCTGACACTTGGCTCTCACCCACAGCACCCTGAAATCCCTCTATCAGCACCCAGCTTTCCTATGTTCTGATATTTATCTTGTCCTCAGCACCCAGCTTTCCCATATCAGAGCATGAGAAAGCTGGGTGCTGAGAGATGTATATCAGAACATGGGAAAGCTGGGTGCTGAGAGATGTATATCAGAACATGGGAAAGCTGGGTGCTGAGAGATGTATAGCAGAGCATGGGAAAGTTGGCTGCTGAGGGAAAGAGCCTTTTTCCCTCAGCACAAAACATTTCCATCCCATACTTGTATCTTTGTCCCCCCTGTATAAAGTTCTCAAAATACTATAACAGCCCCCACATAGCCTTCCAAATAATTGTATAAAGGGTCCCACATAACCCTTCATATATTAGAATGCAGATACATAGCCCTCCATATATTATAATGCACCCCCATAATCCTCCATGTATAAAGTAGCCCTTCAATTATAATGCATTTCCCATAGTTCTCCATGTATTAAAATTCACCCCATAGTTCTCCATATATTATACTGCACCACATAGTCCTCCATGTTTTATAATGCACTTCCATAGTCCGTGTATAAGGTAGCCTCCATAGTCCTCCATATATTATAATGTAGCCCCCATAATCCTATATGTATTATAACACAACCCCATAAAACTTCAGATGGTATTATGCAGCCCCATACTCCTCCATGTATAATTCACCCCTATATTCCATGTATAAGGTGTCCCTTCATTTTGTATTATACAGCCCCCCCAACCTCGATTTTAATGCAGCCCTATAGACCTCCAGTATAATGCAGCCTCATAGACCTCTATGTATATTACACGTCTATATTCAATGTATAAGGTGTCCTTCATGTTTATTATGCAGCCTCACCAGGCCTCCATATATAATAATGCAGCCAACCTCTCCAGGCCTCCATGTATAATATAGCAGCCAGCCTCCCCAGGCCTCCATGTATAATATAGCAGCCAGCCTCCCAGGCCTCCATGTATAATATAGCAGCCAGCCTCCCCAGACCTCCATGTATAATAATGCAGCCAGCCTCCCCAGACCTCATGTATAATAATGCAGCCAGCCTCCCCAGGCCTCCATGTATAATAATGCTGCCAGCCTCCCCAGGCCTCATGTATAATAATGCTGCCAGCCTCCCCAGGCCTCCATCTATAATAATGCTGCCAGCCTCCCCAGGCCTCCATGTACAGTATCATGCAGCCTCCCCACCCCAGGCCTCCATGTACAGTATCATGCAGCCTCCCCACCCCAGGCCTCCATGTACAGTATCATGCAGCCTCCCCACCCCAGGCCTCCATGTACAGTATCATGCAGCCTCCCCACCCCAGGCCTCCATGTACAGTATCATGCAGCCTCCCCACCCCAGGCCTCCATGTACAGTATCATGCAGCCTCCCCACCCCAGGCCTCCATGTACAGTATCATGCAGCCTCCCCACCCCAGGCCTCCATGTACAGTATCAGGCAGCCTTCTCACCCCAGGCCTCCATGTACAGTATCATGCAGCTCCCCCACCCCAGGCCTCCATGTACAGTATCAGGCAGCCTTCCCACCCCAGGCCTCCATGTACAGTATAATGCAGCCTCCCCACTCCAGGCCTCTGACCACCGTGTACTCACTTATATATATATAAAAAAAAAACAAGTACTCACCGCTCTCCTCCTTCCACTGCTGCTCTGTCCTGACGTCTCCTTGTTCCACTGTTGCTGTACTCCCTGCTCTCCTCCTTCCACTGCTGCTCGTCCTTCCCTCTCCTCGTTCTCCCGGTGCTGCGGTCGGCGTCCTCCCTCCCTGCGCTCTGTGCACTCAGCACAGCAGTCGCACAGGAGTGACGTCACCGCGCAGGCACTGGGGGAGAATGATGATGCAGAGCGGCGCCGGCCGCTCTATGCTTCATTATTACTGTGCGCGGTGACGGGGGAGGGGGTCCCCGGTGCCGCCGCTAACATCGGGCAGGAGGGCCCGGTGTCGGGGGCGGCAGCAGGTCATATAGTGGGCGCGTGCACTGTGACAGATCAGCGCAGCTTCTCTCTCACTGAGAGGAGCTGGCTGCTGGTCTGCCGGGTCCCCGCAGGCCCCAAACCGCCCGGGCCCGGTCGCGATGGCGACCGCTGCGACCGCGGTAGTTACGCCACTGGCTACACGTCATGGTGGATAGAAGGACCTTGCTGACATCATACCCATGTGAGCAGAATGGGGTTTGGCATCAGCCAACATAGCTGATACCAGGAAGCAACATTATTTTTCTGTTGGCTGAGGCCCTGCCCCTTCTGGTCACATGGGTATGATGTCAGCAAGGTCCTTCTAGCCACCATGATTTATAGCCACAACCTTCTATAATGGAATTAGCATAAATAATAAATAGGAGGAGAATGGACAGGCAGGGGGCTAGAATCACTATCAAACCCCACCCCAGCTATCAGATGCTCGGCACCTGCTGCCAATCAAAATACTGTGCATTTTACAAATTTTGCTTGAGTTTCAAAACCTATATATTCGAGCTGACCACTAAAGGTATGTATAGAATCAGCCTGATAGTGCCAGTATAGCACTGACTTTAGGTTATATTGGAATATCCTGGTGATTGGTGCACTTTAAATAATAATAAATGGAAAACCTCGTCCCCCACTTCAACCACAAACTAGCAGACCAGATGAAATTTCCAATTGTATATAGTCAATATAATTGTAATGTTTCTAGAAGGCAGGGATTTCTATGGTCAAGTATCATCATGTATCACCAAGCTCAATCCCAAGCATGGGATAGGGTTCTGTAAAGCATACTGCCTCTAGAGCAGTGAAACATGTTCTGTGCAGTGACAAGTCATGCTTCCCCCTCTACAGGGATATAACAATAGTGGTCGCAAAGATCGCCACTGCATCCGGGGACGGCAGGGTTAGGGGCACGGCGCCTGCCCTGCAGAGAAGCAGGCGGCTCCTCTCAGTGAGAGAGGAGCTGCACTGTTAAGTGACAGATCACGCCGCCACTATGGCTGCGGAGCCCTGAGCGAAGGACGGGAGGATGCTCTGACAAGAGCAGTGGGGGAACGAGAAGGAGAGGACTTGTTTATTTTTTCTTAACCAGTGAGTACAGGGTGGCCAGAGGCCTATGGGAGTGCATTAAATGGTATGGGGGCTGCATAATATAATTTGAAGTACTAAGGGGCTGCATTATAAAACATGGAGGACTATGGGGTGTATTGAATGGTATAGGGGCTGCATAACACAATATGAAGGACATCTTATACATGGACTATGGAGGTGCATTATAATACATGGAGGCCTATGGGGCGCATTATATGGTATGAGAGCAGCATAATAAAATATGAAGGACTATGGGGCTGCATTATAAAACATGAAGGACTATGGGGCTGCATTATAATATATGGAGGCCAATCGGTGTGCATTAAACAGTATGTGGGCTACATAATACAATATGAAGGACTATGGGGGCTGCATTATAGCATATGAAGGGTTATGTGGGACTCATTATACTATATGGAAAGCTATGAGGGAGCCATTATAGTATTTGGAGAGCTATAAAAGAGGGGGGACAAAGATTAAAGCATGGGATGGGAAGGATTTGTGTTGAGGGAAAGAGGCTGTTTTCCATTCTCTGTTATACATCTTTCCCTCAACACCCAGCATTCCCATGCTCTTATATCAAGGGAAAGCTGGATGCTGATGGAAATATGTATATCAAAACATGGGAAAGCTGTGTGTTGAGGGAAAGATGTATAGCAGAGCATGAGGAACGTGCAAGCTGAGGACTAGATGGATATCCTTTCCTATAAGAAAGCTGGGTGCTGATAGAAAGAAAGATTTCACATCATGGGAAACATGAGTGCTGAGGGAAGGAGCCAATAAGCTGTGACTTTCTGATCCCAGATCCCCCTGAGGTCGCATCAGGTCATGACACACTCATGACAGTACCCCCCCTTCTATGAGGGGCCTTCCTGACCCTCAAGACCAGGTTTATCCAGATGATATACATGAAAGAAATGCACCAACCTACTATTATTAATCTCCGATGCTGTACCCACATTTTTTCTTCCAGACCATAACCCTTCCAGTGTACCAAATATTGGAGAGAGGGGTGAACAAAATGAGAATCCACAATTTATGCCACCTGAAAAGTTGTCAATAAATGGAGGCAGAAATCTTAAACTTAATATTTCTGATCTATAGCCATACAAAATCATTCACATACCAGTCCGGACCTGAAGAACATCTTTCAGTAACAAAGCGTTTGTATATGTCCCCATAACCTAAAGGTTGTTCTGTTGCCATACAGAAGAGAGCCACAAAGAAAATTGTTCCTTTCAGGAGTCCCTGAGCAGTCATCAATTCTAAAAGCAAAGAACTGATGGTGAAAGCTGCTGTAGGCACTAAAAAAGATGATCTACCAGTGGACTCACTGCAACAATTGTTTAACGCAAGCACACTTACAAACACTTGAGCAAAAGATTTAGCGTTATGTAGAGTGGTTAATGCAATAAAGTTTGCCATTTTACTAAACCTAATAAACCCCTACTATAATTACAGTCTTTACATCAAAGAAAGGAAGGTTAGTAATAAAATTCATGGATAAATGTGTTCATGGTCTGTCAGGTATAACTAACGGTAAGTATAGACCTGGATGGACGAGTATGCGGAGTCTTGTAATGAACAGAAACATTTCAATAAGACACAAAATCAACCACATCTTGATGCAACCTTGACCACCAAAAATTACGAGAAAGGAGGTCCAAAGTCGGTTTACTGCTCCCCTAAAATTTGAAGTATAAATGTAAAGTCACAAATAATTTCCTTGAAGGACAAGCAGCAGGAGCATCTCACATAGCCTTTAACACCTCATTCTTAAGATCAGAGCACATGGTGGAGACAGTAGAGAAAAGAGTACTCAGACAGTTATTCTTAGGCCACACGGGGCACTACTGCGATGCTCGCATGAGACTCGGCTCACGTTGGCAGCACAGCAGGGGTGGAGTGTCATGCGAGTGTGCCTGCGTCTGAGGTCCGACCCTGCGAGCGGACCTCAGCTGCAGGGTGCGGGCTGGCGATGCGGAGGGGCGAGCAGGTGCTGAGGAGGAGAGGGCCGGCACAGAGGAGGGGAGGGAGGGATTTCTCTCCCTCTCTCCTCCGTAGCTGGCTATTGCCATTCTCGCTCTGCATGCGCGGTATACCGGTGTACCACGAGTGCATTGCGATTTTCCTCTTGCCCCATTCACTTGAATGGGTGCCAGAGAAAAGAGTCTCGCCTTACAATCGCAGCATGCTGCGATTGTTTTCTCGGTCCGAATAGGGCTGAGAAAATAATCGCTCATGTGCGCTGACACACAGGCTAGAATTGGTCCAAGGGGAATGCGATGTTTTATCGCACTCAATTCACACTGATTTTCTCGCCGTGTGGCTTAGGCTTTACAGAAATCACATCACCTAATAATCTTCCTGGACTGTCAATAAAGCACAGGATTGTGCCTAACCAGGAAGGTCAGGCCCAGTATAATAAGGCCTTCAAGAACATGACACAAAATTAGTTAATTATGAAGGACCCCTATGCAAAGGTGCAAGTTATGTACAAACACCCCTGTCACAGAGGTGCAGAGTTGATAGCAAATACGGGGATAGATGTCACCAGAAGACTACAAGAGAGACCATGCGTCTGGGCAAAACAAGCCTTCATCATATTGGCCCCCACTCCAGTATCCAAGGGAACATTAATCATTTCAGTTTTCATACTTATAACAACCTCTTGAGGTAGGACAACTGAGATGCACATGGAGCAAATATTTACTCCCAGGCTGTAACTCTCCACACAGCCTGGGGTCAGAAGTTTTTCAGGTCTTTAGCTTAAGTACCAAAGGACAGGCACCAAGAAAATAACCCTTTTGACAACAAAAGAAGCAAACCCCCATCTTGCGGTGGCCCTCCTAAATGCATCGTTCATGCAGAAGCACGGGAGAGTTTTCACCCCCAAGGAAATCTATAGAAAAAGGGATCAAGAAAGATCTATCCCAGATGGCTAAAGCCATAGCAGCCTCTAAAGACTTAAACACTTCAAGCACTGCCAAGGCATTTTTTAGACTTTTAGACAGACCCTCACAAAAAATGTTTTTTAAGGGCAGGGTAATACCACCTAGAGTCAGTGGTCAAAGTGTGGAACTCTGAACAAAATTCCTCTGCTGACCAACCCCCTTGCTGAAACCTACACAGCTTGCCTCAACAAAGGAGATTCGGTCTGGGTCATCATAAATAAGACAAAACATCATCTACTGATCAAATTAACTGAAAATTGGTGAGAATGGAGAAGTTCCAAGACTTGCAGGAGTGAAACAAAAATCCCTACCCATTGTTCCTCACTCCTTGGGGAGTGAGAATGAAGCAAAAAATACAGTTTACAAGCTTCCCTGTAAACTCCAAATTTATCCCTCTCCCATAAAATCTGTCTGAGAGGGCTGAGGGTATGTGCGCACGTTGCTTTTTACCTGCTTTTTACCTGCTTTTTTGCTGCTTTTTCTTCTGCGCTGTTTAATGCCAAAATGGATGTGTTCTTCTATTCAAGCAAAGTCTATGGGAATTTGGGTTTCTTGTTCACACTATGTTGTTCAAAATGCTGCCTTTTTGTGGCAGAACTTTGGTCAAAAACTCAGCTTTTCAAAGAAGCAACATGTCAATTGTTTTTGCCATTTGGGTTTTGCACTGCAAAGCTGAGTTTTTGACCAAAGTTCTGCCACAAAAAGGCAGCATTTTGAACAACATAGTGTGAACAAGAAACCCAAATTCCCATAGACTTTGCTTGAATAGAAGAACACATCCATTTTGGCATTAAACAGCGCAGAAGAAAAAGCAGCAAAAAAGCAGGTAAAAAGCAGGTAAAAAGCAACGTGCGCACATACCCTAACTTGGGTTCTGGTTGAGTCTGACTGCGAGCCGAGACCAGCAGATCTGCAATCTACTGCAGCTGCTGCACAACCTGTGACCAAATTCCATCACTTCCAGAGATAAACTTTGAATCTGTTGTGCAAGAGCCGCCCGCGACTGAATTAATAATAAAATCCTGAAAATATTTTGGGCTAACTGTAATGTCTCGGTGTGAATACAAGTGTCATGCCAGGTAGAAGAGAACTCCCAGCGAGCGGAGGAACATAGAGGAAACATCAGGGTAGCAATGCAATGGAAGGCCCTAGTGCAAGGGAGAGGGGGAGGTGGGATCACCTCCTAACACTTCCCTGAGTCTAATCCCTGCACTCTATAACATCCCTAGATGGGTCCTTCACCTGATGCACTGTCATGTGCATATGTCATCACTAGAGTTGAGCGATGTTTGAGGTTTGCCAATTTCATGTTCGAGTCATTTTGGGGGGTGCTCGAGATCGAACTCGAGCTTTTTGCAAAAAGCTCGACAGTTCGAGTTAGGTTCGAGAACGGTTCGATCACCATAAATGTGGCTTTTCACAGTAAGGCTATGTGCACATGTTGCTATCTGCATGTGTCCTGTGTCCCCAGCACAATCCCTTTCCCTTTCCTACTCACCGATCACGGGCGCCTCGCTTCACGTCTGTCACAAATCTGCGTTGTCTTTTCCTCTTTAAAAAATGGCTGCCGCTTCATTAGTCAATTAGTTATTCCGTGCTTTCCCCGCCCACCGGCGCCCATGATTGTTTGCAGTCAGACACGTCCTTAAGCTGAGTGACAGCTGTCTCACTGCAACCAATCACAGTCACCAGCGGACGGGTTCATATCGTGCAGTAAAATAAATAAATAAATAATAATAAAAAAAAAAATGCGGTTCCCCCCATATTTTATACCAGCCAAGATAAAGCCACATGGCTGGAGGCTGGTATTGTCAGGATGGAGAGCACCAAGTTATCGGGAGCCCACCACACTAACAATATCACCCAGCAGCCACTCGGAATAGCCACATCCATTAGATGCGACAGTCCCGGGGGACTCTACCCAGCAAATCTCGAATTGCCCTGGTGTGGTGGCAATCGAGGTAATAATGAGTTAATCATGCCAGGCGTCTCCCCGAGATAACGTCCATGATTAAACTGAAAGTGAAAGTAAATAAACACACAGCGAAAAATCCTTTATTTGGAATAAAAGACAAAAAACCACCCTGTTTCACCCCTTTATTAATCCCCAAATACCCCTCCAGGTCCGACGTAAACCACACAACACTGTCAGCTCTGCTATAGAACACGAGTGCTCTGTATCAGCTGCACATAGCAATGAAGTGAATCGCGCGGTCAGCAGAGACTTCAGCATTGCAGACTTCAAGATTACCAAATGTACCTATCTTTATCAATAGAATCAGTAGGTCAGTGGATAGAGCGCTCGCCTCAGAAGCATTAGGTCGCGAGTTCTAGTCCCGGTAAAGAATTTTTTTATTTATTTATTTTTTTTATTTTAAAATATAATTATTAGACATTTATAATTATAATTTAATTTAATTATGCACTGAGGGAAGGAGCCGGACATCAGCTGTGAGCCGCGGGACACACCTCTAAAATCGGAGCAGTTCACATAATGAGGCTGCATTGCTCTCTCCTCTCTCTTCTCTCTCTTTTTCTCTCTCTTTTTCTCTCTCTCTCTGTCTTTCTCTCTCTCTCTGTGTCTCTCTCTCTCTCTTTCTTTCTCTCTCTCTGTCTCTCTTTCTCTCTCTCTGTCTCTCTTTCTCTCTCTTTCTCTCTCTCTATTTCTCTTTTTTTCTCTCTCTCTCCTCTCTCTCTTTTTCTCTCTTTTTCTGTGTCTCTCTTTTTCTCAGTCGCTCTTTTTCTCTTTTTCCCTCTCTCTCTCCTCTCTCTCTTCTCTCTCCTCTTTCTCTCCCCTCTCTCTCCTCTCTCTCTCCCCTCTCTCCTCTCTCTCTCCCCTCTCTCTCCTCTCTCTCTTCTCTCTCTCTCCTCTCTCTCTTTTCTCTCCTCTCTCTCTTCTCTTTCTCTCCTCTCTCTTTTCTCTCTCTTTTCTCTATCTTCTCTCTCTTCTTTCTCTCTCTCTTTCTCAGACCTGGCGATGATCAGCTGATTCGGTCACCTAACGGGATCAGCTGACACTATAAGTCGAGCGGTGAGACCGGCTTTTTACCGCCCGGCCAGCTAAACTATCAGCTGATGCTGTCGGACAGGAGTCTGCACTGAAGTGTGTAGTTTGTTTGTTTGTTTGTTTTTTTGCACTGATGCATAAGCTGATTGTATAAAAGCCACTTATACAATCAGCTGCTGTGTCATGTGATTCAGGCCCTTGAACCTGACACATCATCTAATCGCTTTGCCTTCCAGCAAACCGATCAGATGATATTGGATCCGGATTGGACGGCGTGGGACCCTTGACCCAGGATTACTGCGGAGGGGGGTTCTTTATTTCAATAAAGATGGAGTCACTAATTGTGTTGTGTTTTATTTGTAATAAAAATATTTTTCTGTGTGTTGCGTTTTTTTTTTTATCTGTACTAGAAATTCCTGGTGGCCATGTCTAATATTGGCATGACACCATGAATTTCGGGCTTAGGGCCAGTTGATAATATACAGCTAGCCCTAACCCCATTATTACCCAGCGAGCCACCCGTCACCAGGGCAGCTGAAAGAGTTGGGTACAGCGCCAGAAAATGGCGCTTCTATGAAAGTACCATTTTCTGTGGCGGCTGCAAACTGCAATTCTCAGCAGTGGTGCCCAGAAAGCTTGGGCACCCTGAGCTGCGAATTCCAATCTCCAGCTGCCTAGTTGTTCCGGCTGGACACAAAAATTGGGCGAAGCCCACGTCATTTTTTTTTAATTATTTCATGAAATTCATGAAATAATTAAAAAAAGGGCTTCCCTATATTTTTGGTTCCCAGCCGGGTACAAATAGGCAGTTGGGGGTTGGGGGGCGAAGCCCACGTAATTGTTTGGGGGGGGAGGGAAAAACTCCTGCATACAGTTCTGGATGGAGTATGCTGAGCCTTGTAGTTCTGCAGCTGCTGTCTGTCTGTATGGAGGAGAGCAGACAGCAGCTGCAGAACGACAAGGCTCGGCATACTCCATTCACTAGTGTGTGCAGGAGAGCAAACAACAGCTGCAGAACTACAAGGCTCAGCATACTTCATCCAGGACTGTATGCAGGGGTTTTTTGCCCACCCAAAAAATGACATGGGCTTCGCCATATTTTTGTATGCTAGCCAGGTACAGCAGGCAGGTACGGCTATCCCCCAACCCCCAGCTGCCAATTTGTACCCGGCTGGGAACAAAAAAATAGGGAAGCCCTTTTTTTAATTATTTCATAAATTTCATGAAATAATTGAAAAAAAATCGACATGAGCTGACCTTTTTGTGTCCAGCCAGGTACAACTAGGCAGCTGGGGATTGGAATATGCAGCACTAGTTGGCCTGAGCTTTCTGGGCCCCTCTGCTGCGAATTTCAGTCCGCAGATGCCCCATAAAATGCACTTTCATAGATGCGCCATCATCTGGAGCTGTATCCAACTCTTCCAGTTGCCCTGGTGACGATGGCTCGCTGGGTAATAATGGGTTAATACTAGGTTTGTTTTACTAGCTAGTATTAAGCCAGATATTCTTAATGTCAGGCAAGTTTGACCCAGCCATTAAGAATCTCCAATAAAGGGTTAAAAAAAAGACACCACACAGAGAAAAAATACTTTAATAGAAATAAATACAAAGACTCCATGTTTATTACTCCCTCTTATCCCTCAACGATCCATGGTCTTCTGTCTTCTTTCTCCTTCAACCCATGCAGCTCTGCTACATCAGACAGCACTGCATGGGAGAAAAACACTCACTGCGTGAATAGACTGCACGGAGCAGCAGTGTTCTTCCTCCATGCTGTGCTGTCTGATGTAGCAGTGCTGCATGGGTTGAAGGAGAATCAACCCATGAAGCTCTGCTACATCAGACAGCACAGCATGGGAGGAAGACGCTGCTGCTCCGTGAGTGATTAGAAGATATATGCTGTAAGCGGTGACATCACCGCTGACAGGCGGGTTGCTATAGCTCTGACAGCCGGTGAATAACGGAACGGGGAAGCAGAACGGGGAGCCGACTATGTGCCAGAGCATCTCACTGGTACACGGGGATGCACAAACGACCACCGCGTACCTGAGAGATGCACTGACAGGATCTAGCAATGACGTCTACCCATGTGACCAGTCTGTAGCCAATGAGATAATAGACACGTGACTGGTCACATGCTTTTTTGATATTATCCAAGGATAAGGCTGCACATCAAACTTAGATAATGGTATGATGCCTCAAGCATATGGAAAAATATTGGAAAAATACAATGAAAAATGCTACTTGCTAACTTGAACATGTGAATAATGAATTGCATACCTGCCATGAATATTAGGAAAAAGGAGATATTTAGCAATCGCATTGATCAATGTAACTGAGCCCCAAAACCTCGTCAAGGTATATCTCTATAGTGGGGTCCCTAGCTCTGTGACCCTAACTGTGTGTCATCTCATTGCAATTAAAAACTGCGTGGGTGGAGAGGGGCAACCAAGGACTGTCTTATATAGGAGATGGAAAAAACATGGCCGAAAGGGGCGGAGCTGTGTTCACATTCAGAAAAAAAAAATTACATATAACTGAATAGGATAACTGAAGTGAGCACTAATATATATATTCTCTGTGACCCTAACTGTGTGTTGCAATGAGATGACACACAGTTAGGGTCACAGAGCTAGGGACCCCAATATAGAGATATACCTTGACGAGGTTTTGGGGCTCAGTTACATTGATCAATGCATTTTTCATTGTATTTTTCCAATATTTTTCCATATGCTTGAGGCATTATACCATTATCTAAGTTTGATGTGCTGCCTTATCCTTGTATAGTATGTATTTTTTTGGCTTGCACTCAGAATATATATATTAGTGCTCACTTCGGTTATCCTATTCAGTTACATGCTTTTTTGATGTCACGGAAGGTCATATCATCAGTGCTGGTTACCGGGAGGATGCAGCGATTATCGGAAGGAAAAGCGGCGGGAGACAGAGTGCAGGACGCGTCACGGGGACAGGTAAGTGTTATGGCAATGTTTATTAACTGTATGTGTACATTTATAATGTGTTTTTATGTGTTTGTGTTTGCCTGCCATTGGTTACAATGGGGCTCGAGAGGTTCGTCGAGCCGTTCGCCGAACCGAACTCGAACGCGGCCTCCGTTCGACAAACCAAACCGAACTCGAGCCTCTAGAGGCTCGCTCATCTCTAGTCATCACTGGCCCTGAACTCACCCTGACTACTGAGGGCCAGTGAGAAGCTACTCTCACCACTTCAATAAGACAGCATGAGGAAGGTAAGTAAAATAGGTGGGGAAAGACAACAAATAACACTCAACAACTTCTCCAGGAGGAACTTCTCAGCTGCAACAGAAGAGACACCTCAGCTTCTCAACAGACTGGCTCCTTCAAAGTAGACAGCATAGATATGAGCTATAGCCAACATAGGGGGGAGTGAGGAGCGGATGTTTATAGTAGAAAGGAATGTCTGCAGCTGAGGTTACAACTTGTTAGATAATTGCAGGATAAAAATTACCCTTAGCCCCTTCAGTACTGGATGGAATTAAACATGCTCTAATTTAGGGTTAATGACAAGCAGGCACTAAAGCCAATCTGCAATCAACATTATGTTGTGACCTTCTGATCCAATTTCCCCCGAGATCACATCAGGCTGTGACACACTCACAGTTTGGTCAGAGTTTCATTAGTTTTTCTTGGATGAAAGAAAAAGATTTCTAAAGATTCTCCTATCAAACAGTCCATGAAAAATCAGCAGCACATGGTTGGTGAACTGCAAGTCATAGATCCATAGCATTAGCGAGTTCTGAGCGAGCCTATACTGTGCAGCGGAATATGCAGACCTATTAATAAAGATTTGTACATGGGCACGGTAACAAGATGAATGACAGGGAATATTAGGCTATGTTCCCACTTTGCATTTTTGCTGCGTTTATTTTTTTTCCACATTTTATTTCAAACTAATCAAAACTGCTAGTAGTCGAAGGCTGAGTTCCCTCTATGAGTTTTTGGTGCATTTTTGTTATTGCGGATTTTCTTGAATTCTGCACCCATTAGCTAGTAAGGCTACATTTTTAAGTGCGTTTTTTTCAGCTACTCTTTTTGTCTTGTTTTGGAATTAATTTTGCTTTCAATAAAACTACTTTGTTTTTGATACTTCCTGTTACGAAATTTTGATTAAAAAAATATTTATACATGCGTTACATGTGTTTTTTTGTACATTTGTGCTCTGGAGACACACTAAAAACACGTTTATTTTTACTTGTGGATTTTCCTAGTCTCATTGAGGTCTATGGGTAAAATCCACAATTAAAATGCATATGTGGAGCATTCCAGTATTTGACTGGGTGCCCCTTGACTGCTGTGCCCGGTAATAAGGGGTTAATCTGGTCATCCCATGTAATTTTCTGTCTCCTCCCCGTTTGTTGCATCCAATAATTCTTCTCTCCTCCTCCTGCTTTTCCCCTTGATAATCTCATTCCCTGCCTTTTCCGGTCTCTCCCCACTCTGTGGGACCCGGAGGCAGCTGTCCCCGCTGTGCACCTGGAGAGAGTGAGTACGGCAGTCGATCTAACCGCTGCCATCCCGGACTATCAGGAGGGATGAGGAGGCATGGCTGTCATCCCAGATCTCTGGCCGGTGTCCCGTCCCTCCTGATGGTTCACCTCCTGTTCCTGCTCCCATCCATGCCAGCAGGAGGTCAGCGTGCCTGCCTGCATCTAAGGCCCAGTGGAAGCAGCGCGCACCTCTTCACTCACCCCCCTCCTCCCCCTCCCCAGCCTTGATAGTCTGCTCTGGCTGCTCCTCCGTTAGTCACAGAGGGCAGTAGCATCGCCTCCACCATTCTTTCTATGCCCTAGTAACTGTGCACTGAACCATCGGCCGGGCTCTGGTAGCTCCATTCTGGCCCCGCCCACCATCAATCACGAGCGATTGCCACGCCCCCTCTATACAGGGAGCGTGGAGCTACTATCTTTAACTGCCTGCACCCACCTTGTATGAGCTCCTTCCGGGTGGATGAGCCTGGAGTGTATGTGCTCTTTTCAGGCGGTTAGTCCTGGAGTGTATGGGCTCCTTCCAGGCGCTGGGTGTGGCAGGTTTGGTTGCTGGACATGGGATATTTCCTCATGTCCACTATAATAATCCCCCCAATAAATAAAAATAAAATAATAAAACATTCACAAATAAAGTTTATTCCCACTGGAAACGTTTAGAATCTACCCCACCTACACCCCCCCCCCTATCAAACCCACCCTGCAGCATTAGCAGCCTCTATAATGGGTGAGCGCAGTGCCTCAATGAGGTCCGTGCTCTGCATAATAGTAAACACATGTGATGTGCATGTCCACCCTCACCCCCACCCTCTCCGCAGCT
Organism: Anomaloglossus baeobatrachus; assembly: GCF_048569485.1. Lineage (NCBI taxonomy): Eukaryota > Metazoa > Chordata > Amphibia > Anura > Aromobatidae > Anomaloglossus > Anomaloglossus baeobatrachus. The sequence continues at coordinate 394,179,586 of NC_134354.1, read as the reverse complement.
CTAAAATTGCTGCATTACTGCTTCTACCCCTTCCCCCCCCCCATTATTAACCCCTAAACTGCATGTGCCACCTCCTGCTGGCATGGCTTTTTCTTTAACCCCCTCCCTGCCTCCCTCCTTGGTCCTTGTTCTATAGCCGGAGCAGGCGTTTTCATTACCACAGGCCTTCAGGAAGGAGTCATCGCTCAAGACGCTTGCCACGGCGTTCACCTTCATCGTCTGAAGAATCCTCTTAATCATTGGCAAGTCCTGACAGAAGGGATCTCACAGGTCCTCCCGCCGACCCTCCAGCATCTGCCTGGGCCAGCCGGACTCTCCTGGTTCCTCCTGATAGCGGTGAGTACCCTTGGGTTGATCAGTCTTCCATGATCACAGTTTATAATAATAATAATAATAACTATAATGATGTTAGTATAAAAAAAAAAATGCTTTAGTTAGCCAGATCCAACAGTAACCTAAAAAAAGGAACCTGCAGATAAAAAAAAAAAAAAAAAAGTGCAACCCTGAACTAGTAATGCTTTATGACTGGTTATATAGGCTGTCGCGTAGCGGTTTGGTGAGAGGGTTATAGCAGGTAGGCATCCAACAATTAAAATGCAATGGATGAGAACATGGCGTCAAGTATTTGATGCCCGCGCGTTTCTCAGAGAGACGCTAATTTACCGGGTTGCCATTTATAAGACGCACACTTTGGACCTACTTTTGTGGGGGTTTTCCCATGATGCTTTACTTGTTCTCCCATACTGGGGTCTCTGGATCCACCTCATTTTCTGTTATGACACCCCTCTGCTGCCCCCTATCGGCAGGCCAACTACCTAATTATTATTAACCATTCATTATTAGATGATGTCGCGGCCCCATTACTTGTTCGTTTATATGAACAATAATTATTCAGTGAGCGTTTGATTCTTTAATGTCGGTATTGCCAATAATTATTTTTGGTATATCTGCATCCGTGTTCAGCCCTAACAATGGTGTTTCCGATTATGTGTTCCAAGGGTTCATTGTTAACCCTGATATATCCAATAATGACATTTACGTCTAGTGTGTTTTTTGTATGTGTATATATAGAAATGTTATACTGTAGATATCCGATTCTATCTCCTCTCTCAGGTTTAAGTCGGTAACATGCATCATCACACATCGAGTCTGCCTTCCATTTTTCCTGTTCATCCACACTGTCACCGTTTTTTCTGCATTTTTGGTTTCTTTGCAGACTGACTTTAATTTATGACACGTTCCTTCTTTGGGTGTTTTATTCATGTTATTACATTCAGTAATTTTACTTCTTTACTTTAATGGTAATTATGCGACGGGATCTTTCCATCATACGCCACCTTGATGATTTAATGCTTCTCAACTTAACCCCTTTTTGTTCCTTTCTGTTTGGTCCAGTGTTCCATATTTGGAGCTGCACCCTTTGTGATGGGTTATTTGTTCATTTCGGATCGTGATTCCCTCAGCTGGTGGGATTTTCCCTCGTCGGGTTTTTTCCTTTTCAGAGTAGGCTTTTTGCCGTGATTACGATATAGTTCAATGGTAAGTGTGCAGGTTGCAGATAGAGCCCTGGGTTCAGTCCCAGTTGTGGACATTTTACATTTCCCCATCACAGTATCCTATAAAAACTATTGTATAATGCTACATCCTTTTATCCTATAATTGCCTTACCGCAGTCCCTGGGTTGGGAGTTTATATTTTCAATGTTGTCGGCTCTGTGCGTTGTGGCATCTTGGGGCCTAGGGTCTGGTTACTTCACCTAGAATTGGTGTGTTGTTTCCCATTGATACCACACTTGATACCACACCCGGACTTGTTTTTGCTTTTGGTTCATAAACATGAGCATTCCTATTCTTAAACCCCTCCACCCCTGTGACATCGCCCATTAGATTATTGTTCTTCAGTGTTTGGTTTCCCCATTTGGGTCCGGACCCATGAAGTATCATTGCTTACGCTCCTCCTTGATTTCATTATACTCTGAAAGTTTTGCCCAATGCTCGAGTGGATGAGATCCATTTCCATCGTGAAGCGCTCGATTATTGATGCCGGTGAAGTTTTTGTGGCTCCACGACATGGTGAGCTTATGGTAGAACATGATGTGAGTGATATTAGTTTTCGATCACCGTTTCTTGATATCTTTACTATTAAGTGTTTGCCTTTTCCACACCACCGAGCCTTTAGGTATTGTTTTTTGCATTCCTCGTTTTCTATCCTTGGAACAATTTTCCCCTGTCCCTAGTTTCTACTAACCTTTATTTTGCAATTAGTGTTTTTACATACGTTCACTGCTAAGTGTTAACTGGTTGCTTCCAAAAGTGGTAAGAACTAAAACAAAAAAAAAAAGATCCAAATGAACGTAATCTAGGTTTTCAATAGTTTTTATTTATTTTTCGCCAGTCCATGTAATGGTTGGCAGCTGATCTTTTACTCATATATAAATATATAGTTGTGTTTTCAGTATTTCCTTATTGTACAGCTGAAAGGTTCTCTCTACAGGATATCCTCAATCATGTACAGGTGCCTTGAAATGACTTCTAGACTAATCTTACTGTATTGTCTATTCCATTTATAACATTTTATTTATGTCATATATATAATGTTATAAATGGAATAGACAATATATAGACATAATAGACATATATATATATATATATATATATGTGTATGTATGTCTCAAAGAAAAAAAAAAAAGTCCTTTCTTGCATTACTAAAGGCTGTGATTTAATTGCGAAGGATATACTGATAGGGCAGTCTTGCACATTTGCACACCAGATACGACGCAGGGTGCTGACTATACATCAATTTCAACAAAAATTAGGAAATGAGGCCCTCATCATGAGAAAAAGAAATAAAAGTGATTGGAATGGTCTAACTAAAAAAAAAAAAACAAAAATATAGCCCTTACAAATAGGTAGGTGCTACTTCTGGTAGGTGTGGTTAAGCACCTTTACGCTGGTTTTGTATACTGGGAGATTTGCAGTGTCCCGATCATGGGAGGAGAAGTGGAATAATACAATTTTGTTTCCCAGAAAAAGTCCTGGTGATCTTTATGATACCGTAAGTTTTTGCAACTGGTCTTTTCAATTCGGATTCCAAGGTCAAATCACAGAGCCTTCACGTACTGATTGTTTCCTCAGGTATATTAGACCCCTTTATTGCTTTGGTAACAATTTTCTCTTTTTCAGATGGTGTCAGATCCATGCTATGGATTTTTTTTTGGCTGCTCACCATGAGCAGCCCGAGAATGGAGAGCTATGCAGGTGAAGTGGACGTTCATTGAAGAGGCATCAGAGACCAGTTTTGGCAGGAACGATTTGCCAAAAGAGTTATGATCTCACTGGACGCATTTTTACATGTTACTTTTTGGGATGAGCTCTGCCTCTTACACGTAGATTCTCACTATGATGAGTTCCAGGTTGATTTAGGAGCTTATACTGGTTTAGTCAGGTCATTCCTCGTGATCTTGTATTGGTTTAGTCAAAGGTCATTTTGTCGCAATGTATGACAGGGAGGCTATTGATGGATTGTTGAGTACACTTCATGCTGGAGTGCCACGTTTTATTTGAGGCGTACGATTCAGAGCTTCTGTTTCTCGCTGGTATACATTTAGCATGACTTACGGTTGATATTTCTTTGGTTTTCAGGTTGGTATTTAGCATGCCTTAGTCTCTGGGTGGGGGTCGGAGCACAGTTTGCTACTTTGCTCCTCCTTGGCGGTCAATTCAACAACGTTGGTGGTTTTTTGGTACAAAAGCTACCCTTGCCGGGAGTCCGGCTGCGGCACAACACTTTGTACTGATTTACTGTGTTTTATTTCAGTGGTTTTACTTTGATATTTTGAGCTGTGACCGACCACCATCCACTAAAAGATGAGATTTGGTTATTAAATTTCCAAATAAATAGAGTTCTGATTTATATACCTGAGTCTGATTCTTCATTACATCGGACGATGGGTTGTGGGTTTGTTGCGGGTCTCAGCAGTCTGTGGAGCATTCCAGTATTTGACTGGGTGCCCCTTGACTGCTGTGCCAGGTAATAAGGGGTTAATCTGGTCGTCCCATGTAATTTTCTGTCTCCTCCCCGTTTGTTGCATCCAATAATTCTTCTCTCCTCCTCCTGCTTTTCCCCTTGATAATCTCATTCCCTGCCTTTTTCGGTCTCTCCCCACTCTGTGGGACCCGGAGGCAGCTGTCCCACCCTGCCTCCCTTTGTCAGCGTTGTTGGTTTCAGTGTGGACGCTTACCTGTGCCGGAAGTCCGGCTGTGAGACAATGATTGGTACTGTAAAAGCTACCTGTGCCGGGAGTCTGGCTTCAACACAATTATTTTGACTGGTTTGGCTTACTTGCGCCGGGAGTCCGGCTGTGACACAATGAGTTGTACTGGTTTTCTTTTCCATAATCTTGGATTAAGTCACAGCAGCGGTCAATTCAACAACGTTGGTGGTTTTTTGGTACAAAAGCTACCCTTGCCGGGAGTCCGACTGCGGCACAACGCTTTGTACTGATTTACTGTGTTTTATTTCAGTGGTTTTACTTTGATATTTTGAGCTGTGACCGACCACCATCCACTAAAAGATGAGATTTGGTTATTAAATTTCCAAATAAATAGAGTTCTGATTTATATACCTGAGTCTGATTCTTCATTACATGGGACGATGGGTTGTGGGTTTGTTGCGGGTCTCAGCAGTCTCACAAACACAAACAAAATGAAAAAAAACAAAAAACTGTTGTAGCAGTAATCACAGGAGAGATACCAGAAGAAAATAATTTTATTACAAAAATGAAAAAATCGTCTCCTACGCATAGTACGATTCTTTTAAGCTCTGAGTTTAGAGTCCATTACTAAGATTCTGATAACATCTCTTTGTTTTCTGATTACATCAGGTTCACATACATACAGGGTCACAGTCTGCCCCTCTGTCACACCCTGCACCTTTCTGTTACAGCCTGCACTCCTCTGTCACAGCCTGCCCCTCCCTGTCACACCCTGCCCCCCTCTGTCACAGCCTGCCCCCTCTGTCACAGCCTGCACCCCTCTGTCACAGCCTGCACTCCTCTGTCACAGCCTGCACCCCTCTGTCACAGCCTGCACTCCTCTGTCACAGCCTGCACTCCTCTGTCACAGCCTGCACCTCTGTCACAGCCTGCACCCCTCTGTCACAGCATTCACCCCTCTGTCACAGCCTGCACTCCTCTGTCACAGCCTGCACTCCTCTGTCACAGTATGCCCCTTCTGTCACAGTCTAACACTCTCTGTCACAGCCTGCCCCTCCCTGTCACACCCTGCACCCCTCTGTCACAGCCTGCACCCCTCTGTCACAGCCTGCACCCCTCTGCCACAGCCTGCAGCCTCTGTCAGAGTATGCCCCCCTCTGTCACAGTCTACCCCTCTCTGTCACACCCTGCACCACTCTGTCACAGCCTGCACCCCTTTGTCACAGCCTGCACTCCTCTGTCACAGCCTGCACCTCTGTCACAGCCTGCCCCTCCCTGTCACACCCTGCACCCCTCTGTCACAGCCTGCACCCCTCTGTCACAGCCTGCACCCCTCTGTCACAGTCTGCACCTGTCACAGTATGCCCCCCTCTGTAACAGTCTACCCCTTTCTGTCACACTCTGCACCCCTCTGTCACAGCCTGCACCCCTCTGTCACAGCCTGCACCCTCTGTCACAGTATGCCCCCCTCTGTCACAGTCTAACCCTCTCTGTCACAGCCTGTACCCCTCTGTCACAGCCTGCACTCCTCTGTCACAGCCTGCACCCTCTGTCACAGTATGCCCCCCTCTGTAACAGTCTACCCCTTTCTGTCACACTCTGCACCCCTCTGTCACAGCCTGCACCCCTCTGTCACAGCCTGCACTCCTCTGTCACAGCCTGCACCCTCTGTCACAGTATGCCCCCCTCTGTCACAGCCTGCACCCCTCTGTCACAGCCTGCACCCCTCTGTCACAGCCTGCACTCCTCTGTCACAGCCTGCACCGTCTGTCACAGTATGCCCCCCTCTGTAACAGTCTACCGCTCTCTGTCACACTCTGCACCCCTCTGTCACAGCCTACACAGGGGTATATTCAAACTCTTAAAGAGGACTTATAACAAGGTCAAAAGTAGCCAACTACTTTTTATTATCTTTAACAAGGGGGGTTGCTTACAGGATTCTTTGGGGGGAGGTGTCTTTAGGGCTCATGCACACGTAACCGCTGATTATTCTGCAGCGATTTGACAGCACATGTGCGCTTCAAATCGCTGCAGAATGAATACAGTATTTTTGTTAAAAAAAGCCGATTTCATGTGCACTGGATGCTTGCTCTGCCATAGACAGTGGGAGCTGCATCCAGAACGCACAAATAATTAACATGCTGCTTTTATGAACGCACAGATTTGGGTCAAAATGTTAGCACCCAAATCGCTGCGTTCATAAAAGCAACGTGCGCACATCTCATGCACAATCTTCATAGATTGTGCAGGGGACGCATGACGCATGCATTTAAGCTGCAGTGCAATACACAGCGTAAATGCATGAAATTCGGCGACGTGCGCATGAGCCCTTAGGCTTCTCTGCAGTTGTATACTGTTTAACAGACCTTTTTGGGAAAGACTAGAGTATATTTCCATGGCATATAGTTATTTTTTTTATTTTGGAGAATATGGATCCTGCTGCATATTAGAAGGCAGTCAAAATGTTGAAAAGGAAAAAAAAAACATAAACATACATCAACAGTCATTTCTACTGGTCACCCCGCAGCTCTCTTACCACTTTTGGGGCCTCCATTTCTAAGTTGCACCTCATCCCTTTGTAGGTGTTTACTCTAGACTGTTTTTCTGGCCACACGTAGGCACTGAGTTCATTGTGCTTGCTCTAGAATCTACTCACAGCCAGAAGCTGTGGCCCAGTCTGAACGCCAGGCTGAAGACATGAATATAACAGGAAACATCGGAGGTGGCTGGAAAGATGAGCAAGGAAGTATGTCCGAACTACCGAAGCACAGCGCATTCCGAGGCCGATATTCACTGTAGGCCTAGAGTAAATACCTGGCCAGAGATGGAGAGTGATGAAGGTGCAGAAAATCAGACATAGAGCATGAACCAGTGGGGCCAGTCAGGGAGGTAAGTGGTGAGGTATGAATTTTCTTTTTCCATCTTATGTTTATTATGCTCCAGTATCTGGAGAGACCCCCACAGCATAAAAGGAAACATTCAATTTGTGTAAAACAACTTCAGGGAAAATCACATTTTCTGGAAGAATCTGCTCAATTTGGCAGATTTGAATGTAGACAGGGCTACTCATCTCCAGTGGAGATGAGCGAACCTTAACTTTAAAGTTCGGTATTTGTACCAAACACAGACTTTACAAAATAAATCAGTGTCAATTTCTGGTGCTATTTGTATGCAAACCACTCAAGCAAGCATTGCTGTGCTTGAATACAATAGGTGCTCAGCCCAGAACGAGCCGCTAAGGCTATGTGTGCACTTTGCGTCGAGGTTGTTGCAGTTCTAAACGCATCCTCTGGCAGAAATGGTTTTTGCCAAAGTTGGTTTTGACCACAAAAACGCGATAAATACGCGTGCGTATTTCCCGCGTTTTTGCCGCATTTTTAGCACGATTTACCTGCTTTTTCATTGCTTAAAGTCAGATGTGTTTTGAATACAAAGACACTACTAAATAAAGTTTAAACATTCAAACACTATGAAAAAAATGGAAAAAAAATGATAACAAATATCCAGATAAATATTAATCAAAAAATGGCTTTTAAAATTAAAAATGATAAGTTTGTGATAATAATTATGCATAAAATGACTTTTATTAATGTTTTTTCTTAAAAATAATTGTCGGACTATGTGTGTGTGTAAAGGGACATATCATGCCATTAATATTTTGACAGAAACGCATGCAATTAATTGGTCCAAAACGCATGTTTTCAGCATCAAAAAAGCATGTATAATGCTAGAATTTTGAGGTTGCTTGCGTGTAGCAATTTCTCATTGACTTCAATATTAGCAAAACGCTGCCCAAATGGCATAAACAATTGACCTGCTGCTTCTTAACCCCTTCAGCCCCGGGGCACTTTCCGTTTTTGCGTTTTTGTTTTTTGCTCCCCTTCTTCCGAGAGCCGTAACTTTTTTACTTTTCCGTCAATCTTGCCATATGAGGGCTTGTTTTTTGCGGGACAAGTTGTACTTTTAAATGAAACCATAAGTTTTACCATATGATGTACTGGAAAGCAGCAAAAAAATTCCAAGTTTGGAAAAATTGCAAAAAAAGTGTGTTGGCACAATAGTTTTTGGGATGTTTTATTCACGGTGTTCACTATATGGTAAAACTGATGTGTAAGTATGATGCCTGAGGTCGGTGCGAGTTTGTAGACACCAAACATGTATAGATTTACTTGTATCTAAGGGGTTAAAAAAAATTCACAAGTTTGTCCAATAAAAGTGGCGCACGTTTTGCGCCATTTTCCGAAACACGTAGCGTTCTTATTTTTTGGGATCTATGGCTCAGTGACGGCTTATTTTTTGCGTCTCGAGCTGATGTTTCTAATGGTAGCATTTTTGCGCAGATGCTACGTTTTGATCGCCTGTTATTGCATTTTGTGTAAAACTTGCGGCGACCAAAATACGTAATTTTGGCGTTTGGAATTTTTTTGCCACTACGCCGTTTACCAATCAGTTTAATTGATTTTATATTTTGATAGATCGGGCATTTCTGAACGCGGCGATACCAAATATGTGTATATTTATTTATTTTTTAACCCTTTACTTTTCAATGGGGGGAAAGGGGGGTGATTTGAACTTTTAGGTTTTTTGTTTTTTTTTAATTATTTAAAACTTTTTTTTACTTTTTTTATTTTATTTTACTAGTCCCCCTAGGGGGCTATAGCGATCAGCAATCTGTTACGTCCGGGTGGTGGAAGCACTGGACCGTACACCGATTTCCCCTGAGAAGGCAGCCAGGCTGGTCACCTCGCCAGAGGGTCCTGATGCACGGCAGCCGGAGCACTATAGGTAGCTGGACAGTCCGTAGAGAAGCAGGAAAGGTGGATGATGCTGAACCCACGGAGTTCTGGACGGTAGTCCGGGTGACGAGGCTCAGGGTCCGAGGCCGGGTTATAGGGTCAGGCGGGATCCGGAACCTGCTGAGCGATGGAACGGGCCACCGAACGGAGCCAAAGACTGGAGACTGGCGGAGCTGCAGAGGTGGTGGGACATCCGCCGAAGTCACCGTCAGGGTCCAGGGATGGACTTGGTTCGGAGCGATTGGCGTGGCAGGATAGGCTCTACAAGACAGGACAGGGTTAATGCAAGGCAAAGCACAAGGCAAAGCAATACGGGGACCTGAACACTAGCTTGCTAAACACGTAGAACAGGCCCCGCCCACCAGGAAAGAGAAACCTTATATACCCTGTACCTGTCTATGCAATATCCTGTTTCTGGGTGCTGGCCCTTTAAGAAAGGGTCAATGACCGCGCGCGCGCCTTAATGCGCATGCGCGAGGCCCGTGTGCCAGAAGCCAGTCCAGGAAGCGGTGAGGAGGAAGCAGGAGCGCCAGGCTGGGAGTCCCACGTCACAGAGGAGCGCCGGGAGCGGGGAGCTGGACGCATGGAGGCCGCAGGCGGGGAAGAGGAGGCCGGGACCGGAGTGGTAAGCAGGGGACGCCGCCGGGGAGCGGACCACGGGGACCGGAGGATGGGACCAGGGGACCGGGAAGCGTGACAGTACCCCCTCCCCCACGCCCCCCCCCGCAAGCGGGACAGGAAGGCACGAATCAAAGGAGTGCCAACATTCTCCCGGGGCTCCCAGGACCGATCCTCGGGACCATAACCCGCCCAGTCTACCAGGAAGTACTGCCGACCTCGCACGGTCTTCATGGCCACGATATCTCTTACCGCATAGATGTCATCGTCAGCAATAGGAGGGGGAGCAGCACCGACCTCAGCGGAGAAGGGACCAAGGACAACAGGCTTGAGTAAGGAGACATGGAAGGAGTTGGGTATCCGCATCGTGGCCGGGAGCTGCAGCTTGTAGGAGACTGCATTGATCTTGCTGATGATCTTAAACGGCCCGATGTAGCGAGGACCCAACTTGTACGAGGGTAACTTCAATCGGACATATCTGGATGCAAGCCAGACCAGATCACCTGGGGAGAAACACGGGGGATCCAGGCGCCTCTTGTCCGCATGTCTCTTCATCCGCAATGAAGCACGTACTAGGGACGACTTGACAGAGCTCCATATAGCTGAAAAGTCCCGAACCAGAGCATCTGCTGCGGGGACGTCGGAAGCCGAGGATACTGGCAACGGGACAGAAGGCTGCAGTCCATACACGATCTGAAAGGGAGAGCTGGAGGTGGACTCACTGATGTGCTGGTTATGGGAGAACTCAGCCCAAGGTAGGAGCGTGGACCAATCGTCATGATGGATGTTGACGTAGTGGCGCAGGAAGGAGGTCAGGATCTGATTGACCCGTTCCACTTGGCCATTCGACTGAGGATGGTAGGCCGAAGAAAAGTCCAAGGACACTCCCAGATGTTTGCAGAGAGCCCTCCAGAAGCGCGAGGTAAACTGAGTTCCTCTGTCAGACACTATGTGTGCGGGAAAGCCATGCAATCGGAATATGTGCTGTATGAAGGAGTCAGCTAGCTCCTGGGCAGAGGGCAGTCCAGCCATGGGAATGAAGTGAGCCATCTTTGAGAAGCGATCCACCACAACCCATATGACCGTATGTCCGGAGGATAAGGGTAAGTCCGTGATAAAGTCCATTGCGATATGTTGCCACGGAATGGAAGGAATGGGCAGAGGCAGAAGACGTCCATAGGTTAGGTGCTTGGGTGTCTTGTTCCGGGCACAGGATGGACAGGCTGAGACGAAGGTTGCGACGTCTTTACGGAGGGACGGCCACCAGTAGTGACGGACAATCGTGCTCCAAGTTTTCTTCTGACCTGCATGGCCGGCGATCTTAGAAGCATGGCCCCAGTGCAGGACTCTCTGTCTGTCAGTATCTGAGACATAGGTTTTCCCAGGGGGTATCTGAGTTAGAGCGACAGGAGTCACCGGAATGATTTTACTGGGGTTGATGATGGGCTGGTATGTCTCCTCCTCCAACTCCACGGGCACGAAGGATCTGGACAGAGCAACTGCCCGCACGTTCTTATCCGCAGGCCGAAAATGGAGTTGGAAATCAAATCGAGCAAAGAACAAGGACCAGCGGGCTTGTCGTGGATTTAGTCTTTGGGCAGACCGCAGGTACTCCAGATTCTTGTGGTCCGTGTATATGATTACAGGGTATACAGCTCCTTCCAGGAGGTAGCGCCATTCCTCCAAGGCCAGCTGCATGGCCAGTAGCTCCCGATCCCCGATGGTGTAGTTGCGTTCGGGTGCCGAGAAGCTCTTGGAGAAGAATCCACATGTGACCATCTTTCCGGAGGGGGAGTTCTGCATCAACACTGCCCCGGCTCCTGAGGAGGAGGCATCCACCTCTAGGGTGAACTGTCGGTTCAATTCAGGGCGATGGAGAACCGAGGAAGAAGCAAACGCCTGTTTCAAGGAGCAGAACGCGGCATCGGCCGCCGGAGACCAGTCCTTAGGATTAGCTCCTTTTTTAGTCAAGGCAGAGAGAGGTGCAGTCAAGGCAGAGAAATGCGGGATGAACTGACGGTAGTAGTTCGCAAAGCCGAGAAAGCGTTGGATAGCCTTCAGTCCGGGAGGAGGAGGCCAGTTAATGATGGCAGACACTTTCTCTGGGTCCATCTGCAGGCCAGTGTCCGAGATTACATAACCCAGGAAGGGAAGAGACGACTTTTCGAAGATGCATTTCTCGTACTTGGCGTACAGACGATTCTCTCTAAGCCTCTGGAGGACTAGCTGCACGTTCTCTCGGTGGGTTTGTAGATCCGGAGAGAAGACCAGGATGTCGTCCAGATACACCACGACACAGACATAGAGGAGATCTCTGAACACGTCGTTCACCAGTTCTTGGAAGACGGCCGGAGCGTTACACAGACCAAAGGGCATGACACAATACTCATAGTGCCCATCCCGAGTGTTGAATGCAGTTTTCCATTCGTCTCCAGAGCGAATGCGAACCAGATTATAGGCCCCACGAAGGTCCAACTTGGTGAATACACGGGCTCCTCGGAGCCGATCGAATAGTTTGGGGATAAGCGGCAGAGGGTATTTGTTCTTTACGGTGATCTGGTTTAATCCCCGGTAGTCAATGCAAGGGCGCAGATCACATTCCTTCTTCTTGACGAAGAAAAACCCCGCTCCGGCAGGGGACGAGGACCTCCGAATGAACCCCTTAGCTAGGCTCTCGGTGATATAGGCAGACATCGCTCGTGTTTCAGCAGGGGACAAGGGGTATATCCGTCCTCGAGGAGGCGTAGTTCCTGGCAGTAACTCGATAGCACAGTCGTAAGGACGATGAGGCGGTAACACCTCTGACTCCTTTTTATCAAACACGTCCGTGAAGGACCAGTAGGCAGAAGGCAGTCCTGGTAGAGACTCTGGAACCGGAGGGCGTCGGACGGGCTGGATAGATTTCAGACATCTCTCATGACACGAGGAGCCCCATCGGGTGATTTCACCTGTACTCCAGCTGACCGATGGTTCGTGTGTCCGTAACCATGGAAGTCCCAGCAGGATCTGATGAGACATGCGCGGGAGGACGTAGAAGGTGATCTTCTCAGTGTGCAGAGCACCAATCCGTACTTCCACAGGCTTGGTGATCAGGGAGACGGTGTCAGAGAGGGGTCTCCCATCTACAGAGGCGATCACCAGCGGTTTCTCTAGTGGGAGGACAGGCACCTGGTACTTATCCACCGTGGCCTGCTGGATAAAGTTGCCTGCTGCTCCGGAATCGAGATACGCCTCTGCCGTGAACCGGGTCTCTTCTGTAGTGACTTGAATAGTCCAGGTAACGGAGTCTGAGAGAGTCCCAGCACCTAGGGTGGCCTCTCCTACCAAGCCTAGGCTTTGGAGTTTCCCGGCTTCTCGGGACAAGAGCGTAGCAGGTGTGTACCATCACCACAGTAGAAGCAGAGACCCTTTGCTAGTCGTTCTGCTCGGCGTTGTTCCGACTGCTTCAGGCGGTCAATCTGCATGGGCTCGGAGGTAGACACGCCAGGTGACGCCAACTGGGGAGCGATGGACTTCTGTGGTGGGGAGGAGTGCCGTATCGGATGCCTCTCGCGGGACACTTCTTTGGATCGTTCCTGAAAGCGAAGATCCACTCGAGTCGCTAGGGCAATCAGGGCATCCAGGGTGGAAGGCACGTCACGTCCAGCCAGCTCATCTTTAATACGACCCGAGAGTCCTTCCCAGAAGGCGGCGGTTAGGGCCTCATTGTTCCACCCGAGTTCCGAAGCCAAGGTGCGAAAACGGATGGCATATTGGCCCACCGTCAGAGTCCCCTGACATAGCCGGAGGAGAGATGAGGCAGACGTGGAGGCGCGTCCGGGCTCGTCAAAGGTGCCACGAAATGCCTGCAGGAATTCCTGGATGTTGGTGGTCACCGGATCCTCCTTCTCCCACAAGGGGTTCATCCAGGCCAGTGCCTCTCCCTCTAGATGGGACATCATGAACGCGACCTTGGCTTGGTCGGAGGCAAACAAGTGCGGCAGCAGCTTGAAATGGAGAGAGCATTGATTGATGAATCCCCTAGAGGTCTTGGGATCTCCGACGTACCGGGGTGGTGAGGCCAAACGAAGACTGGAGGCATCCGAGGAGGCTGCCACGGGAGCAGTGGCCGTGGATTGTACAGTGGAAACCCGAGATGCCGAGGATGTGGCCGTCGCTTGTAGCGCGTTCAGGCGGGTATCCACAGAAGACATGAAGTTCAGCATGCGGGTCTGGGTCTCAGGCTGGCGTGTGAGTTCCTGCTGCAAGGCTGCTAGTGCTTCGGCGGGATCCATGGCCTGTTCTAGCTGTTACGTCCGGGTGGTGGAAGCACTGGACCGTACACCGATTTCCCCTGAGAAGGCAGCCAGGCTGGTCACCCCGCCAGAGGGTCCTGATGCACGGCAGCCGGAGCACTATAGGTAGCTGGACAGTCCGTAGAGAAGCAGGAAAGGTGGATGATGCTGAACCCACAGAGTTCTGGACGGTAGTCCGGGTGACGAGGCTAAGGGTCCGAGGCCGGGTTATAGGGTCAGGCGGGATCCGGAACCTGCTGAGCGATGGAACGGGTCACCGAACGGAGCCAGAGACTGGAGACTGGCGGAGCTGCAGAGGTGGTGGGACATCCGCCGAAGTCACCGTCAGGGTCCAGGGATGGACTTGGTTCGGAGCGACTGGCGTGGCAGGATAGGCTCTACGAGACAGGACAGGGTTAATGCAAGGCAAAGCACAAGGCAAAGCAATACGGGGACCTGAACACTAGCTTGCTAAACACGTAGAACAGGCCCCGCCCACCAGGAAAGAGAAACCTTATATACCCTGTACCTGTCTATGCAATATCCTGTTTCTGGGTGCTGGCCCTTTAAGAAAGGGTCAATGACCGCGCGCGCGCCCTAATGCGCATGCGCGAGGCCCGTGTGCCAGAAGCCAGTCCAGGAAGTGGTGAGGAGGAAGCAGGAGCGCCCGGCTGGGAGTCCCACGTCGCAGAGGAGCGCCGGGAGCGGGGAGCTGGACGCATGGAGGCCGCAGGCGGGGAAGAGGAGGCCGGGACCGGAGTGGTAAGCAGGGGACGCCGCCGGGGAGCGGGGAGCGGACCACGGGGACCGGAGGACGGGACCAGGGGACCGGGAAGCGTGACACAATCCGATTGCTGATCGCTATCTGCTGATCACAGCTATACCGCTGTAAACAGCAGAAATAGTCACTTTCTTTTTTCCTCTGCTCCGTGCCGAGGAAGAATGAAAGTGAAACTTCATAGCTTCAGGCGTCATCACATGGCAACCACCGAACGTCACGTGATCACTCACGTGACGTCCGGAGGGGGCGGCGGTAAGTAAAAAACATGGCCGCGCGCATATAGATCTCGCTGCCAGACTTTGGCAGCGAGATCTAAGGGGTTAATGTTCCAGGTGGAATGCGATTCCACTCGGAACATGTAGGCACACATGTCAGCTGTTGAAAACAGCTGATATGTGTGCCGATCCACGCCGCCTGCCCGCGGCAGGGGGCGGGGCTTACCGGGACACGATCCATGACGGAAAGATCCGTCCATGGTCGTGAAGGGGTTAAAACACTGAGTTTTTGCCCAAAAATATGCAAATTAAACGCTGCGTTTTTAACAGCAAAGTGCGCACAAGAAATCCCCCATTTCCAATAGACTTTGCTTGAAAATCAAAACGCATGCCTTTTGGCATTAAAACGCTGCAGTTCAAAATGCTGCGGAAACGCAGGTAAAAATGCAAAGTGCGCACATAGCCTTACAGTCTCTGAATGGCTCTTACTGGGCGTAACAACAGCGTTATAGAATGCAGTGTGTAAAAAAGAAAGAATGGAAAAACCTCGTCCTCGCTCCCTGGGGTCTCCGACACACATCCGTGAAAATGCACGCACGTGTGTTATGGTCCGTTTTTCGGGTCTGTGTCCCATTTTTATGTCCATTTTTATGGTCCATGTGGCATTTATGTGACCGGCGTATGCTAGCCGTGTGTGCGTGTGTAATGCCCGTGTGTGCGTGAGATTTGTAACTGACGTGTGAGTGTGTTGTCTGTGTGTAATGTCCGTGTGTGTGATTTAAAATGTCGTTGATGAACTTCACCCGACTTCATTGTCATACCGTGGCTCTGTCTGGGTGTCGCATACTGATTAGCGGTCACCCGTGAAGGACTCACCGGTGACCGCTAATCCCCTGAGTGAGTGAAGTGAGCAGCGCGATTAGCGCTGCCGTCACTCAGGCTACCCGCGGCTAGCTGGATCCTCCATCCATGACCGCAACTCACCTGTGACTTCATCGCTGTCACTCGGGCAACTTGCTGCCACAGTTGGAGGATCCAGCGGTGGCCGCGAGTAACCTGAGTGACAGCACAGCTGATCGCGCGGCTCACCTCAGTTGCTGCGTGGAGCTGTCAGGAGCGGCAGTGTTCTTCTGCAGCTCCTGTCACCTTCATGTAGCAAAGCTGGAAGCGACGCGGGACCTCCGTGGATTACGCCGGACATGGATGGGTATTTGGGGCTTAATAAATTGGTGAACGAGGTTTTTTTTTAGTGTTTATTATTTCAAATAAAGGATTTTTCGTTGTGTGTGTTTATTTACTGTAACTTACAGATTAATCATGGAAGGTATCTCGAGGAGATGCCGGACATGATTAATCTTGGACTTAGTGGCAGCTATGGGCTGCCATTAACTGTTTATTACCCCAATTGCCAACGCACCAGGGCAATTCGGGAAGAGCTGGGTAGAGTCCCAGAACAGTCGCATCTAATGCATGTGGCATTTCTGGGCGGCTGCTGGCTGATATTGTTAGGCTGGGGGGCTCCCCATAACGTGGAGCTCCCCATCCTGAGAATACCAGCCTTCAGCCATGTGACTTTAACCTATCTGGTATGAAAATGGGGGGGAACCGCACGTCGTTTTTTTTTTAATTATTTATTTATTTATTTTACTGCACAGTATAGACCCGCCCACCGGCGGCTGTGATTGGTTGCAGTGAGACAGCTGTCACTCAGCGTGGGGGCGTGTCTCACTGTAACCAATCATAGGCGCCGGTGGGCAGGGAAAGCAGGGAATACGAGATTGATTAATGAGCAGCCGGCTTTTTCAAAATAGTAAAAGCCGCCGGAGCAGTGTGAACGCCGTGCAGCACCGCGCCGGTGATCGGGGATCGGTAAGTATGAGAGAAGGGGGAGACTGACCGACAGACAGAGAGAGGGACAGACAAGACAGAGAGAGACCGACCGACAGAGAGAGACCGACCGACGGACAGAGGGAGATTGACTGACATAGACAGAAAATGAAAGAATAGCCGACATCGCTACAAAAAAGCCCAAAACGTACACGGAGCATACAGAGATGCATCCGTGTCACGTACTTGTGTGCACCAAACCATTGACTTTCATGGTGTCCGTGTGTGTGTGTTCCGTGCATGAAATGGACATGCTGCCGTGAAAAATGGAAACACATACGGATCACGGACACGTACACACGGACATGATGAAAAACGCAAGTTTGACCAGAAACATAGATTAACATTGGTCCTCGTTTGTCCGTGTCTCCGGTATATACGGAAACGGAGAAAACACGCACGTTTTTAATGGATGTGTGTCGGAGGCATGGAAGTGATCTGTTTATGGCTGGCTATATGTGGGCAGAGACCTAGATTGCACAATTAGTGACTTCCAATGAAATTCAGGTCAAAGCCAGGTCCAGAACAGAACTTTATCTAAAGTCCAGCTGAACCTGCAAAATCTGAACTTCCACAGGTCCGCTCCTCTCTAATCTCCAGTAAAGGCCATAAAAAGTCTCACAAAATAAAAAGGCCCATATTTCTGAAAGTGTATTTATACTAACCAAAAAAACATACTTGGGGCAACAACAGTCGTGAAATAATAAACAGTAGACACTTTTCATCTGGTTATGGGTCCTCTTTAACACCAGTGTCCAACATGGAGTAACGTGGTTTTCATTGAAATGTACTATATAAATAATTAGCAATGCTGAGACAATGACTGAGTGGTCAGGAAATTAATGAATCTTCACCTGCTAGACAAAGAGGGCAGTTTATCTTTTGGTCCATGAGTTATCCAACCTATAATAGAACATTCTATTACGATTCGGGGTTCCCCTGAGCCTCAAACTGCTCCTGCTTCAGCCTCATCCCCTGCAGTGGTGTCGGCTGACTCCCCTGCTCCATCTGTCCACCGCTCCAGGTGCTTGGCTGCTAGGCATCAGGAGTCCAGGGTCTTGGTTCATTCTGAGCCTAAGTCCCTGTTTTGCCCTACCGTGCATGCGTGGGTTCCCACTGCCTCTTCAGGCAGGCTCTAAATGCGGATTCCCGCTAATGCGCATGTGCATGACGTCACCAATGTTGCGGCGGCTCCTGATTGGCCTTCATGGATTTCACCAGTGATGCGGCGGACCGCTGATTGGCTTTCGATGATATCAGCGGTGATGAGGCAGCCGCTGATTGGCCATTGGTGACGTCATTGGTGACGTGGCGGTCCCTGAGTGGCTGTGGCTGGTGCCATTACCATCTGGCATCTGGCTTAGGGCAGGGCTTAGGCTATAAAGGACCCTGGATGACGCCCATGGCTTTACAAGTGTCATTGTTGCACTAGTGACAGGCTGAGCAGTGAAGCCATAGTGTAGCCAGCGCCAAGGCGAACCTGCAGTGGATGTAGCAGGATAGTGTGTGATTGCAGATGGTAGGCAGAGTTAGGCGTCCGGTGCCCATCTCGCCAAGTTTCGCAGCGAGGCACAGCCAGGGCCAGTTACATCGCTCCAGTTCTACCGTTCCAGTAGTGCTGCAGCAGCTCAGTGAATCTAACTGAGCTGCTCCTGCTGATGAGGTGTGCCCCCTACGCACACGGTCAGTGTTCTCTAGGCCTCCCTTTGCCGTAAACAGGAGAGGTTCTGGTGCTTGGTGGTGTGCTGTAAACGAAATGAAGAGGTGCACAGCCTATAGTAACACAATGAGTGCTGCCTAATGTGTGCAAAACAACAATGCACAGAGGAGAAAAAGATGTGCGCCTGAATTATGTGTGCTCTTTTTCTCCTCTGTGCATGGTGGTGTGCTGTGAACACCACCGATTGTGTTTTCATTATTTCTGTATCCCTCTGAACTTATGCAGTTCGGCGTTTGTCTATCTGTTGCTTTGTCTCGGGAGATCATTGGGCTATTTTTAGTCTTGCTCTAATTGCCCCCCCTCCCCGCGTGATCTGTGGCTTTGTCTCGGGAGATGATTGAGCTATTTTTAGTTTTGCTCTAATTCCCCCCCCCCTCCCCACGTAACAGTATGCTTGCGCCACATGTCTTCCTGACCTGGCGGACGTACAACAACTCAGTACCCCACAGAGAGAGCCAAGGTGGGTTTCATCATATCGCTCCTTGCTGATCGAGCACTGGAAAGTGGTAACGCTGCTTTGGGAACGAGGAGATCCAGTGACAAACCGGGCTATGGACTTCCTGAAGTTGCTGAGGGGTGTATTCTTGGGCCCTCGAGTGGTTTATGACACTGCCTTGAGTCTTCTGGATCTGGTTCAGAGTTCCGCCTTGGTCAATACCTACGCCATTGAGTTCCAGACACTTGCTTCAGACCTCGAGTGGCCGGACAAGATGTTGTTACTGATGTTCTGGAGAGAGCTTGCGGGGCACGTTAAGGATGCCTTGCCACCAGGGAGATACCACCTACCCTGGAGGCCTTGATTTCCATTGCTACGAGGATTGATATGTGCCACTCTGAGCACAAGTTAGAGAATGTGCAGAGTCGTCCTCGTGTTCGTCTTGCCCCCACCTTCTCCAGTCCTGTGGCTTTGGCCTTGAACCCTGAACCACGTCCTGTGCCCATAGAGATCAGGCAGAGAGGAGCCAGGCCATTCTTGTCCGTAGTCAGCCCGGTTTGTTTTGTATGTAAGCAGGCAGGTCACTTCAATCAGTGCCCAAGTTTAAGAAAAGTGGTCGCGTCTAGTGTCTGTCAGGAGGGGACTCTAAACACAACTGCTCCTCCCTCTAAGTTAACCTATGCCAGCATTTTGGTTTACCGTGACACACCCATTCATGTTAAGGCATGCGTGGACTCCGGTGCTGATGGGAGATTCATCTCCTCCACCTTTGCCCGTCTGCACGCAGTACCCCTGGTAATGCAGCCAAAATCTATCTCCGTTTGTGTGGTTAATGTTTCCATCCTCCCCGAGGTGATCTCTCACCGAACCGTCCCGGTGACCTTTACCATGCCATCTGGTCATCGGGAGACCATCTCATTTTTGATCATGATGGATAGGTTGGATGAGGTCCTTTTCGGACTCCCTTGGCTGAGGCAGAATTCCCCACATTTTGATTGGGGTACAAGGAAGATCCTTAGTTGGAGTGCCACCTGCCTGGGGACATGTTTGCCTAAGACTGTAGGGGGGTTGTCTTCTGCTGAACCCTTAGACTTGTCCAAACTTCTGCGTCCTTAACATCCATTTGCGGATGTTTTTTGCAAGAAATTAGCAGAGACATTACCTCCACATCACCCCTAAGACTGCCTGATAGATCTTATACCAAGGTCTGAGTCTCCCAGGCATATGGTCTATCCCCTGTTGATACCCAAGACAAAGGCCATGTCTGAGTACATCAGGGACAATCTGCAGCAGGGGTTCATACGAAAGTCCACATCTCCGGCGGAGCGGGATTCTTCTTCGTACAGAAGAAGGAAGGAGACCTCCGGCCGTGTATAGATTATAGGGGATCGAATGCAATTACTAATAAGAACAAGTATCCCTTCTCCTTAATCTCGGAGCTGTTTGCAGGGGGCTAAGATCTTCACCAAGCTGGATTTACGGGGGCTTACAATCTCTTCCGTATCCGAAGGGGTGACAAGTGGAAGACTGCTTTTAACACCAGGGATGGTCATTATGAGTACCTCGTCATGTCCTTCGAACTTTGAAAGGACCCTGTGGTTTTCTAAGACTTCATGAATGATGTCTTCTGTGATCTGCTCCAGTCCTCGGTAGTTGTTTATCTTGATGATATTCTCAGCTTTTCTCCTGATAAAGCGACTCACTGAGAGGATGTGTGCACTATAAGCTAAATTGGAAAAGTGAATTTTCAAGCAGAAGTCCATACCTTTCCTGGCTTATATTATCTCCAGCTCAGGATTGGCTATGGATGCTGCGAAGGTGGAAGCTGTGATGAACTGGCCTGAACCCCGGTAGCTGAATGCGGTACAGCATTTCCTGGGGTTCGTGAACTACTATCACCAGTTCATACCCCACTTCTCCACCTTAGTCGTGCCCCTTGTAGCTCTGACCAAGAAGAGTGCGAACCCCAAGCCCTGGACGGAGGAGACCTCTAACTCCTTCACCTTCCTCAAAGCCCACTTTTCAGGTGTTCCCCTCCTCCACCATCCGGATGTGGATATGCCCTTCATCTGAGAAGAGGACGCTTTGAAAGTAGGTGCAGGGGTGGTCCTTTAGAAAAAGGATCCCCAGGGGTAAAAACATCCTTGTTTTTTGTTCTCAAAGATGTTTTCCTGAGCCGACAAAAACTACTCCATCGGAGATCGGGAGCTGCTGGCCATGAAGCTGGCATTCTCCGAGTGGAGGCACCTACTTAAGGGAGCTAAGTACCCTTTCTTGGTGTACATAGACCATAAGAATCTGTTATATCTGCAGTCTGCCCAGCATTTGAACCCTAGACAAGCTAGGTGGTCCCTCTTTTTCTCCCGGTTTGACTTTGTCCTACATTTCTTAAAGGGGGGAGAAGGGCGCTTGGGCGAATGCGCTTTCTAGGTCCATGTACAGAGAGGATGAGGAGGAGCCTTGTCTCATTGTCCCCCGTGACAGCCAGAGGACAGTCTCTCCTGTGTCTCTTGACCAGGTACCCCCCGGAAAGACCTATGTGCCTCCTGTGGAGGTGTTAGCTTGGGCCCACACTTCCACGCTAGGAGGTCACTTCGATGCCAAGAGAAAACAGGAGCTCTTACAGAGGTCCTTTTGGTGGCCATGGCTTGCACAAGATGTGTGAGACTACGTCCAGGCATGTGTGTCGTGTGCCACCAACCATCCATCCAGGCAGAGACCCACAGGCCTTTTGCATCCACACCCGGTGCCTGACCGCCCTTGGAAGATGGTGGGGATGGACATCATTGGGGACCTTCCCAAGTCCAAGGGCAATAGGATCATCTGGGGGTGACTGACCATTTTTCTAAGATGGTTCATTTTATACTTCTGCCACATATCCCGTCCTAAAGGGCACTGGCATCCATTTTCATCAAGCACATCTTCTGCTTGCATGGGATGCCAAACAAGATATTTAGCGACCAGGGGCCTCAGTTTGCCTCGGTTCTGGAGAGATCTCTGCTCTTTGCTGGAGATAGAGCTGAATCTCTCCACCTTCTACCATCCGGAGACTAATGCGAGCGTCACACGAGATGATCTATCGTGCGATCGCACGAGCAATCGCACCCGCCCCCGTCGTTTGTGCGTCATGGGCAATTAGTTGCACATGGCGCACAAAGTCGTTAAACCCCCGTCACACGCACTTACCTGCTGAGCGACGTCGCTGTGGGCAGCGAACATCCACTTCCTGAAGGGGTTGGGACGTTCGGCGTCACAGCGACGTCACACAGCGGTCGGCCAATAGAAGCAGAGGGGCGGAGATGAGCAGAACGTAAATATCCTGCCCACCTCCTTCCTTCAGCATTGCCGGCGGGACGCAGGTAAGCTATGTTCATCGTTCCCGGGGTGTCACACGGAGCGATGTGTGCTACGCCGAGTACGATAAACAACCGGCGCAAAGAAGAATAAATGCCTTTTTAAAAATGAGCGACGTGTCAACGATACACGATTTGTAACCGATTTGCGAACGTTCAGAGTCGCTCGGAGGTGTCACACGTAATGACGTCGCAAACTATGCCGGATTTGCGTCACGAAAACCGTGACCCCGATGACATATCACACGATAGATCGTCTCGTATGACGCCCGCATAACGGTCTTGTCAAAATGATGAGCCAGTCAATGCTGACATATATCCATCATTTTGTGTCTGCGCATCATCACAACTGGTCATCCTTGTTGCCCTGGACGGAGTTTGCCATCAATAACGCCATGTCAGAGGCGACAGGACAAACACCTTTTGTCCTGAATAATGGTCAGCACTCCCGTGTCCCTGTCCCCATACCAGTCTCCTCTGCCTCTCCTATTGAGGAGGATTGGGCAGTTCAGGCCCGGGAAGTATGGGACAAGACACAGGATGCAATACGCATCTCAAAATAGAGGATGCGGGCGACTGCCAATAAATCTTGCCATTCGGTCCTTTCCTTTGCTCCCAGGGATTGGGTCTGGTGGTCGGCGTGGAACATCAAACTCTTGGTTGAGTCCGGGGCACATCTCAACCCAGTAGTCTATCAGCTTGCCATCCCCGCACACCTCCACATTGATGACGCATTTCACTTGTCCCTTCTTAAGGCAGTCCAGCTCATTAGGTTTTCTGGGGACTTTCTGACCAGCTCTGACTCCCCTGGTGGGGATCGGTCCGTTTGTGCAGTGGTCAGATCCAAAAAGGTCTGCGGGAGAATGCATTACCTAGTGGACTGGGCTGGCTTGGATCTGGAGTACCGGACCTGGGTGCTGGCCGGGGAGAATGCATTACCTAGTGGACTGGGCTGGCTTGGGTCCGGAGTACTGGACCTGGGTGCTGGCTGATGAGGTTGCTCATGGGGGGGCCCTAGATGGGGGGATACTGTTACGGTTTGGGCTTCCCCGAAGCCTCAGACTGCTCCTTCCCCATCCTCATCCCCTGCAGTGGTGTCGGATGACTCCCCTTCACCACCTGTCCACCGCTCCAGGCGCTTGGCTGCTAGGTGTCAAGTGTCTAGGGACTTTGCTCATCTTGAGCCTAAGTCCCCGTTTCGCCCTACAGCGCATGCGGGGGGTTACCACTGCCTCGCCAGGCTCTAAGTGCGGGATTACCACTACTGCGCATGTGCATGACATCACCAGTGACATGGCGGCTCCTGATTGGCCTATGTGGACGTCACCGGTGACACGGCAGCCACTGATTGGCAGTTGATAACATCAGCGGTGATGCAGCAGCCGCTGATTGGCAGTCGATGACGTCATTGGTGACGTGGCAGTCCCTGAGTGGCCGCGGCCGGTGCCATTGCCATCTGGCGTCTGGTTTGGGGCAGGGCTTAGGCTATAAAGGACCCTGGATGATGCCCATGGCTGCGCGACGGTCATTGTTGCACTAGTGAAGGGCTGAGCAGTGCAGCCATTGTGTAGTCCAGCACTAAGGCGATCCTGCAGTGGTTGTGGCAGGATAGTGTGCGACTTGAGACGGTAGGCAGGGTTAGGCGTCCGGTGTCTGTCGTGCCAAGATTCGCGTCAAGGCACAGCCAGGGCCAGTTATCCTGCTCCAGTCTTACCATTCCAGTAGTGCTGCGGCAGCTCAGTGACTCTAACTGAGCTGTTCCTGCTGACCAGGTGTGTCCCCTACGCACATGGTCAGTGTTCTCTAGGCCTCCCTGTTCCATAAACAGGAGAGGTCCAATGCTAAGTGGTGTGCTGTGAACACCACTGATTGTGATTTTTATTTATATCCCTCTGAAGTTGTGCCGTCCGGCCGCCTGTCTATCTGTGGCTTTGTCATCTGCCCGGAGGACCTTGGGAGATGATTGAGCCATTATTAGTTTTGCTCTAATCATCTCCCCCATGTAACACATTCTTTATAGAAACTATATTTATCAAACATATTCAAAGACATTTTGCCCATTCTGGTAGTTGTCCACAACTTGCACATTTAAGAAAATGTAAGATTAAGGCCCCCTTCACACGTCCATGTGTCCAGTATGTGTGATGTCCGTTTTCACACGTACCGGAGACATGGACACATGTAGATCCATTAAAATCAATGGGTCTGCACACAACTGTGTGTTTTTACACGGACCGTGTGTCTATGTGGAGCATACGTGTGTCCGTGTGCTCCACAAGTAGATATGTCCGTTTTTCTCTGTCAGCACGGGTGTCACATGGACCGCACGGACCACACACTAATGTGCTCCGTGTAATATCAGTTTGACATGTACCGGAGAAAACACGTGTCTGGGAAATAAGATGATTTTCTATGCTCACCTGTCTCCACTGCTGATACAGTCAGGGCCAGAAATATTTGGACAGTGACACAAGTTTTGTTATTTTAGCTGTTTACAAAAACATGTTCAGAAATACAATTATATATATAATATGGGCTGAAAGTGCACACTCCCAGCTGCAATATGAGAGTTTTCACATCCAAATCGGAGAAAGGCTTTAGGAATCATAGCTCTGTAATGCATAGCCTCCTCTTTTTCAAGGGACCAAAAGTAATTGGACAAGGGACTCTAAGGCGGGCTTTGCACGCTGCGACATCGGTAACAATGTGTTACCGATGCTGCAGCGATAGTCCCGCCCCCGTCGCACGTGCAATATCTAGTGAAAGCTGCCGTAGCGATTATTATCGCTACGGCAGTTTCACACGCACATACCTGCCGTGCGACGTCCCTCTGGCCGGCGACCCGCCTCCTTCCTAAGGGGGTGGGTCGTGCGGCGTCACAGCGACGTCACACAGCAGGCGGCCAATTGAAGTGGAGGGGCGGAGATGAGCAGGATGTAAACATCCCGCCCACCTCCGTCCTTCTCGTTGCAGCCGGCGGCAGGTAAGGTGAAGTTCCTTGCTCCTGCGGCTTCACACACAGCGATGTGTGCTGCCGCAGGAGCGAGGAACAACATCGCACCTGTCGCTGCACCGGCATTATGGAAATGTCGGAGGCTGCAGCGATGATACGATAACGACGCTTTTGCGCTCGTTCATCGTATCATCTAGGATTTACACACTACGACATCGCAAGTGACGCCGGATGTGCGTCACTTTCGATTTGACCCCACCGACATCGCACCTGCGATGTCGTAGTGTGCAAAGTCGCCCTAAGGGCTGCAATTAACTCTGAAGGCGTCTCCCTCGTTAACCTGTAATCAATGAAGTAGTTAAAAGGTCTGGGGTTGATTACAGGTGTGTGGTTTTGCATTTGGAAGCTGTTGCTGTGACCAGACAACATGCGGTCTAAGGAACTCTTAATTGAGGTGAAGCAGAACATCCTGAGGCTGAAAAAAAAGAAAAAATCCATCAGAGAGATAGCAGACATGCTTGGAGTAGCAAAATCAACAGTCGGGTACATTCTGAGAAAAAAGGAATTGACTGGTGAGCTTGGGAACTCAAAAAGGCCTGGGCGTCCACGGATGACAACAGTGGTGGATGATCGCCGCATACTTTCTTTGGTGAAGAAGAACCCGTTCACAACATCAACTGAAGTCCAGAACACTCTCAGTGAAGTAGGTGTATCTGTCTCTAAGTCAACAGTAAAGAGAAGACTCCATGAAAGTAAATACAAAGGGTTCACATCTAGATGCAAACCATTCATCAATTCCAAAAATAGACAGGCCAGAGTTAAATTTGCTGAAAAACACCTCATGAAGCCAGCTCAGTTCTGGAAAAGTATTCTATGGACAGATGAGACAAAGATCAACCTGTACCAGAATGATGGGAAGAAAAAAGTTTGGAGAAGAAACGGCACATGATCCAAGGCACACCACATCCTCTGTAAAACATGGTGGAGGCAACGTGATGGCATGGGCATGCATGGCTTTCAATGGCACTGGGTCACTTGTGTTTATTGATGACATAACAGCAGACAAGAGTAGCCGGATGAATTCTGAAGTGTACCGGGATATACTTTCAGCCCAGATTCAGCCAAATGCCGCAAAGTTGATCGGACGGCGCTTCATAGTACAGATGGACAATGACCCCAAGTATACAGCCAAAGCTACCCAGGAGTTCATGAGTGCAAAAAAGTGGAACATTCTGCAATGGCCAAGTCAATCACCAGATCTTAACCCGATTGAGCATGCATTTCACTTGCTCAAATCCAGACTTAAGACGGAAAGACCCACAAACAAGCAAGACCTGAAGGCTGCGGCTGTAAAGGCCTGGCAAAGCATTAAGAAGGAGGAAACCCAGCGTTTGGTGATGTCCATGGGTTCCAGACTTAAGGCAGTGATTGCCTCCAAAGGATTCGCAACAAAATATTGAAAATAAAAATATTTTGTTTGGGTTTGGTTTATTTGTCCAATTACTTTTGACCTCCTAAAATGTGGAGTGTTTGTAAAGAAATGTGTACAATTCCTACAATTTCTATCAGATATTTTTGTTCAAACCTTCAAATTAAACGTTACAATCTGCACTTGAATTCTGTTGTAGAGGTTTCATTTCAAATCCAATGTGGTGGCATGCAGAGCCCAACTCGCGAAAATTGTGTCACTGTCCAAATATTTCTGGACCTAACTGTATCTCCAGCACTGCTGTCACTTGCTTCCAACCCCCGCTCATTATGCTCAACGGATATGCACTGCACCTTGGACCGGAAGCAGCAGCAGAACCGGACAGAGCTGCACTATGGACAGGTAAGTATAGAAGTTCATGCTGTCCGTGTGCTATGTGGATGTCACAAGGATAGCACACTGACAGCACATGCTGGACACACACGCACACACGCACACAGATATGCACCTGCACCACGGACCATGCAAAACGTGTGAAAAAGGCCTTAATATGATAATAATAATAATAACTATTATTATTATTTTTATTATCTATCTATTCTATCTATCCATCCATCTATTTATCTTGTATCTATTATCTATCTATCTATCTATCTATCTATCTATCTACCTACCGTATCTCTCCATCCTTCCATCTATCTATCCCTTATCTATCTCTCCATCTATCTATCTATTTATCTATCTATCTCTCTATCTATCCATCTATCTATCCCTCTATCTATCTATCCCTCTATCTATCTATCCCTCTATCTATCTATCTATCTATCTATCCATCCTTCCATCTATCTATCTATCCCTCTATCTATCTCTTCATCTATCTATCTATTTATCTCTCTATCTATCCATCTATCTATCCATCCCTCTATCCCTCTATCTATCCCTCTATCTATCCATGTGTGGCGCCCTGGACAAGCCAGGGGCCACAGAGAACAACACCAACACACCCCACACTCCTGTTCAGGCACACCAAAGTCAGACAAAAACCCTTGTTGCCTTCCTCCAGGGGCTGATGTCCACACCAGGGGGGTGGGCCAGGTGGTTGGCCCCACCCACCGAGGATTTCGCAGTCCTGGAGGTGGGAAAAGAGGACAGTTGAGTTGAGTGAGGGAAGTGAAAGTGAGAGGAAGGAAAGTGCTAAAGGAGCAGACAGAAGTCGGTCCGGGAGTGTGGCCCGGACAGATCAGCAAGGTTGGCAGACGGTGGTGACCATCTGCAGGAGTGGCCTATCGGAGTTTACCGTAGGGACCGTGGACGGGCAGTGGCCCGGCGGTACCGGACCGGTACGCAAAGAGAAGCCAGCACCATCTGGCAGGGGCTTACGGACCCCGGCAAGGCTAGGAGTCGCCGTGAATTTGCCAAATTCGTTAGCGAAGGGAACCTCCTGGGTTTCCCAGCAGCCAAGTCCCGACAGAAGGCAACCGTCCAACCGAGAGAGGGAAACACAGTCACCGCCAAGGCTAAAGTTCCCAGGGCCAGAGCCTGCGGGCAAAAGGGGCTCCTCCAGCACCCATCCAAGCTGGGGAGCGGGTTACCAGTGGGAACCCATTGGAACCGTTACACAACATAGGTGCAGGGAAAGGCAGTCACCATCAACCTGCCGGGAGAAACAACACCGCAGCCGTCTGTGGGACCCGTCCATCCAGCCGTGTGTTTTACCAAGAACTGTGTCCTCATCATTGGCTGAGTGAGTACCACCGTGCCGTGCGGCACAGCGCTGCTACCACGACCCTGCACCTCACCAGGCCCCGTAACCCGTCTGCCATCCATCCCTACCCCATCACCGGGCCCCGGTACAACCAACCCCCTACTCACGGAGGGGAGAACTAACATTAAAGCTGCTCCCTGTCACCGCTCCCGGGATCCCCGTCCAGAGCAGCGGTGATATCACCAACTTCACCACAACCGTGGGTGGCGTCACGGACAATAACCAAATCCCCACAATCCAATCCCCACCCTTTTCACTCACGGGCAAGGAGCACCGCTCGAGTCCCCGGGATCCGGCCCACCGCTCGAGCCACCACCGAGCAGCAGCAGCCGCAGCAGCAGCGGCCGGACCCGAGCAGTGGGAGAGCGCAGCGTCCCCTCCTCCGCCTGCGACAACTTGGCGTCACGAACAGGATCCTACCGCTCTGCCGTCTGGTAGAGGTGCGCCTTGTAACCGCCGAAGGTGTCCGGCCTTAAAAATTTGAGAAGCCGCCATCTTGGGCGCGAAGAATTCCCGCTGGAGCGTCTCCTCGAGTAGTGGAGGCGCGAAGGCAAAAATCCCGCCCCTGTAGAGGAGGAGCCGGAAAGAGACTAAGGGGGACGGAAACAAGATGTCTGCGCCCGACGGAGCCGCTGGAGGAGCGGCGGACGCAGTCGTGGGAGTACCCGTAGATGGGAATGGGCCTGCTTAGGTCCCGGCCGAGCTGGCGGGGGGGGCGCCGCGGCCCCAGCTCTCGCTCAGGTGATGCCGTTCTCTTTGCCCTATGTGCCCGGAGCTGCCTGGCTACCGCAGTACGATGGGAAACCTGATGCCTTGCAGGTTTTCTGGAAAAAACTTAGTCCGCTACTAGAACTGTACCCCCTGACTGATAAGCAACGTGCAGCGCTAGTGCTGGTGCAGTTAACTGGTGCGGCTGAGCAAGAGGCGGAGACCTGGGCCGAGGGGGACCGGTCTTCTGTAGCCACCATCTTTGAGAAGCTGCAGACTGCCTTTGAGACCCGTACCGAGGCAGAGCTGCGGATGCAGTTCTATCAATGCCGGCAACGGCCCGCAGATAGCATTCGGAACTATGCCTTGTGCCTGCAAACCGCACTCCACACACTGAAGCGGGTGGACACCATCAACAGTGCGGACAGTAACAAAATGTTAAGTGAGCAGTTTGTGCAGGGGATGAGGTCCTCAGAGGACCGCAAATAACTTCGGCTGTGGGCCCTAGAACACCCTGATGTGGACTTTGCCGTATTAAAGGAATGGGCCATCAAAGCTCTGCAACCCCCCGCATCTGAAGCCCCTGAGCCAGCACCATGGCCGGTTGAGACTGCTCCCGTTGTGGTGGCCCCTACCCCATCAGCACCTCCAGTGCCTGCAGCCCCAAGCGGAACGACGGAAGAACTCGCTGCTCAAGTTCGCCGCATGGATGGGGACCTCGCTAAGATCCTCGCCGCACTCCAGCCTCCGACCAGATCCCAGGCCCCGGCGAAGATGCAGCTCGCCGACAGCCCTGAGGACGTCCCCTGGATGCAGCGAAGAAGGGCCAATGACTCACGGTATGGACCCCCAATCTGTTACAGGTGCAGCAAACCCGGCCACTACTCCCGACGGTGTCCGTTAAACGAGCAACCCCTGGGGCCACGGGCCAATCCTCAGGAGTAGAACCCCATGGCCCCCCAGACTGTCGGGACCGGTACATCGGGGCCCGGCCCATCATCCCCGTGGCTGTAGACGGCATACCGGTGATGGCTCTCCTGGACACTGCATCACAGGTAACCACTATACCATAAAAACTGTATCAACGGTATTGGGGAAAAGACGATCCCCCAGATGCCAGTATGACACTGATTGCTGCTGATGGACTCCCATTGACCCAAGTGGGGTACAAGCAAGTGGCCATGACTGTGGGATGAACTGAACTGCAACACCAGGGTATGATTGTGATAATGAATGAACCCAGTGATCATAACCCGAAGGTAGTGCTAGGGACTAACATGATGGAGCACTGTATGAGTGATGTGCTGACCCTACTGCAGCAGCTGGCCGCTACGGCGGCGGGGAGCTGACAGAGAGCTGTGCAGCGTGAGATCCGAGCCCTGATGTACCGTCAGCATGTGAACTCGACAGGAGGAGAGATTGGTGGGGTGAGAGTGATGGATGTTGCCCCTTTGATTGTGCCTCCCAGGAGCAAGATGATGATTTGGTGTAGGGCAGCGGTAGGGCCCCAGGGGGGTGACTACCCCGCCATAATAGAGCCGATGCCCTCTGAACACTGGCCCACAGTAATGGCCGCCCGAGGGGTGGTAGACGTAAAGAAGGGGAGAGTGCCCGTGAGGGTGCTGAACTGCGGGGAGGAAGAAGTCAGGCTTCCCCGGTACGCTACCCTTGCCAAGTTGTTCACTCTGGATCCCCACACCATCCGCGAGGCCGTTCCCCCCACCTCACCACCTACTGCCAGCACTCACCCATCACCAGGGGAGTTAGACGAGTGGTGCCGACAGCTACATGTAGGCACTGACGATACCCCTACACATCACAAAGAATGGGTATACCGGGTGGTCCGGGAGTATGAGCGAGCTTTTAGCAAACATCCCCTAGACTTTGGGCAGATTAAAGGGGTCCAACACCATATCCCCACCGGTGAGCACCCCCCTATCAAAGAGAGGTACAGGCCTATTCCCCCTGCACACTACCAATGCGCCAAGGACATGTTGAGGAACATGAGGGAGGCAGGGGTTTTTAGGGACAGCTGTAGTCCCTGGGCCGCCCCGTTGGTACTGGTTAAGAAGAAGGATGGCACCATGCGGATGTGTGTGGATTACCGGAAAATTAACCAGATAACGCATAAGGACGCTTACCCTCTGCCCCGTATTGAGGAATCTCTGGCTGCGCTGAGAACCGCTAACTATTTTTCCACCCGTGACCTCACCAGCGGGTACTGGCAGGTGGCTGTGGCGCCAGAAGACCGAGAGAAGACTGCCTTTGCCACCCCTATGGGACTCTGCGAATTTAATAGTATGCCGTTCGGGCTGTGCAATGCCCCTGGAACCTTCCAACGGCTGATGGAATGTTGTCTGGGGCATCTAAATTTTGAAACCGTCCTGCTGTACCTGAATGATGTGATTGTATACTCCCAGACATATGAAGCCCACCTGGAGCACCTGGCCGAGGTGTTCGCGTCCCTTGCAAAATATGGGATGAAGTTCTCAAAGTGTCATCTGCTGAAACCCAGAGTGCAGTACTTAGGGCATATGGTCAGTGCAGAGGGTGTCGCCCCTGACCCTGAGAAGATCTCCGCCATCCAGGACTGGCCGAGGCCGACCACGGTGAGAGAGGTGAGGCAGTTCCTAGGCCTAGTGGGGTATTACCGTCGCTTCATCAAGGGGTACACGAAGATGACTGCCCCCATGCAAGACCTCCTCGTGGGACAGACCAAAGGTGGTAGACCCTTAGGAGCCCCATTGGTGTGGGAAGAAAGGCATGAGGAATCTTTCCGTCAGCTGAGAGCGGCCCTGAGAAGAAATCCTAGCATACCCTGATTACAACCACCCCTTCATCCTCTACATCGATGCCAGTAATGTAGGCTTGGGGGCAGTCCTATCCCAGGTCCAAGACGGAAAAGAAAAAGTGATTGCTTATGCTAGCCGAAGGCTTCGACCGACTGAGAGGAACCCTGAGAACTACAGCTCTTTCAAGCTTGAACTCCTGGCACTGGTGTGGGCTATCACCGAGCGGTTCCGCCATTACCTGGCAGCGGCTAAGTTTACCGCTTTCACGGATAATAACCCGTTGACCCACCTGCACACAGCCAAGCTGGGCGCGTTGGAACAGCGGTGGGTGGCTAGGCTAGCTAACTACGATTTCACCATCAAGTACAGGGCCGGCCGTGCCAACGTTAATGCCGATGCACTCTCTCGGATGCCCTACCTGTTGGAAGAAGGGCCCGAGGATGACGACCTCGAAGAGATTGAGTTGCCCGCATTTCATCAGCCACCGACTGAGAAGGTGCATGTCCATCAACAATGGGTAAACCTAGACCCGCTGCCCAGCCAGGAGTGGCAAGAAGCCCAGGACCAGGCACCCGCTGTCCGCCTAGTCAAGATCTTGGTGGAGCAGAGCGCTGCTGGGATAGACCCTGCCGCACCAGCTGAATCCCAACGCCTGTGGCGGGAACGGACCCGGCTGTATCTGCACCAGGGGAAGTTGTACCATGAGCTGATTAACCCGAAGACCCATGAGAAGATCCGCCAGTTGGTGATTCCCCAAGCTAATGTGCCCACCGTACTGCAAGCATACCATGATGGTGCTGGACACTTCGGATGGAAGAAACTAGAGATGCTGTTGAGAGAGCGGTTCTATTGGAGTGGAATGCGGGAATCTGTAGAGGCCTGGTGCCGAGAGTGTGGCCCTTGCACGCTGAGAAGGAAGGATGAGGCCAGCCAGAAGGCGCCCCTACACCCGATCGTTACACATCAACCGCTGGAGCTGGTTGCCCTGGACCATGTAAAGCTCACCCCCAGCCGAAGTGGGTACACCTACGCTCTAACCATTGTAGACCACTATTCAAGGTTCATGGTGGTTGTCCCAGTCAAAGACTCAACTGGCCGTTCCGCCGCTAGAGCGTTTCAGGCTTATTTCTGCCAACCACATGGATACCCTGAGAAGGTGCTTACTGACCAAGGCCCGGCCTTTGAAGCGGAGGTATTCCATGAATTTTGTCAGTTGTACGGCTGCAAGAAAATCTGGACCACGCCTTACCATGCCCAAACCAACGGCATGTGTGAAAAGATGAACCACCTGGTCCTGGGCCTCCTGAAGACGTTGCCGAAAGAAGAGCGGAACCTGTGTTTGGAGAAGCTACCTGACTTGGTCGATATGTACAACAATATCCCTTCCAGTTCAATGAAATGCACCCCAGCATACCTGATGAGGGCACGCCCCGGCCGGCTACCGGTGGATCTGGCATGGGATTGGAAGCCCCAGAAGCATTCCCTTCGACAGCTGAATGGGACACTCGGCGGAGGGTGCAGTATCGACAAATTCAGGAGTATGTTGAGAAGAACTTGAGTCGGAGTCGGGAACAACAGGAGCAGCGCTTCAACCAGAAGGCGTCTGCTGGCCCTTTCCAGCCTGGAGATGTAGTGCTGAAGCGGAAGAGGAGGACCCACAAGCTGGATGATCAATGGGAGCAGACCCCATATGTCATACAGCCCACAGGATGGGAAGATGTTATTATAAATGTAACCTGTTTTACCGTTTATCTTTCCAGTTTGTGAAAATAAAACCGGTGATGGACGGGCAGCCCGCGGATGGTCTCCATTTTACTAAGGGGGAATGTGGCACCCTGGACAAGCCAGGGGCCACAGAGAACAACACCAACACACCCCACACTCCCGGTCAGGCACACCAAAGTAAGACAAAAACCCTTGTTGCCTTCCTCCAGGGGCTGATGTCCACACCAGGGGGGTGGGCCAGGCAGTTGGCCCCGCCCACCGAGGAGTTCGCAGTCCTGGAGGCGGGAACAGAGGACAGTGGAGTTGAGTGAGGGAAGTGAAAGTGAGAGGAAGGAAAGTGGTAAAGGAGCAGACAGAAGTCGGTCCGGGAGTGTGGCCCGGACAGATCAGCAAGGTTGGCAGAAGGTGGTGACCATCTGCAGGAGTGGCCTATCGGAGTTTACCGTAGGGACCGTGGACGGGCGGTGGCCCGGCGGTACCGGACCGGTACGCAAAGAGAAGCCAGCACCATCTGGCAGGGGCTTACGGACCCCGGCAAGCCTAGGAGTCGCCGTGAATTTGCCAAATTCATTAGCGAAGGGAACCTCCTGGGTTTCCCAGCAGCCAAGTCCCGACAGAAGGCAACCGTCCAACCGAGAGAGGGAAACACAGTCACCGCCAAGGCTAAAGTTCCCAGGGCCAGAGCCTGCGGGCAAAAGGGGCTCCTCCAGCACCCATCCAAGCTGGGGAGCGGGTTACCGGTGGGAACCCATTGGAACCGTTACACAACATAGGTGCAGGGAAAGGCAGTCACCATCAACCTGCCGGGAGAAACAACACCGCAGCCGTCTGTGGGACCCATCCATCCAGCCGTGTGTTTTACCAAGAACTGTGTCCTCATCATTGGCTGAGTGAGTACCACCGTGCCGTGTGGCACAGCACTGCCCCCGCGACCCTGCACCTCACCAGGCCCCGTAACCCGCCTGCCATCCATCCCTACCCCATCATCGGGCCCCGGGACAACCAACCCCCTACCCACGGAGGGGAGAACTAACATCAAAGCTGCTCCCTGTCACCGCTCCCGGGATCCACGTCCAGAGCAGCGGTGGTGTCACCAACTTCACCACAACCGTGGGTGGCGTCACAGACAATAACCAAATCCCCACAATCCAATCCCCACCCTTTTCACTCACGGGCGAGGAGCGCCGCTCGAGTCCCCGGGATCCGGCCCACCGCTCGAGCCACCACCGAGCAGCAGCAGCCGCAGCAGCAGCGGCCGGACCTGAGCAGTGGGAGAGCGCAGCGTCCCCTCCTCCGCCCGCGACACATGTATCTATCTATCCCTCTATCTATCCCTCTATCTATCCATGTATCTATCTATCTATCTATCCATCCTTCCATCTATCTATCGAATAAACATTTTAGTGACAGTCAAACAAAAGATTGTAGCTTTAAATCAGATTCCGTTTTGTTAAGCCATTTTGTGTTGACCTCAGACCAAAGTCATAAAGTGCTTCTTGTCCGAGCACACACAACGTTCCTATTAATTACCGCTGTGAAACGTTGACTTAAACCAAACCAAGTGAATTAAGATAAGTAAATTCACTGATCACTCCACAGGACCGGTCTTAGCTTTCTCCCGTCAGAGTGAGATTATTAAGGACACCGCTTCTTCCAGGCTGCTTTGATAAATATTCACTCAGGCACCTCACACAGAATTTGATCCTATTTTCAGGGCAAGCAGCATTGCTGTGAACTGTAGGTATTCATTATAAGGTAATCAATTTAAGCCCCTTGAATTTTGGAAAGCATGTTTTTCTTATCTGGAGCAGTTTGAGAGGAGATGGATCATTTGCTGTGTGGGAAGCAGAAGTGTGAAAATGTTACTAACCCTCTGCTTTATTTAAACTTGCACTTCCAAGCAGGACAGATGTAATATGCTGAGGTTCAAAAAACATGATGGATGTCTTTTTGTAACATTTTCAATGTTTACCATCCAGGCTTTTTCAAACACTGAAACCTGTAAATCATTGCAAATAGCCTGACGGCAAACGTGTGCGAGATATTTACACAAGGTGCTGCAGATTAAGGCAATTCGATACTTAAAACAGAAGCATCTTCAGAAGCATCATTCATATGCAAATGTATTCAGATCAGTATATTCAATTATATATTTTTATTTACATTTTCAGATTTTCAACCTTTACCTCCAGGAAGTCATTCCTACTATACTGATGAAAGTAATTTTTATTTAGTGGCTTAAAGGGATTGTTCAAAATCTTATTATCTTGCTTTATAAGTCTGTAATATTCTACGTGTTTGGAACGTAATCCCAAACAAATGCTGAGGTTCTATAGACTCTATAGGAAGGCCAGGCATACATAGAGGTCATTTTAGGTTTCTTGTCCAAGTGTATGTAAAAAGATTCACCTTATGGTAGGTTCACGCGAACGTAAAAAAAAATCACCAGCGTTTCATCCAGAAAACTTGGTCGATTTTGTTCTCACTTGTCATGCATGTGCAATCCATATGCAATCCGGTTTTTTTTACAGCAGCAGATATTAATATTTTACAAGACCGTTTACAGTTCCCTATGTTAAAGAATTGCAGTGTATCCATACAAATTGAATGCTATATTGATGGTCCGTATGGGATCAGTTTTCTTCTGAATACCTTTAGACAGTAAACAGAAACTGTGATCAGGATCATACATGTTAAAATAAAAGTATGGCCATTTTGGCGCTGATATGCTGATTCCATAGATACCTTCAGTGAAGAAATCTGCATTATGATTGTTGAGTAATCATCATTACAAGTTTACCTTTGATAAACTATCAGTGCATTGAGGCAGGACTGTGGGGCGGGTCAGTAGTTGGGGCTTCGGCTACGCTCCGACCCCTCACCGCCTTTAGTGTCTGTATCTTCTTCCTGTTTTAAATTTCACTCTCTCTCCATCCTAGCTGTGAGTGTCATTTGTTTAGTTTAATGTCCCTACGGTTTTCTGGAAAATGGCACCAGTGGTGGCGCATCCACAGATTTAGATCTCAGCCTAGTGATGAGCCAAGATCTCAATCGAGGCAGGTGCCACCACTGGCACCATTTTATTGAAGACCACAGGAGGTCAATTTGAACAAGCGCCTCCACCAGCACTATTTTTCTGAAGCCCCCTAGAAGATCAATCTGCACAATTGCTGCCCACGGCTATGGCAAAGCTGGCATGAAATTTAAAAGAGCAAGGAGATATAGACACCAGAGGCAGCTAACAGAATGAGGCTGACCCAAAGTTCACAGTCCCGCCCCGATGCACCAAAAGCTTAGGAAAGGCAAACTTCTAATGCTGATTACACAACCACCAGGATGTGGATTACTTCACTGAATGTATCTATTGAATCAGTATATCAGCTTCATTAAGGCCATGCCTTTATTTTAATGTGCAGAATCCTGATCACAGGTTCTCTTTAGTGGACGATTCTGACCTGATAAGGAAGAAATTAGTGCATGATGCGATTTTTTTTTTTTCATGCAAATTAAGTCCCTGAAAAAAATGTTCATCTGAGCAGCCCAATTGAATAACATTGGTTTTAGTGCTATCCGTATGCTTTCTGTTTTTTTATGGATAGCACTAGAACTGAAAATACACTCATGCAAACCTACCCTTAGGCACATAATTTCCAGTTAGATAATTTTGAGAAAAAATATAAATATGATCTTAAATGCTAAATGTCAGTTGCAATTGTAATCAATAGAAAATATTTAACCCCTTATCAACTTTAGATGTACTGATACATCCAAGGTCATGTTTGTCCCCTTAATGTTTCCTGCACATGTCAGCTGATCTGATCCGAACCGACATGTGTACCTACCAGGTGCGGGTGAATCTCTGATGCACACACGCCTGTTAACTAGTTAAATCCAACTGTCAATCTCTGACAACAGGATTTAACGCATGCTGGCAGGGAGCACGGGATCATGGGGTGCAGAGGGGTTGTCATGACATTTATGAGTCATCTGCTGACCACTGTCATAGTGAACTTTCTGTGAGTGCCAGCATTCACAGGAGATCAGCATTTCTGCTGTTCAGAGAGGTGCTGATGCCTTCCTCTGAACAGCAGAAGCAATCGAAGTATATCAGCTTCCAGTGGGACTAGTTCATTCAATAAAATGTGTAAAAAACCCACATTTTTAAAAATATGAAAAAAACAAAATCAAAAGTTCAAATCACCCTCCTTTGGACCATTGACAATAAACGAAAACAAAAAAAGAATACACATATTTGGTATTGACGCTTTCAGAAATGCTTGATGTATCAAAATATATAATCAATTAATCTGATCATTAAAGGGTGTAACGAGAAAGAAATTAAAATGCCAGAATTACCTTTTTGGGGAGTCGCAAAAAGGCAATAAAATGCAATAACAGTCGATCAAAACATCACATCTACCTAAAATGGTATAATTACAAATGTCAGCTCAGGACGCCCTAAAATTTTTAATCACTTAAATAAAACTATACATATTTGGCATCCTTTGGAATTGCACTTTTTTCCTGTTTTCAACTACAATATAGGGCAGAATGAATGTCATTCAAAAGTACAACTTGTCCTATAAAAAACAAGCTCTCATATGGCTTTATTGACAGAAAAATAAAAAAGTTATGGCTCTTGGAAGAAGGGGAGGAAAAAATGAAAACGGAAAATCGCCTGTTGGTGGTTAATGTAATTTTTATTCCCATGATTATGATCTTCTTTAGAGGAAGAGTTAAGTTTCCTTCTGGCAAAAAGAAAAATCACCGATAAGGTGATATCGTTAGGCTACAATAGTTGCAAATCATGCTACAGGTAAAAATAATTTTAAGACTGGATTTATACTACACGATTTGCAGCATTAAACGACCACCAATCATTTACATGTTGACAGTCTAGACAAGCTAAACTGGCTTATGATGCACATTGAATGATCAATAATACAGGTAGATTTTTCTGTGTCCATAGTGTCCATAGGTTGTTCTCTTATTGGCAGCACATGTCCAGTTTATATAGGACAATGTGCTGCTGAAGACAATGATTTTAAAGTCTGATTTTAAGCCTTCCTACAGATCAATTCACCAGACAAAAGAGAATTTTGTTAGTTTGTTGGGTGATTGGT
The DNA here is from genome assembly GCF_048569485.1 of Anomaloglossus baeobatrachus. NCBI lineage: Eukaryota > Metazoa > Chordata > Amphibia > Anura > Aromobatidae > Anomaloglossus > Anomaloglossus baeobatrachus. The sequence continues at coordinate 394,140,798 of NC_134354.1, read as the reverse complement.
AGTAGGGATGAGTGATCCTGCCAAGGATCAGATCGGTTAAGGATCGCCGATCCCGTCTGAGATCACAATTGGATTGTCGAGCCTAGCCGAACCCAATAAATTCAATGGGAGGCAAAAGTAATGTGTTGTAAAATGGTGTAGGGGGACTGTAAAAGAACAAAAATAAAAAAGGGTTAAAGCAGTATATACTTACTGAGTCTCCCCACAGCTGCTGCGCTACTTCCGGGTACGATAACTATCTCTAATGCATATTCACTGCTTTCTCTGGCGACCGGTGCTTCTGATTGACTGCCATTGGACAACACGTCCACTATCTGAGACAGCGCATGTGATTGGTTGGAATCACAAACGCTGTCTGTCCTTATACTGGTGATAAATAAATAAATAAACAAAAAAATGTGGTAGGGGCCACCCTGTATTAGTACCAGCACAGATAAAGTCATGACTACAGGCTGCAGCCCCAGCTGTGCACTTATCGTGCCTGTGTATTAAAATAAACCGCATGCAACTATTTAAAAAGGATTTAAATAATAAATAATTGACATAAACGATGTGTGCCCCCCAATTTTGATACCCAGCCATAATAAAGCCCACAGCTGGGGGTTAGTATTCTCAGGCTGGAGAAAGCTATGCTTATTGGGAACCTCTAAACCTAAAAATAGAAGCCCACAGCTGTCCAGGATTGTCGCATCCATGTGACGACCCCAGCACATTACACGGCTCTTCCCAATTGCCTTGTTGTGGTGGCAGTCGGGGTAATAAGTGGTTACTAACAGCCCACCAATGCCAATAAGCCCTTGATTTGTAATGGGTAGGGGTCTATGACCCTTCCACCACTAATCCTATAGGTAAAAAGAAGTAAAGACAGACAGACAGAAAAATCCTTCATTTAAAAAAAAATAAAAAACCTCCCTCTTTCACCAATTTATTAACACCCAAAAGACCCAGGACCAACGTAATCCACACGAGGTCTCACAACGATTCCAGCTCTGCTGCATCTGAGTCACAGCGAGTGCCATAAAACATAATTTCCCACTATGAGCTCCAGGTAGAGAATGAATGAGCCACACTATTAGTAGTGACATCACTCAGGTTAGTTGTAGCCACAGCTGGAGGTTCCCATGACCCTCCACCTGTGACCGCAGGTTTAGTGCACATGATCAGAAGTAACGCCCTTGCGACTAGTCGCTGGCCTCATTAGCATATGAGAAACTATCTTTAGAAATACTTTTTCTAAAGATCTCTTTATCTATGCTAGTATATACAGAGTCTGTTAGGCAGGGATTAGTAATATGCACCCAGAACTACTTGTGGTTCTGGGTGCATATTGCACCTGACAGGTTCCATTTAAGAAAGACAATAATAATAATAATAATAATAATAATAATAATACAAACTGAAAACTTATCACCTTGTGGTCAGTGCATATTTCTTCACTTCCCAAAAAAATATTGCATTGGTTTTAAGTAAAAAATATGATACAATTGCATTTATTCACTCTTGTTGCTGAATAGCCAAAGGCAAATATTGACAAAGGTCTTGGTCATTAATTGATTCCTGAAGAATATTTTGTGCCTCTATATTCTCACATCACCTGTTTTCACCAATTGTGAGAAATTTGGCTTTTATGTACCTTGTAGGTTTACTTTGCGTTCTTATTTTTCATCTGATAAAATGAAATACATTCCTGTAGAGCTTCCTTCCCAACTATGAAAGAGTTAAACCTACTTACCAGTAATTCTCCAAATGGAGGAATGTGTGATTATTGTGAGCTCAGTAAGTGCCCTTTGCCCATTCATAATAAGTGTAGTGTCTTTCTGAAAGCATCTGCCATGGCCTTCAGTGTGCGTATTGTACGATGTTCCTCTCTCAGCTGAGGTTCAATTCACTCAAATGGCTGCCTCCACTCTATTCTTTAGAAATGGCACTTGACTTGCAATTAAGCTCAGCACAACACAATACAAATGGGTTGCTGATGGCACACACTTAGTGTTCAGTCACTGATTGCCTTCTACTGGCTGCCTTTTTTTTTACACAGTCTTGTATGGCTGTGTGATATCTGTAACACGTTATTGCATGGAGAGAAGCAAGACCCCTGTTATCTTTGGAGACGTTCGGTGTCTGAAGCTTGGAACATGGCGGTTAACATTCAGAATGCCTGTTGTGTATTCTAAAGATTGCTGCCATTTAGCGGTAAACAATAATATTGCATTTTGTATTTCTCAGCAGGTTAGTAATAGATACAGTGGTTAAAAAAGGGGTGGGTGAACCTATAGGACTAGGATTCATATTTCTAAATGGGTGTTTCAAAAAAAGCATAGAACAATCCTGAGGGTGAGGGTGGCTACTCCTAAAACCAAAGCAAAGGAATACAATCACCAGTACAGACTTCTTAACTGTATATGTTCCTTACAGATGCCCTATAGGTTACAATTTCATGTGATAATTAACCTACCTCTTCTGCCCTTATACCTCATCTCGTACCTAATTGTTCAACTTAGCCTTGACTCAAAATAAAGGCCCCTTTACACACTGCAACATCGCTAGCGATATCACTGTAACGTCACCAGTTTTGTAACGTAATAGCGACCTCTCCAGCGACATTGCAGTGTGTGAAACGCATCAGCGACCTGGCCCCCGCTGTGAGGTCACTGATCGCTACAAATCTTTCAGGACCATTTTTTGGTCCTTTGTTTCCCGCTTCTAGCAAGCATCGTTGTGTTTGACACCGTTACAATGACTTCGTTAGCGACTTCCCTTTGAAATAGCTGCTTTGACACGTCCCCAACGACCAGCTAGGTCGTTCTGCAGGTCCGGATTGCTGTTGCGTCGTTGGCCAGGTCTGCCTGTTTGACAGCTCACCAGAGACTTTCCAGTGATCCTGGCCAGGACGGGATTGCTGGTGGGATTGCTAGAAAGTCTCAGTGTGTAAAGGGGCCTTTAGACGAGTGTTTTGCAAGTAATCTGTGTAAACACCTTAGTGGCCACATTTGGGAGCTATTTAAAGATCAAAATTGTCTCCAGTAGTTTAGTTCATGAGTATTTGACCCATATAGTGCATTGCAAAACTTTTCACGTCCCCCCTCCCCCTCCTGGCTTTTTACCTATTTTGCTACATTACAACTGGTTTTTAAATATTTTCATAATTATTATTATTATTATTTATTATTATAACGCCATCAATTCCATGGCGCTTTACATGTGAAAGGGGTGTACATAATAGGGACAAGTACAATAATCATAAACAATACAAGACACAGACAGGTACAAGAGGATAGAGGTCCCTGCCCGTGAGGGCTCACAGTCTACAAGGGATAGGTGAGGATACAGTAGGTGAGGGTAGGTAATATCCGATAATCCGATTTGTGTGATGCATCAACACTAAATACTTTGAGTTGGGGAAGGGAAGTGAGAAAAATGTAGGCAAAAATTAAATTTGTGGGATAAAATAAATAAAAAGTTGACATGTGTATATGTATATACGTGTCACATGGTCTGTCAGTATATACACACCTTTTCTGAAGGGCCACAGAGGCTGCAACACCATTAAGCAAGAGGCACCACTAACCAATCAACACCATGAAGACCAAGAAGTTCTCCAAACAAGTCAGAGACAGTTGAGAAGTTGTTGAGAAGTATTAGTCAGGGTTGGGTTCTAAAAAATATCCCAATCTCTGATAATTCCCCGGAGCACCATCAAATCCATTATCATCAAATGTAAAGAACATGGTACCACAACAAACCTACCAAGAGTGGGCCGCCTAGAAAAACTCTCAGCCAGGCAAAAATCAGAGAGGTAGCAAAGAGTTCAAAGATATCCCTGAAAGTGCTGCAGAGTTCTAAAGCAGAGACTTGAGTATCATACGACTACAATAAGCTGTACACTCCATAGAGCTGGTCTTTATTAAACAGTGTTCTGAAAAAAGCCTATACATATAGCAAAAAATTGGAAAACTAAGTATTTTGCCAAACGACATGTGGGAGACTTCCTAAATGTATGGAGGAAGGTACTATTATCAGATGAGACCAAAATTGAACTTTTTGGCTACCAAAGTAAATGCTATGTCTGGAGCCAAATCAACACAGGTCACCACATCAAGAACCTCATCTCCACAGTGAAACATGGTGGTGGAAGCATTATGCTGTGGAAATGTTGTTCAGCAGCAAAGACTGGTAAAATAGTCCAAGTTGATGAAAAGATGGATATTGCGAATTAAAAGAATAGTCTTGAGTAAAATGTGTTTCATTCTGTCAGCGATTTGAGACTAGGACAGAGATTTACCTTTCTACAAGACAATGACCCAAAGCTACTGCTAAAGAAACACTTGAGTTATTTAAGGGGAAACATGTAAATGTATTGGAGTGGCCTAGGTAAAGTCCAGACATTATTTCAATTGGGAATCTGTGGTAGAACTTGAAAATTGCTGTTCACCAGAGGAAAACATCACACTTGAAGGAGCTGGAGTAGTTTTGCCTTCAGGAATGGGTAAAAATCCTAGTGGTAAGATGTGGAAAGCTCATCCAGACTTATCCAAAGCGACTTGCAGCTGTAATTGTAACAAAAAGAAGCTCTGCAAAGTACTGACTTTAGGAGAATAGTTATGCACTCTGAAGTTTTCAATTATTTTGTCATATTTGTTGTTTGCTTCACAATAAAAAGAAAAACAAACGTTTAGAGTTATAGGTATGTTCTTTACATGAACTGATGCAAACACTCATAAAAACTGTGAAATTCCAGGTTGTGAGGAAACAAAATCCTAAAAATGCCAAGGTGGGCGGGGGTGGATTGAACTGTTTTACCGAAAATGCACAGTTTAAGACCCCTTTCTCTACAAAGACCAACCTCTCACTCTGTGCATTACAAGATGCTTCAATATTAACCCCTTAGCGACCCCCTTAGCGACTTTAACCTACTGAGTAGGTCATGGATCGTGTGAGGTTAATCCCCGCCCCCTGCCGTGGGCAGGCTGCGGCGATCTGCACACATATCAGCTGATTTCAACAGCTGACATGTGTGCCTGCTAGTCGCCAGTGGAATCATGTTCCACACGCGACTATTAACCCCTTACATCTTGCTGCCAAAATCTGGCAGTGAGATGTATATACGCACAGCCATTATGATGACTTACCCCGCCCCCTCAGAAGTCACGTGACGTGATCACGTGAATTCCGGTGGTTGCCATGGTAGCACAGGGTCATGTGATGACACCTGTAGCTAACATGAGTCACTTGCTCTCAATGCCGGAATAGTGCCGGCATTAAAAGTAAAGCAGCATATCTGCAGATCTCAGCTCTGTAGCTGTGATCTGGAAAAATGGAAGAGCGATCAGACAGCTGATCCATATAGCCCCCTAAGGGATCTAGTAAAACAAAAAAAAAGTTTAAAAAAAGTTTTAAAAAATAAAAAAAAATAGTTCAAATCACCTTTTTTTACCCCATTGAAAATTAAAGGGTTAAAAAAATAAAAAATGTACACACATTTGGTATCGCTGCGTTCAGAAATGCCCGATCTATCAAAATATAAAATCAATTAATCTGATCGCTAAACGGCGTCATGGCAAAAAATTTCAGAACGCAAAAAATTACGTTTTTTGGTTACTGCAAATTTTGCGCAAAATGCAATAACAAGCAATCAAAATGTAGTATCTGCGCAAAAATTGTACGGTTAAAAACATAAGCTCAAGACGCAAAAAATAAACTGTCACTGAGGCATAGATCCAGAAAAATGAGAACGCTACGGGTTTTGGAAAATGGCGCAAAACGCGCGCCACTTTTTTGGACAAACTTGAGAATTTTTTGTAACCCTTTAGATACAAGTAAACCTATTCATGTTTGGTGTCTACAAACTTGCACCGACCTCATGCATCACAGCGAGACATCAGTTTTACCATTTACCATATATTTTACCATATAGTGAACATGGCCAATAAAATATCCCAAAAACTATTGTGCAATCCAATCACACTTTTTTTTGCAGTTTTTCCACACTTTTTTTTGCTGTTTTCCAGTACACTATATGGTAAAACATATGGTTTCATTTAAAACGACAACATGTCCCTCAAAAAAAAAAGCCCTTATATGGCAAGATTGATGGAAAAATGAAAAAGTTACGGCTCTCGGAAGAAAGAGAGGATAAAAAAATGGAAAAACGGAAAACGCCCAGGGGCTTAAGGGGTTAAGAAACTTATACTTGGAGCTGGGGTCTCCAAATTTGATGTGCCACTTTCTATTTACCTTTCTTCCAATACAACTTGCTTCTGGGTCTAGAAGTCAAAAATACAATTGCTTTTATTCCTTTAGCCTATGATATTGACTTTGAGTTGATCGACTAGATTAGTGCCATAGCTACTCCATTGATCCCTCCAGCATACGGTCCATTAGTGGTTCTTTATGTCTTGTGTGGTTGAATGGAAGGTGCTCACTTGCCCCCTCAAAAACTACTGTTCTGGTACTTTTGATATTTTCCAAGATTTTGCTGCTTTATTCCTTGGTGTTCATTTATTATGACTAATATGTGAACACAGTTCTCTTAGAGTTTCGTAATGAAGTAGAAATTGAATAAAAAACAACCTTTCATGTGGAAGTCCTTGTCTTAGTCAAGCATACTCTCATGTTGCACATTTCTTCCTAAAGCTTCAATTTCTTAAGTCCCCTATTCTCATAAATGCAGATATTACAGATGTTGTTTAAGACAGATACAAATTAAGCATTAAGTAAAAGAGTTTACTAAGCAATTAACAAGACCCACACAAGTATACAGTATCTAAAATGACATTCATTTACACATACCCCTGTCCCCATCCTTCAATAACATTGAACAAAACTTTGAAATACCACAGTTTGCAAATTAAGACCTTTAAAATAATTGAATGGCTTCAGTAGCAATGGGATTATTAGGATAATGTGATGTTTAAGACGGGCTTTTGTTTTGCTTCTCAAAGGAGTTTCTTGAATTTTTGCTGAGCTCATTCCACAAGGGACCTCCTAGCGAGAGATCAGTTATGACTTTTATTAAAGTCAGCCGGGCCCAATACCTGGATGTGTTAAAGCCTAAAGGAATTTCTTTCTGTAGCTCTGATTGAAGTTTAATGGAAACTAGACAAAGGAAGCGCTCTTAACCTGCTCACCCACCTCTTCCAGTGTAGAACTGTACTGGGGACATGTCCTCGTCCTCAGAGACTAAATCAAAACTGATGGCTTTTTCCGTCATTTCAATGCCTTGTGGAGAGAAAAATCTGGAGGGATTAACAGCTGAAAGAGAATCCTGACCCCCAAGAGGCCAAGATTCTGTATAAATTCACCTTTCCCCTGCCCAAATCATCCAAGTAATATATAGTACGTAGAAATACTCTCGTTAATTTGGCGGATTTACTTGATTCAGGTAAATAAATAGTTGCCGGTTTCTCTAAGGGAATGTATTAAACACAATATATTTAGTGATTTTTGAATATTTTTGCAATGATACAGATTTTGCTTTTAACAATTTTTTTTTGCAAACTAAGAACAGAAGAAATCCCTGTAGAAAAGAAATATGATGTCTTGTTTCAGTTTTTTTGGGAAGGTTATGCTTGTTGAATAAGGTAAAAAAAAGACATTCTCTGCTATTTATCAAAAGAATATGGTATATTATTCATATTGCAAACAAATTCAGAGTTATGAAAAGGGAAACACGATCATTATAGCAGGACAAGCCGATGCTATGTGGCCTGTAGACAACAGCAGCCTGAAAAAGGCCCAAAAATAAAAATAGATCCAGACAAGTCAATTTCAAGTTTCACTCAACTTTAGATGGAGACTAGTACAATATTGTCTTTTGTTTGTCATATTGATTTGTTTGCTTATATCACATGATGTCACGGGGCAGGATGACATCATTTATACTGTATGACATAATAGTTTGGTGGTGGGAAGGTGACTGATTTCACCAAGGGAACAGCTATGATGTCAGTTTCGATGTGGTGTTACTCACGGTCACGATCCCATTCTGGCAGTGCATTGTGCCAAAATGTGATATTCTACAAGATCTACTTTGCATGGTTCAGCATACCGTATTTTTCAGTTTATAAGACACACCGGATTATAAGACGCACCTCAAATTCTGGCCAAAAAAGGGTGTAAAAAAAGGGACTCCGTCTTATAATCCAGTAGTGTCTTCTCGATAGGGGGTGGCAGCAGTGGTGGAGTGGAGTCACAGGAGGCAGGGGCGGTGGGTATCCCAGATGCTGTCCTAGAAACTGTCGGCTTTGCTAGTGCTGAGGAAGCTGTGTTGGTGCTGGGGCAGCTGTAGTAGGGCTGCGGCAGTGGCTGGGGTAGCTGTGCTGATACAGCTGTGCTGGTGCTGGGGCAGCTGTGCTGGGGCTCAGGCTGCGGCGGCTGTGGGCGGTGATGGCTTAAAAGAGATGACGCCCAGAGTCAGTGCATGTACAGATTGAGCTCTCGGCTCAAAGGCAAGCCAAGATTTCATTTCATTTGTGCAAGGCTACTGTGACTCCCTGGCCTATCAGGTTGTCACCGGGTATTGTGCAATCTGCCCTCCTGTACAGTATCCACCTCCTCCTTGGTTACGGTCCCTGACCTTTGGTGTTGCTAAGACCAAGCTAATCAAAATCCTAGGAACACTCTGCACCACACCCACCAGACACACCGGTGGCTAACCTGAAGGGAATAGGGTTGTCCACTTGGGGAGTTTGTTAAGGGGAGGTCAGGAGTGTCAGGAGACAGACAGTTGTGGAGTGACTCGAGAGAGGACACGTCAGGAGCTAGGCTCCTTGAGACTACTAGGTGGCAGACGTTGGTCTGGGCCTGATAAGAGCTGGACCTCGGTCACAGGGGATTGTGATAAGGGGCACGGACTGTCGAGGAGGACAGCCGGCGGCCTTGTGCCATTACTGGGCAGGGACCAGGGCTTGACGGGGTACGTGGACCCTTGGTCAGGACGTAGCTTCAGGCATCTTGACAATTTACTCGACGAGGACGGAGCCTTCAAGATCCTTTCTCCACCCACTCCAAAATCGGGGTACCAGCGCAACGAGGGGAATAGGACTTTCCCACTACATAGTCCAGAAAATCTCAAGCGTGAACCCTGAGAGCAAGCTCACCCAGTTAGCCACACTGGTGAGCGGAACCCGATTAGTTTCAGGTTAAAGGGACCAAATAGAAGACTAGGTGCCAAGCTAAAGGTCACATACTAACAAGCAACACCAACGGGCATGGGATCCAGGCGTGCTCCCTCCCTGCTGCAGCGGTATCAAGAACTTTGGTTTACCACAGTTGTCGGTGTCAGTGTTATTGGACTGAGTGAGTACACAGTGACCCCTCACCATCCCAACGGCACCTCCCCGTCACCTACACTGAGTCCCGGGGCATTCTCCCACCCGTGGAGGGGTTAAACATCTGGCTGCCCACACCATCGCCACTGGGTACTCCATCTTACCACGCACCATGGGTCGTATCACGAATTTCCACACCATCCCCTATAAATACTCCCCTTTATTTCCGAGTGGCCATGCAACCCCAACCCCCAGGTCCGAAGACCCCTCGAGCCACTGCGGATCCGGATCCGAGCAGCAGCGGCAGGCTGCTAATGCGGGGGCGGCACACTACCTCCGGACGCCATTTTCCCTAAGTCCACTGCTGAGAGATCAATGGGCTTGAGGCGGCACATGCACACATGAGATCTTGAGTAGAGAGCTCTATGTGTGCACGTGCCGACTCCGGGTGCCATTATTTGAAGTTCTCACCACCCTCCCCACAGCTCCAGCACCAGCCATTGCACCTCTAGCACCGGCTACTGCAGCTCCAGCACCAGCTGACGCAGACTCCTCACAGCCACCTCAGACCCTGCATAGCCACTGCAGCACCAGCCACCGCAAGCCCCTGCAAGCCACCGCAGCTTTCCCCCGGCCTCCTGCAACCCCTCTCCACCACCCTTAGTATGCTACATTCAGATTATAAGATGCACCCCTCACTTTTCTCCCCATTTTTTGGGATGAAAAGTGCATCTTATAAACTGAAAAATATGTTAATTTAACAGCCATACATAGCTTGGAAGACTGTGAAGTCTTAAGATTATAGCACGTGTCTGCACGTGGTTATAGGGATTTCCAGTATTCTATCTCTTGTTCATGCGCTAAAATATAGGCAGTATCCACCATATTTCTTAATGCGAGAAATAAGATACAGTTAGTAACTTAATCATAAAGGTACTAAGAGAAAGACATTATAAGATATGCACATATCAGGTAATTATGCAGAAATAAGGTGGAACAGTGGCACAATGCACAGTGCAATTTATTGAGCACTGCACTGTATTGTGAGAATATCACTCTATTCACTGCATTCTGATCTTTTTTACCCTTGTCTAGTTATTACATGTATTAATCAGATCTGTAATTTATAAATTATGAATACTATGTAATTGATGAATTAGTAATTATGTATCAAACTGATGCACATATTTACATACCATTGCAAATTCTCATTGTTGTTTGAAAAAGTATCATTGTTAGACAGGAACACCAGCACATGGGCTAACAAAAGTTCAAAATATTTTGCTCAATTATTTTGTATTGCTGACTCCCTTTTTTGTATCGGTCTACAAAATACAATGAATCAGTACCAAAAAAACTGTGTTGTGGGTGCTTCATCTTTTCTATTTTATCTATCTATCTATCTATCTATCTATCTATCTATCTATCTATCTACAGGTGCATCTAAATAAATTAGAATATCCTCTAAAAGTTATTTCAGTAATTCAATACAAAAAGTGAAATGCATATATTATATAGTCATTACACACAGAGTGATCAATTTCAAGTGTTTATTTCTGTTAATGTTGATGATTATGGCTTACAGCCAATGAAAACCCAAAAGTCATTATCTTAGAAAATTAGAATAATTACCACAAATTACCTGCAAAGGCTTCCTAAGCATTTAAAATGGTGCCTTAGGCTGGTTCAATAGGCTACACAATCATGGGAAAGACTGCTGACTTGATAGATGTCCAGAAGGCAGTCATTGACACACTCCACTGGGATGGTAAGCTACAAAAGATCATTGCTAAAGAAACTGGCTGTTCAAAGATTGCTGTATCCAAGCATATTAATGGAAAGTTGAGTGGAAGGAAAAAGTGTGGTAGAAAAAGGTGCACAAGCAACCAGGATAACCGCAGCCTTGATAGGATTGTTAAGAGAAGGCAATTCAAATATTTGGGGGAGATTCACAAGGAGTAAACTCATGCTGGAGTCAGTTCTTTAAGAGCCACCAGAGCTTTAAGAGCCACAGACGTATGTCGCATTCCTTGTGTCAAGCCAAGTCATGACCAATAGACAATGCCAGAAGGGTCTTACCTGAGCCAAGGAGAAAAAGAACTGGACTGTTGATCAGTGGTCCAAGGTGTTTTCAGATGAAAGTAAATTTTGCATTTCATTTGAAAATCAAAGTCCCAGAGTCTAGAGGAAGAGTGGAGAGGCCACAATCCAAGCTGCTTGAGATCTAGTGAGAAGTTTCCACAATCAGTGATGGTTTTGGGAGCCATGTCATCTGCTAGTGTGTATCCACTGTGTTTTATCAAGACCAAAGTCAGCACAGCCGTCTACCAGGAAATTTTAGAGCATTTCATGCTTTCCTCTGCCGACAAGCTTTATGAAGATGGAAATGTCACAGAACTTCGCACCTGTCCACTTTGCCAAATGGTGTTACCAACTGTTACAAATACCTGGTTTAATAACCTCAGTATCACTGTGCTTGATTGGCCAGCAAACTCACCTGACCTAAACCCCATAGAGAATATATGCATTATTGTCAAGAGAAAGATGAGAGACATCAGACCCAACAATGCAAATGAGCTGAAGGCTGCTATCAAAGCAACCTGGGCTTTCCTAACACCTCAGCAGTGCCACAGGCTGATTGCCTCCATGGCACGCCACATTGATGCAGTAATTCATGCAAAAGGATCTCCAACCAAGTATTGAGTGCATTTACTGTACATACTTTTCTGAGTTCAAAATCATTTTTTCAGTTAGTCTTATATAATATTCTAATTTTCTGAGATAACGACTTTTGGGTTCTCATTGGCTGTAAGCCATAACCATCAACATTAACAGAAATAAATACTTGAAATAGATCACTCTGTGTGTAATGACTCTATATAATATCTGTGTTTCCCTTTTTGTATTGAATTACTGAAATAATTTAACGTTTTGATGATATTCTAATTTATTGAGATACACCTGTATCTATCTATCTATCTATCTATCTATCTATATATCTGTCTGTCTGTCTACCTATCTGATTTATAAAGTGGAAGGTCTGCTCAACTGTATAAGTTTTGTGCCCAGAAGAATGACTTACAGTGACAAGCTAAACAGTAACAATGTTTTGATCTTCAGACTCCATATTTCACCATCCACTACAACTTTGAGCATGTGACTACCTTTGTTTTATAGACAATCATGTTGGCTATTGCATACAGTGGTGCACAGGCTTCAGCACAGGGCGCCCTTCGCTCCTGTGTGTCCTCTCTTATCCCGTCTTCACCACAGAGAGAGGGGGGAGTGGTGTCTGCACTGCTGCGGCCGGAGAAGCTGCTTCTAAAGACCCTCTGAACTCCAGGAGGCCAAGAAGGAGGTGAGTATAATGTGAATCATGTATTATGTGCTGTCTGTATGTTTTATGCATAAAATATGTTTGTCCTGTAGAGTGTGCAATAGGAAGCTGTCTGTCTGTGTATACTGTCTGTCTGTGCATACTGTCTGTGTATACTGTCTGTCTATACTGTCTGTCTGTGTATACTATGAAAAAAATAGAAATGACAGTGTCCTCTTGAGTGAAAATCTTTCTTCCTTTTATTCCATCAAAGTGCAAAAACAGTGCGACGTTTCGACACAAAATGTCTTTGTCAAGCATAGCATACAGCATCAGCTGTCCAATATTTATACAGGTGTCAATTACATGTGAACCAATTAAAATCGATCCTACACCCTCATATACATAATTGTCAATCTTGGATATAAACAATAAGAATACATAACAATCTAACATCACCAGGCATCATCAGATATTCTAAACATAACAATACAATCCAAATACACTTACAGAGTAAACAGATGACACGAAAACGCTGCATGTGTGTGTAAAGTGCGGCGCCATTCCTTAGGAGAATCGCTGTCACGGAGATCCAATACCCAAAGTTCATTGCAGGTATAACACATGACTTTCAAAAGCCAATCCGATTGCCGCATGTCCGTGCAGGCATTGATGACGTCATAGGCTTCCTCCGAGAGCATCATTCAGGATTTGTAGTTGTTTACAGAATAATCCTGGCAGTGCCCGTGCGCAGCCGCAGTAACACTCCAGGGACATCCAGACCTCCCACTAAACCATATTATCGGAAACACGTCACTGCTACAACAGTGCATGCTCTCCGGATTCACTGGTCTGTGTATACTGTCTGTGCAAATGTTTGTCTGTCTGTGTAAACTGTCTGTCTGTGTATGCTATCTGTCTGTGTATGCTATCTGTCTGTCTGTGTACACTGTCTGTCTGTACATCCTATCTATCCATCCAATCTGTCTGTCTGTACATCTATCTATACATCCATCCTATCTATCTATACAAAATTCCATATACCTCATTATGAAAGTGAACACATAGTACAATTGTTTATTTATTTTTTTTACTGTGCGCGGCGCGGTGGGGGGGCTATATACCAGGATGAGTGGGCTATATAGCATGATGGGGGCTATATACCAAGATGAGGGGGCCATATACCAGGATAGGTGGCTATATACCAGGATGATGGGGCTATATACCCCAATGGAGGGCTATACACCAGGATGAGGGGCTATATACCAGGATGGAGTGCTACATACCAGGATGGGGGCTATATACCAGGATAGGGCCATGATGGGGCCATATATACCAAGATAGGCCATGATAGGGCCATATATACCAGGATTGGCAATGATGGGTACATATATATCAGGGTGGGGGTCATATATACCAGGCTATATCCATGATTAGGGCCCTACACCAGGATGGGGACATATACCAGGATGGGACCATATATACCAGGATATAGGCATGATGGGGATCATACACCAGGATGGGTCCATGGTGGGAAGATATACCCTGATGGGGATATATATACCTGGATGGGGCCATGATAGTGGACCTATTTACCAGGATGGGACCATATATACCAGGATATAGCCATGATGAGGTCATACACCAGGATGGGGCCATGATGTGGACATATTTACTAGGATGGGGGACATATTCACCAGGATGGAGGGCCCAGGCTCAAACTCTGCATCGGGGCCCATCAGACTATAGTTATGCCACTAATTTCAACGGTATCAACATTTACAGCCATGAATCTATCTATCTATCGATCTATCTATGATCTATCTATCTATCTATCTATCTATCTATCTAACATGCAATGTTAAAGTTAACACCAAGAAATCAATTTAGTGATCTGTTTTTGAGCTGTAAAAATCGTACAGGATTCAGCATATATACATATTATTATTTTCTTATTAGTACTAACATGTAATTTAACAGAAGATCCTGTATGTGTTCTAGACACAAAAACCTTGATAATCTGTAAAACTGTACAAGGACTTTATTACTGGGGATGACAAATCTCTACTCAAGTGTTTCATTTCATCATTCGTCTGAACCTTCTAAGATCCAAGGCCGATAGGAAACTCGCAATCTACTCTGCTTAATAATATGCATGTCCTAAGCAGTATCAAATCCCATCTGCAAAATAGGAAGATTGCATGACAGACACAGATACAATCTGACGTGCTGGAGGACGTGATTTATTAATGGCCACCTCACTGGTGGAGAACATGGCAGAAAGCTAGAGAAGAAATGGTGATGATGTATTGGGCCAGAATGTTAGAAAACAAGTGTAGTTTGCATTAATTCTAAAGTTTGATCCTGATGGTTTTTTAAATGTGGTTTTTGCAGAAAAATAATAGATTGTGCTGAAAACAATTACTATTTAAAAAGGAACTGTATAAAAAAACCTCTACAACAAAAAAAGGAGGTGAAAATTGCAGGAATAAAACAATTAAAAATGTGTTAAAAAGTTAAACAGAATATTTGTTAAAAGCTTTCCATAATAAATCTATATAGTGTTCACTACAAATCGTGAGACGACCCTGACAGAGGAGAGGGTGTCCTCTTATCACCAAAAGTAATAAAGCTGCATTGTAGATGAGAAGCACGGGGACTGTTCAACTTATTCTTATCTTGGACTATTCACTGTAATGAACTGATAGTGTAATTTTTTTCTCAGGCTTGCATTTAATGACATAGACTGTATTTTGCCATTTTGGGCTTTGAATAGTTATTTAACATATTATCCATGTTGTACATAGCATTTATTCATTAGTTTGTGGGTGACCATTTTTAATTAACTAAACTACCTCATTTTGTACTATTGATATCTATGGATATAATTCATTGGGACGGGGCTATATTATAATGTCTATTTCTTTGCATTAGGTTATTTATGGAGCTCATTATTTATTCTGGCATCTATTAATTTTACTTGGTGGTGATACTAGTATCCCACGTAGTAATCTGTTGTTTGGGACTTTTTAATTGCTTCTGTCTGTGACTCTGTACATAATACCTACCACTTAGCACCTTATACTGTTTTATCTATTAATTTTAACACATATCAATAAAAGAATAGTTTTAACTTCCTGACATTGTCACTTCCATTTTTAGCTGTTCACATATGGCTAATGTTTGATAAAAATTCTGTTCGAGTGCTGTCTATCTACTTAGTGGACAATTTGTGAACATTACTTTCTAGGGGCATTCAGCAAAGTCTTCAAAGAGCCCGGCCAAGTCACTTCTGCAGCATCTTCCCTTCTCAGGCTGCTAAAAGGTAGTCTGACTGTAGGCCAATACACCACCAGGTTCCACACCCTGTCATCTGAGCTTGGCTGGAACAACTAGGTGTTGGTGGCTATCTTATGGGAGGCTTTGTATGGAATAATCAAAGGTGAACTGGCTGGTCAAGACATTCCTGCTACTCTTAAGGATCTGATTTGCCTGGATATTCGAATTGACCTTAGGTTCCAAGTACGTTCCAGAGCGGTTACATGAGAGAGGAGCTTGATTTGTCTTGCTCCATCCTTCCAGAGACTGCTCACTCCCCAGCCTTCCGCGTCAACAGATTCTCTTGAACCTATGCAGGTTGATCATGTTAAGCTGGCAAAACAATAGCAGTAACAACATCATGCAAAGGGGTGGTGTTTCTATAAAGGTAGTTAAGAACATTTAATCCTGTCCTGTCCCAAGAAGTTGGTAAATTTCCAAGCCTAGGGTTTGTTAGAGAACCTACATTAGACATGTAAAGAGACCTGATTGTCTTACCAGCATTCCGTGAGGTATAACATGTAGATCACAGAAGCTCATAGCCAGGTGTCTGACACCTGGCTATGAGCTTCTGTGATCAACATGCTATACCCCACGGTGTATTGATACCGGGTATATATTTCTTGAACTGTTTGTAAAGGACGACGGGGATGTGACTTTCTCCCCTGTTGTCAGCTTTAATCCCCTGATGAACCCCAGGCACAAATGGGGGGAAACATGTTGTGAGAAGGGCGAGGTCAAAGACACAACTGAGCATTGCTGACATATGAATTGTCATTCTTTGCTGACATGCATGGCTCGACAGTAGGCCTGGAGGCGCTACCAACAAATCGTAAAGTATCCAATGGGTATACATCTCTTTTCCACCCACTTATTTATAGTCACCTGATATGATTCTTGCCTCTTTCTAGGGATGTTTCTGGGGACATGTTATCCTTGGAATAACGGAGTGTGGTGCTCTATCTTGTATATGTGAACTGTAATCCCTGGATTGTAGACATTCAACCAGTGACTGAGCTGTATGTTATTTTGCATCTTTCTTTGTTAGTGAATTTAATGAGCGACAATCTAGGGTGCCTCGATCTCATGTTGTTCAATTTCAATGGATCCAGTGAATTACTGGTGATACCAGTCCTGGGTAACCCTAGGGTGTCACTTAGTGTAAATTTTAGTTGCAGTTGACTCCTTTGGGTAGCAACCGCTCTACTGATCTGTGTCTGTTGTATGTGTATATGTGGTTTTGCACTTAGCACTTTATCACTTTATTCTGGTAATTTGGTGATGGTTATCTCCAAGTTAGTAAGGGATACAATAGGGACATCCACTGTGGAATGGGGGCGCCAAGAAAGTTAGGGTGCTTAAAGCCCCATTGCTAGGCAGGGACCACTTGAGGGTGAGTCATATCCCCTAGGGTCCAGCATCTGAACCTATTAGGTTTATTTACCATTAATCTGCACAGCCCCTAGATACAATTACCCTTACACTTTCCATCCGGTGTATCTAACACTTTATGCACATCGTGTGTTTCTGTTTGTATGAATATTACCTTTTAATTGATATAGAAATAAAGTATACAATTTTATTAGGAGTTTTTGTTTGGTTTAATAGTTGATACCCCTGATACTATATCCTTTTGGTCTTTTGTTTATCTTGGCTGGGTATCAAAATTGAGGGGAACTACACGTCTTTTTTTAAATTATTTATTTAAATAATTAAAAATATAAAAGCCGCATGCGGTTCCTCTTATTTTGATACACTGCCAAAATAAGCGCACAGCTGGGGGCTGCAGCCTACAACTGTGTCTTTATCTGTGCTGGGTATCAATACAGGTGGGACCCTATGCCAATTGTTTAATTTATTGATTTATTTATTTGTTTATTTAACACCTGTATAAGGACACAAACAGTGTCTGTGGTTCCAACCAATCCTGTGGGACCAGGAAGTAATGCATAGCCGCGAGAGACTCTGTAAGTGTCTACCGCTTTAACCCTTTTTTATTTTCTTTCTTTTACAGCCCCCCTACATCATTTTACAATACATCACTATTGCCTCCCATTGAATTTAAGGGGTTTGGCTAGGATTGATGATCAGATTGGCTAGGATCACCAATCTGATCGGCGATCTCAGGTGGGCTCTGTGATCCTGAACCGATCTGATCCTTGGCAGGATCGCTCATCTCTACTCCTAGCTTAAGCAATATTTTCCGTTTGGTTCCTAAAGTCTGCTGAGGGGCGATTATTCCTGTTCCATTTGCCACTGACTCTGCTTTTACACTGTCTATAACTGCACTCTGCTTTACTCAGCACAAGCAATGGCTGAATATAATTCCTGCCTGTTGCTAATATAACTAGATGGCATTGACCCTCCTACATATCAGCTGCTACTTTGAAGGCAACAACCTGGGGATTTGCTGTGTTAAAGTTGGCAACTGCTTGTAGTGCTTAAAAGGAATTTTTAAGTATGCTTTTGCTGTGGAGTCTGATAGCAGCGCAATGTAGAGACAGAGAATATGATTACAAGGATGTGTCACTTACTGTACTGTGTGGTGCAGTTTTGCTAGAATCCCTTTGTCTAATGTACATGTAGCAAAGCTAAGACTTCTGTCCTGTGTATTACTGGCCACACACCTGACTAGCAGCCCCCTATGTATACTATGAATTGTCAGCAAACTGCCAATCAGTGGTGGGGGCGGGGTCTAGCAGATTAGCCTGACTTCCATGCACGTGAGACATAGCCCTCTAGTGATGAGCAGGGAATAAAGCTGTGCTATGTATGTCAGGGGCTTCCGTATTTTTGATAGTAAGAATTACACAGTATCTAATGTTAATATTCCACAAACAAAAATAAACCTGACGGACATTATGGTAAGTTACTGGAGTCTGTCACAGCTGTCTCGGCTATCATGGCGCCATTATAGATGAAAAAACATAACTGAAAAAAAAATCATATTTACCAAAATCTGGTCACAATACCAATATACTGCAGGAAGGAGACAGATCCCGATGGTACATGATGGAAGTAACATGGGTATTCAAAATTCTATTGAACCACTCACATTGTCTGCATTCTTCAATATATTGGTACTGTGACCAGGTATTGGTAGACCTGGCCTTTTGTTCTGTGATATTTTTGTATTTAAAGGAAACCTGTCACCGGATTTTTATAATACTCACCTAATGATCAGTGCGGAGCAGCCTGGTTGGATGGGTGTCTCCGTTCTCCGGGTCCGCGCCTTCTCTTTCGGCCATCTTTGTCCTCTTTCTTTTGAAGCTAGTGTGGATGACACGTTCTACGTCATACACACAAGCCGAGATTGAGGTCCTGCGCATGCGCACTACAATACTTTAATCTGCCCTGCTCAGGGCAGATAAAGTGCGCCTGCGCAGGACCTCAATGTCTGCTTGTGTGTATGACGTAGAACGTGTCATCCAGACTAGGTTCAGAAGGAGGACAAATATGGCCGAAAGAGGAGGCGCGGACCCGGAGAACGGAGACGCCCATCCGACCAGTCTGCTCTGCACCGACCGTTAGGTGAGTATTATAAAAATCTGATGACAGGTTCCCTTTGATGTTCTTTTCAGTGAACTCTGTTATGGATAGATGTAGTGATGCCATTGTTAATCTAAAACTATCAATATAATTCCTTATTTGTAATACTAACAAATTTATTAAATAAAATTGGTGTAATACTAAAACATGTTGCTTTAATATCATAGTGAGTTTAACAATGTTATATTTTCCATGTAAAAGAATGGCTACAATGTCATCAAACCATCCATGGAGGAGAGAAAGATTTGTCAATTTCCTCTTTAACGTGTGAAGCCCCGCCGGTGTTGTGTCGGTGCATTACCTTCAGGGACTCCACGTAGCTGGATCTGGTCACAGGTAGGAGATCTTCTTCTTGTCGTGACGCCACTCTCAGTATTGCGGCCAGTAGGGACCGCCACTGCAGGTTGAGGGTCGCCTGGGGCTGATGGTGTGTGTGCAGTTAGTTGGAATAGCCTCCTGAGAGTGAGGCAAGCCCCAGGGCCCGGTGTAGATGCGTAGTACCACAAGTCGCAGAATGACTCACACAGGCAGAACTGTCTTTCAAGGGCTTTACTCACATTTGATGGCAGGGTGAGTAGCCCGGGCGTAGCTGAGATGAACCAGGTAGGAACCAGGTATCCTTCAGGCTGACTTTCTGAGGGTGACTACCAACTCGCCTTCCTTAGCCCTTGGTGGTTTGGGGTGACCCCGACTTTGAGTCCCTATGGGGGTCACCCAGGGAAGTTGCTGAAGCCTCACTCCCCTTCGTTTGCCGTGTGCTTGTTCCCCGGACCAGGCCACTCCAGCTGCTTGCCTCCTGTGACCTATGGGCCCTCACTGCGGTTACGTGGCTGCGGCTTTTGTGGTGTTGTGGTGTGGGCTTTGAGAGCCCCACACCGGCAGGTTTAGCAGAAGAAAGCTGGATCTATCTTCGCTTCGGGATCTGCCGCCCAGTTGGGCCTGGTGCTCTCTAGCAGTCTCCTTACTTCCCACTCCGTGCTTTCTCTCTAGCTGAAGCTGGCTTTCAGGTAGCACTCCTAGTTGACCGTTCTCCCCCGTCAGTAGCCACTGCGCGGGCGCTGTTAGACAGCAACAGCCCCACAGGTCTGCTCCTCACTGAGCCCTATGGAGTTCTCTGCTCTAACTGACTCACTGCTCCTCCTCTCCTGTTCTTGCCTACGCCACCTAGCAACCAGATTCTCTTACCACACCCCTTGAGAGGAGATGGAGGCTTTTGGCCCCCTCCACTATTCCAGTGAAGGTCAAGGCTTTTCCCCCTCCTGGGATCCCCAGGGGTCCTCTCATGGGTACATGTGTGAGACCTGATCACTATGCGCCTGTGTACCACACCCCTGTCAGCCTTCTGGATTACCTGTATTGTACTGTCCCCAGCATGGGTGCAGTACTCAGTGGTGCCTGACCAGGTCAGGGGCGCCACATTCCCCCTTAGTTATCACCAGCACGTCCTCGGGCTGCAAGACAACATTTTAAAATGCATAAAACATTAAAACATGTAAAACATTTTTAAAAGCACCAGGTACCATACATCACCACCCTCCACCCACAAGTCCGTTAACCCACCCAAAACCCTTTCACGTTGGCCGCGGCTTCAGCCACTTCTGGCAGGATGTAGAGGCGGCTTACATGGGCTGGTGGTCTTCAGGGTATACCTGGCCTGGTGGATCCGCGCCTTCAGCCTCTTCTGGCAGGATGCAGAGGCGGCCTCCACAGTTGGTGCTGACCAGGTACCCTCTTTGTGGTGGAGAGCCAGGCCCCATAAACAGGCATGCTCTCTGGTCGCAGGTGAGCCAAGGCCCTATATACGGACGGGCTCCTCCTGGTTGCAGACGAGCCAAGCCCCTAAACAGGCTGACTCTGGTGGTGGTGGTGCCCCTTTTGGTGTAACTATTTACACTGCGAGAGTTTGTGGCTATAGCCAGTTCATAGCCTTAAGGTTTATTTCTCACAATAGTTTTTGTGGGCACATTCTTAAACGTAAACGTTGCAAAACAAAACTTTTCAAACTTCAACTGGTAACTTCTTTCTTTACTTTACTTTACTCTACTCCTCTTTTTCACCAGGGCTTGAGCCTGTATGGCGGTGGCACCTGCTGCTTTCCTGCTCTCTGTCGTCGTCTGTGGTCGTCTCATCCGTAGGTTCTTTTTCTCTGCTTTGTCTTCCTTCTCTTTCTTTAGGACTTTGTGTTACGTCCAGGGCATACAATCCTCTTTCACCTTGATGCATAGTAAACTGGACTGAATCTCCTGTACGCAGGTTCCTTCCAGGATGTCCTCTGGGCAGATTAGCTCTGACGTCTCTTCTGTTGACGAAGATACCTTCCTTTATGCCAGGTGCTACGATGAATCCATATCCACTTCTCAGATTAAAATCCTCCACTACTCCTCTGAAAAGGGGTCCTCTGGCCTGGGCTTTGGACCTTCTCAGGGCTCGTTTTTCTTGCAGGTCTCTGGCGGTGACCTCTCTCTGCTCTGGGGATGACGGTGCAGAGGATAGTTGCGTTCTGTTGCGGTGTGTCTTACGGGCTGGATTCTGTAGGGTGCAGCTCACAAACTCCCAGGTAAGGCTTTTGGGCAGATCTTCTTCTGCAGATGGTGTCAGGTCTTCCTCATCCCAGCGAGAATAAGGCAGCATCTCTGGCTCTGGGTATGGCTCTGGAGTCAGCCCCTCAACCTCCTGGCCTCCTCCCCCCCTTAGTTCTTCCTGGCACTCCTTGGGTAGCAGTGCTGGGGATGGACTTCTTTCTGCCGGCCCAGGTGGGGAACTCTTTGCCGTGGTTGCTGCGGGAGCTGTCGGGATACTCTTTGAGGTGTGCGGAGGGAGCATGTACCGCTCCACCATCTCCCGTGGGAACTTAGCTTCCAGGTCGGCTTTTAGCTGCCAGTATGCGGAGTCCTCACCTACCAGGGATTGCCTAGCAGGGACTTCCTGAACCTGGGGAGCCTTGTCTGCTCTGGCCTTGCGGGCCGGGGTAAATGGTACGTCAGCCTTGTCTTGGCGGGCCGCGCCTGGCATGGCGGCGGCCTGGTCTTGGCGGGCCGCGCCTGGCATGGCGGCGGCCTGGTCTTGGCGGCCCGAGCAGGGCATCGCTGCGGCGGCCGGGTCTTGGCGGGCCGAGCAGGGCATCGCTGCGGCGGCCGGGTCTTGGCGGGCCGCACCTGGCGTGGCTGCGGCCTGGTTCAGCGTCGCCGCACCGGGCGCCTCTTCAGGGACCGCGGGCGTGGCAGTAGGGGTCGGGGCACTTGCGCTAGCCGGGGCATCACTCGACTCACCCATCGTTGGCAGCATCGGGGTCTGAGTTGTCACCGCCCGATCTGGCACTCGGTGCGCGGCTCTCTCCTCGTAGGCCCGAACCGCCGTGGTCATCCATAGGAACTCCTCGCGTCCCTCTCCGATCAGCCTTCCGACCCTGGCTTCTAGTTGATCGCAGAACTCGGCAAGCTCCCGACACCACCAGGCAGCGGAGCCTGGCTCTGGATCTCTGCTCTCAGACGCCATCTTCATTAGCAAGCTGCTGGCTTCTCTCCTGCTCCGCCGTCTCCGGACGCTTCCGCTCTCTTCGCTCGCAAGCTCAGAACTCTGCAGGGGATCTCTGGGTAGCCACACCTCTTCGTGGGCGGTAACTTCTTCCAGCGCGGGCTGCTGTTGTTTTTCAGCGCGCTTTTCATGGTGGCAATATGGCGGCGCTTCCAATTTTTCAAGCGGACCGCCCAGGCACATGGTCACCTGTCTGAACAGGTCTAGTCCTTATCCTGTTCGTGACGCCAGATGTGAAGCCCCGCCGGTGTTGTGTCGGTGCATTACCTTCAGGGACTCCACGTAGCTGGATCTGGTCACAGGTAGGAGATCTTCTTCTTGTCGTGACGCCACTCTCAGTATTGCGGCCAGTAGGGACCGCCACTGCAGGTTGAGGGTCGCCTGGGGCTGATGGTGTGTGTGCAGTTAGTTGGAATAGCCTCCTGAGAGTGAGGCAAGCCCCAGGGCCCGGTGTAGATGCGTAGTACCACAAGTCGCAGAATGACTCACACAGGCAGAACTGTCTTTCAAGGGCTTTACTCACATTTGATGACAGGGTGAGTAGCCCGGGCGTAGCTGAGATGAACCAGGTGGGAACCAGGTATCCTTCAGGCTGACTTTCTGAGGGTGACTACCAACTCGCCTTCCTTAGCCCTTGGTGGTTTGGGGTGACCCCGACTTTGAGTCCCTATGGGGGTCACCCAGGGAAGTTGCTGAAGCCTCACTCCCCTTCGTTTGCCGTGTGCTTGTTCCCCGGACCAGGCCACTCCAGCTGCTTGCCTCCTGTGACCTATGGGCCCTCACTGCGGTTACGTGGCTGCGGCTTTTGTGGTGTTGTGGTGTGGGCTTTGAGAGCCCCACACCGGCAGGTTTAGCAGAAGAAAGCTGGATCTATCTTCGCTTCGGGATCTGCCGCCCAGTTGGGCCTGGTGCTCTCTAGCAGTCTCCTTACTTCCCACTCCGTGCTTTCTCTCTAGCTGAAGCTGGCTTTCAGGTAGCACTCCTAGTTGACCGTTCTCCCCCGTCAGTAGCCACTGCGCGGGCGCTGTTAGACAGCAACAGCCCCACAGGTCTGCTCCTCACTGAGCCCTATGGAGTTCTCTGCTCTAACTGACTCACTGCTCCTCCTCTCCTGTTCTTGCCTACGCCACCTAGCAACCAGATTCTCTTACCACACCCCTTGAGAGGAGATGGAGGCTTTTGGCCCCCTCCACTATTCCAGTGAAGGTCAAGGCTTTTCCCCCTCCTGGGATCCCCAGGGGTCCTCTCATGGGTACATGTGTGAGACCTGATCACTATGCGCCTGTGTACCACACCCCTGTCAGCCTTCTGGATTACCTGTATTGTACTGTCCCCAGCATGGGTGCAGTACTCAGTGGTGCCTGACCAGGTCAGGGGCGCCACATTCCCCCTTAGTTATCACCAGCACGTCCTCGGGCTGCAAGACAACATTTTAAAATGCATAAAACATTAAAACATGTAAAACATTTTTAAAAGCACCAGGTACCATACATCACCACCCTCCACCCACAAGTCCGTTAACCCACCCAAAACCCTTTCACGTTGGCCGCGGCTTCAGCCACTTCTGGCAGGATGTAGAGGCGGCTTACATGGGCTGGTGGTCTTCAGGGTATACCTGGCCTGGTGGATCCGCGCCTTCAGCCTCTTCTGGCAGGATGCAGAGGCGGCCTCCACAGTTGGTGCTGACCAGGTACCCTCTTTGTGGTGGAGAGCCAGGCCCCATAAACAGGCATGCTCTCTGGTCGCAGGTGAGCCAAGGCCCTATATACGGACGGGCTCCTCCTGGTTGCAGACGAGCCAAGCCCCTAAACAGGCTGACTCTGGTGGTGGTGGTGCCCCTTTTGGTGTAACTATTTACACTGCGAGAGTTTGTGGCTATAGCCAGTTCATAGCCTTAAGGTTTATTTCTCACAATAGTTTTTGTGGGCACATTCTTAAACGTAAACGTTGCAAAACAAAACTTTTCAAACTTCAACTGGTAACTTCTTTCTTTACTTTACTTTACTCTACTCCTCTTTTTCACCAGGGCTTGAGCCTGTATGGCGGTGGCACCTGCTGCTTTCCTGCTCTCTGTCGTCGTCTGTGGTCGTCTCATCCGTAGGTTCTTTTTCTCTGCTTTGTCTTCCTTCTCTTTCTTTAGGACTTTGTGTTACGTCCAGGGCATACAATCCTCTTTCACCTTGATGCATAGTAAACTGGACTGAATCTCCTGTACGCAGGTTCCTTCCAGGATGTCCTCTGGGCAGATTAGCTCTGACGTCTCTTCTGTTGACGAAGATACCTTCCTTTATGCCAGGTGCTACGATGAATCCATATCCACTTCTCAGATTAAAATCCTCCACTACTCCTCTGAAAAGGGGTCCTCTGGCCTGGGCTTTGGACCTTCTCAGGGCTCGTTTTTCTTGCAGGTCTCTGGCGGTGACCTCTCTCTGCTCTGGGGATGACGGTGCAGAGGATAGTTGCGTTCTGTTGCGGTGTGTCTTACGGGCTGGATTCTGTAGGGTGCAGCTCACAAACTCCCAGGTAAGGCTTTTGGGCAGATCTTCTTCTGCAGATGGTGTCAGGTCTTCCTCATCCCAGCGAGAATAAGGCAGCATCTCTGGCTCTGGGTATGGCTCTGGAGTCAGCCCCTCAACCTCCTGGCCTCCTCCCCCCCTTAGTTCTTCCTGGCACTCCTTGGGTAGCAGTGCTGGGGATGGACTTCTTTCTGCCGGCCCAGGTGGGGAACTCTTTGCCGTGGTTGCTGCGGGAGCTGTCGGGATACTCTTTGAGGTGTGCGGAGGGAGCATGTACCGCTCCACCATCTCCCGTGGGAACTTAGCTTCCAGGTCGGCTTTTAGCTGCCAGTATGCGGAGTCCTCACCTACCAGGGATTGCCTAGCAGGGACTTCCTGAACCTGGGGAGCCTTGTCTGCTCTGGCCTTGCGGGCCGGGGTAAATGGTACGTCAGCCTTGTCTTGGCGGGCCGCGCCTGGCATGGCGGCGGCCTGGTCTTGGCGGGCCGCGCCTGGCATGGCGGCGGCCTGGTCTTGGCGGCCCGAGCAGGGCATCGCTGCGGCGGCCGGGTCTTGGCGGGCCGAGCAGGGCATCGCTGCGGCGGCCGGGTCTTGGCGGGCCGCACCTGGCGTGGCTGCGGCCTGGTTCAGCGTCGCCGCACCGGGCGCCTCTTCAGGGACCGCGGGCGTGGCAGTAGGGGTCGGGGCACTTGCGCTAGCCGGGGCATCACTCGACTCACCCATCGTTGGCAGCATCGGGGTCTGAGTTGTCACCGCCCGATCTGGCACTCGGTGCGCGGCTCTCTCCTCGTAGGCCCGAACCGCCGTGGTCATCCATAGGAACTCCTCGCGTCCCTCTCCGATCAGCCTTCCGACCCTGGCTTCTAGTTGATCGCAGAACTCGGCAAGCTCCCGACACCACCAGGCAGCGGAGCCTGGCTCTGGATCTCTGCTCTCAGACGCCATCTTCATTAGCAAGCTGCTGGCTTCTCTCCTGCTCCGCCGTCTCCGGACGCTTCCGCTCTCTTCGCTCGCAAGCTCAGAACTCTGCAGGGGATCTCTGGGTAGCCACACCTCTTCGTGGGCGGTAACTTCTTCCAGCGCGGGCTGCTGTTGTTTTTCAGCGCGCTTTTCATGGTGGCAATATGGCGGCGCTTCCAATTTTTCAAGCGGACCGCCCAGGCACATGGTCACCTGTCTGAACAGGTCTAGTCCTTATCCTGTTCGTGACGCCAGATGTGAAGCCCCGCCGGTGTTGTGTCGGTGCATTACCTTCAGGGACTCCACGTAGCTGGATCTGGTCACAGGTAGGAGATCTTCTTCTTGTCGTGACGCCACTCTCAGTATTGCGGCCAGTAGGGACCGCCACTGCAGGTTGAGGGTCGCCTGGGGCTGATGGTGTGTGTGCAGTTAGTTGGAATAGCCTCCTGAGAGTGAGGCAAGCCCCAGGGCCCGGTGTAGATGCGTAGTACCACAAGTCGCAGAATGACTCACACAGGCAGAACTGTCTTTCAAGGGCTTTACTCACATTTGATGACAGGGTGAGTAGCCCGGGCGTAGCTGAGATGAACCAGGTGGGAACCAGGTATCCTTCAGGCTGACTTTCTGAGGGTGACTACCAACTCGCCTTCCTTAGCCCTTGGTGGTTTGGGGTGACCCCGACTTTGAGTCCCTATGGGGGTCACCCAGGGAAGTTGCTGAAGCCTCACTCCCCTTCGTTTGCCGTGTGCTTGTTCCCCGGACCAGGCCACTCCAGCTGCTTGCCTCCTGTGACCTATGGGCCCTCACTGCGGTTACGTGGCTGCGGCTTTTGTGGTGTTGTGGTGTGGGCTTTGAGAGCCCCACACCGGCAGGTTTAGCAGAAGAAAGCTGGATCTATCTTCGCTTCGGGATCTGCCGCCCGGTTGGGCCTGGTGCTCTCTAGCAGTCTCCTTACTTCCCACTCCGTGCTTTCTCTCTAGCTGAAGCTGGCTTTCAGGTAGCACTCCTAGTTGACCGTTCTCCCCCGTCAGTAGCCACTGCGCGGGCGCTGTTAGACAGCAACAGCCCCACAGGTCTGCTCCTCACTGAGCCCTATGGAGTTCTCTGCTCTAACTGACTCACTGCTCCTCCTCTCCTGTTCTTGCCTACGCCACCTAGCAACCAGATTCTCTTACCACACCCCTTGAGAGGAGATGGAGGCTTTTGGCCCCCTCCACTATTCCAGTGAAGGTCAAGGCTTTTCCCCCTCCTGGGATCCCCAGGGGTCCTCTCATGGGTACATGTGTGAGACCTGATCACTATGCGCCTGTGTACCACACCCCTGTCAGCCTTCTGGATTACCTGTATTGTACTGTCCCCAGCATGGGTGCAGTACTCAGTGGTGCCTGACCAGGTCAGGGGCGCCACAAACGCACCATTTTTTTTTTTCAGTAGAACACATAATACACAAGATGGATCATCTGGCAGTTGTTCTGTTGTCACCAGCCAGGGAGGATATAAAACTTGTAAGGGTATAAGCTGTTTATTTCTTTATTTCATGCCAGGATTGGCCATTGTAGAAACACAGGGTTAAACTATCCCTTTTTATGGCAATGGCAATCTGCACAAGAGCTTCTCTAATTTCCCATCTCAAGTGATTACAGCTTTATGATCGGATGAATATTTGTAATTAGTGCTTCATAAAAAGCTGCAAATTACTTGGTATTAGTGGAACAAAAAAAAAAAAAAAAGCTGCAGAATTCACTGGCCCCTTATAACAATGGTGTTTGGGATTTTTTTTTTTTTACTTTATTTGTTGTACATTAATTATTCTTAATACATAAATGATTCAGATAATTTATCCTTACATATTTTTGCTGTAATTTATATGGATTGTTAAAATTAAATGGCAAAAAAGTGATATAGTGAATTATTGTGTACTGTATGTATCAACACAAATATTAGAGTATTAGGAAGAAAATGTAATAAATATAAACACAAACCAGTATACAGATAACAGTTTGCAGACAGACCACACTCCATTTACAAACAGACCACACTCCGTTTTCAGACAGACCATGCTCAGTTTGTAGACCACACTTTGTTTTCAGACAGACCATGCTCAGTTTGTAGACCACACTCAGTTTGCAGACAGACCACACTCCATTTACAAACAGACCACACTCGGTTTTCAGACAGACCATGCTCAGTTTGTAGACCACACTGCGTTTTCAGACAGACCATGCTCAGTTTGTAGACCACACTCAGTTTGCAGACAGACCACACTCCATTTACAAACAGACCACACTCCATTTTCAGACAGACCATGCTCAGTTTGTAGACCACACTCCGTTTTCAGACAGACCATGCTCAGTTTGTAGACCACTCTCAGTTTGCAGACAGACCACACTCCGTTTGCAGACCACATCCATATGCATGTTCATTCCTCACCCATAAAAATACAAATAACAGTAACAAAAATTAAAAGCTCTATATCCTCTCTGCAAGCTGAAGTTACTTGTCTTATCTTTGCCAAATCACAGGATTTTTAAGTGAAGATTTATATCACGCCAACATTTTTTTTTATTTTGCTTATACAGAACAGCGAAAGAAGAGCTAGCATGATCTGAGAGTGGCATGAATCATATAAAAAGTGCAAATTCACGGATTTATTCCAACTGTACTATGATACAAAATTAGATTTTTAGCAAATAATTGATCAATTCTTTGAGCCACCCCTGCCACTTCATGGCAAATCTCAATAGGGGGGTCCTACACTATATTATGTATTTCATGTGCCATGCGGCCTCCTAGATAAAAAAAAAAATTAAAAGCAGAACTATATACTGAAGCACACATACCAGTAACCTATATATAACCGGATAAAAGGTCATCCCAGGTCCCAGTACATTTAGCAGACGCCACACACACCAGGACAATATAAGAACTGACCTTCACATTGCCAGACTAGCAGCAACCATAAATAAAAACAGACCAGATCCAAGTATGGTACTTAGCATTGCCTGTGGAAAAGGATGAGGCAGCTGAATGTGAACAGCTATAACAGGAGGAATATATGTTGCAAACCAAAGTCAGGTGTGCATGGTAATGGTGGTGGTCAGCCACGAGACCAATGTAGTACATAACTACATGAAATACATAATATAAACAGTAGGACCACCCTATCGAGATTTGCCGTGAAGTGGTAGGGATGGCTCAAAGAATTGATCAATTATTTGCTAAAAATTTCATTTTTTATTATAGTACAGTTGGAATAAATCTGTGAATTTGCACTTTTATATGATAAATGCCACTCTCTGATCATGCTGGCTCTTCTTTTTTTTTTATACAGACCAGCATAGACTATATGATAAAACAATGTAGAGGGTTTTTTTGTTATGTATACCATGTGTATACCTGTTTAGTTAATGTGTTATTTTTGGTTTGCTAGTCATGTTGATCCCTTCCACCCCTTTAACCCCTTAACGACCGCGGGCCGTAAAATTACGTCCTAAATGACATAATCTTACTGCCCGCGGTCCTCCGGCGGCAGCATGCCGCGATCGGCACACATCTCAGCTGATTTTCACAGCTGAGATGTGTGCCTGCTAGGCACGAGCAGAATCGTTATCTGCTCGTGCCGATTAACCCCTTATATGGCGCTGTCAATACATGACAGCGCCATTATAAGCGCAATCGCGGTAAAGTTTTTACTTACCGCCGAAACCGGAAGTCACGTGACGCGATCACGTGACTCCCGATAGTTGTCATGGTAGTACAGGGTCATGTGATGACTCCTGTACTACACATGAATTGGTTTCACTTTCGCTGTGCCCGGGGCACAGCAAAAGAGAAAGACAGCGTATCTGCTGTTTACAGCCTTCCAGCTGTGATCAGCAGATACTGCAGAGCGATCGGAATGCTGATCGCAATAGCCCCCTAGGGGGACTAGTAAAATAAAAAAAAAAAGTAAAAAAATAAGTTTTAAAAAATTAAAAAAAAACAAAAAAACCTAAAAGTTCAAATCACCCCCCATTCGCCCCATTGAAAATTAAAGGGTTAAAAAAATAAAAAATATACACACATTTGGTATCGCCGCGTTCAGAAACGCCCGATCTATCAAAATATAAAATCAATTAATCTGATCAGTAAACGGCGTAGCGGCAAAAAAATTCCAAACGCCAAAACGACGTTTTTTTGTCGCCACAACTTTTGCGCAAAATGCAATAAGAGGCGATCAAAACGTAGCATCTGCGCAAAAATGGTACCGTTAAAAACGTCAGCTCGAGACGCAAAAAATAAGCCGTCATTGAGCCTAAGATCCCGAAAAATGAGAACGCTACGGGTCACGGAATATGGCGTAAAACGTGCGCCACTTTTTTCGGACAAACTTCCGATTTTTTTTTAACCCCTTATATAAAAGTAAACCTATACATGTTTGGTGTCTACGAACTCGCACTGACCTGAGGCATCACACCCACACATCAGTTTTACCATATAGTGAACACAGTGAATAAAATATCTCAAAAACCATAGTGCTATCGCACTTTTTTTGCAATTTTTCAGCATTTGGAATTTTTTTGCCATTTTCTAGTACACAATATGGTAAAACTGATGGTTTCATTTAAAAGTACAGCTCGTTCCGCAAAAAATGAGCCCTCACATGACCATATTGACTGAAAAATAAAAAAGTTACGTCTCTCAGAAAAAGAATGGCGAAAAAAAAAAACGGAAAGCGAAAAATCGGCCGGTCGTGAAAGGGTTAATATAAGTCCCTTAATGTAGACTACTTTTCCCATGATCCTACAGTATCATCATATTGCTCTTATCCAGGGGCGTACATAGAAATCATGGGGCCCCATAGCAAAAGTTTGAATGGGGCCCCCCCACGTGATAAAAAAATACAATAAAATATTAACATAATAAACAGCGCACGTCTGGGGGAGGACATACAAGTTACTGGGGAACATATAAGTTACTTAGGGCCGGCATGCAAGTTACAAGGGGCATATATACACATTATGAATTAATCTTTATCCTAACCAGGCTATACATCTACCAGTCCAGTAAGTAGACTATTACCGGGCCCGGCTCCGTCTGCAGAGGACCAGTCTAGGTAGTGCTGTGCTGTTTTGTGACTGTGTATAATGCGCTCGTTGGCATCTCTGCCAGGTGCAGACACCGTGCTGAGCTGCCCATGAAGTAGTACAACCACCAACGGCTGCCGCCTGCCAGCCTACCTCCAAAGCTCCTCTCTCTGGCTGTAAAGGTACATCAGCCAGGGGCAAATGCAAGTTGAGCCAGAGAGAGGAGTAGCAGAGCAGAAGGAGTTTCTAGGACCCTGCAGTGTACACGATGCACCGGCGCTGAACTGCAGACGCTGACAGTCTGACACTCAGCCTGGCTGGGAATGAGGGGCTGGCTGGTGAATTTTTGCCTTGGGGGCAAGTACAAAGCAGTGTCCCCTGATAAGCGGCCTATACTTATTGGCCATGATTCATTAACCCTAGAACGCGCAACCATAGAAATCAACCATAGAAAACAAGTAACCAAGCAGGCCTGCGAGGCCCCAGGTATGCGTTCTAGGGTTAAAAAGGTGGTCCAAAACGAAATTTTACTTTACTTCTAAATCTCTGTTATAATCCAATATTTTTTCTAAAATACGTTAATGAAAAATTCCCTCACTACTCTACTTTATTGTTTTACTACTTCCTCTCTGATGACACTTTGTTTGAAAATCCCCAATTCATCCTGGGATACTCAAACGTCTTTAAGGGGGAGAGACTCTGGTCAATCTGCAGCCTCTGCCCTCTTGCTGAAACAAAGCATCATCAGTGACCTCCATTTGAGGGGCCGAGCTAATCCGTGTTTTGCTTTGCATGCACCAGCTGTCAATTCCAACAGATGCTTAGTAGAATCTTGTCACTGTGCACTATTCTTCTCAGTGCACAATTAAAGTGCACTCCTTCGCCGGCTCTGTTAAGAAGTGACGTCACTTGTGCGAATGGCGCTGGTCTCTGCTTGCTCGTTCTTTACTTACCATGTGCGCTGACAGTGCGGTCTGCTGCCAGCTTGTCACTTGTAATTAGAGCTAGCAAGTGAGTGCACTGCCATTGTGCACTTTTAAGCATTCTGCACAGTTCCAAGATTCTATTGAGCATCTATGGTAATTGACAACCGGCATATACTCAATAGAGCAGGGACAAGCCAAGATGACAATTAATTTCATTATATTTCCTCTTTGATGTCGCTTGAAAATCCCAGTGCATGCTAGGAGGCTTAAACGGTCATCATCAGGGGCAGAGGCTTCAGACACTGCTGCAGCCTCTGCCCCCTGATGATGACTCGTTTAAGCTTCATAGAATGCACTGGGATTTGCAAACGAAGCGACAACAAAGAGGAAACATAAAAAATAAAGCAGTTAGAGAAGTGAGGGAGGGATAGGGAATTTGTAATTACAGTACTGTATATTAGAAAAAATATTAAATTGTGAATTTAGATAGACATTTAGGAGTAAAATTAAAATTAATTTCAGAGTAGTCCACTGCACAACATCAAATGCATGTTCTCACCTTTACAATTTTAGGTTTTATCCTTTGGACGGGCCATTATCACATCTGGAGATCCATCTGTCGGCCGACTATATAGCAGTATTACAGCGTTGTGGCATTGATGTGAATAGAACAACCCTGGAATACTTTCAAGAACCTCTTATAAAAGTACAAGCCAGCAGCAGCAAAAGCAACATTGCCTGACGCTCGCTCAGCACTGCAGCGCCTGCAAACAGTGGAATCAGACGCAGCCAACAAACCAAAGAACTCCAGAGTAAACAGTAATAAATAAATAGTCCTAGCAAGTGCCTCCCAGTAATTACTGATACATTTACTGCCATCATAAAAATAATTAAATTATACAAATCTATAAATCATCATCCTGTTACTGAGCAAAGCCCACTGCACCAAGACTAGTGGGATCACACATCGCAACCGCCCCCAAGTCTGCAGTGTTTGAACTTGGCCTAAAGTAGTGGTGTCCTCCTTCATGCCCCTCACCGCACACAACATACATTTTCACATCTGTCTCCTCCATATAATGGTAACGATTATGACCCTCTTTATAGCCTTAGGATCTATAGTAAAACTCTGCACAATACAGGGATAATACACACAATGATGTCACAGTACAGGGATAATATACACAAGGATGTTACAGTACAGGGATAATACACACAGTGATGTCACAGTATAGGGGTAATACACATGGATGTTACAGTACAGGGATAATACACACAGTGATGTCACAGTACAGGGATAATACACACAGGGATGTTACAGCATAGGGATAATACACACAGTGATGTCACAGTATAGGGGTAATACACATGGATGTTACAGTACAGGGATAATACACACAGTGATGTCACAGTACAGGGGTAACACACAGGGATGTTACAATATAGTGATAATAAACACAGTGATGTCACAGTACAGGGATAATACACAGGGATGTTACAGTACAGAGGTAACACACACAGTTATGTCACAGTACAGGGATAATACACACAGGGATGTCACAGTACGGGGCAGTTTCTGTGGTGTTACAGACAGACATTTGTACAT
The DNA here is from genome assembly GCF_048569485.1 of Anomaloglossus baeobatrachus. Taxonomy (NCBI): domain Eukaryota; kingdom Metazoa; phylum Chordata; class Amphibia; order Anura; family Aromobatidae; genus Anomaloglossus; species Anomaloglossus baeobatrachus. The sequence continues at coordinate 394,106,738 of NC_134354.1, read as the reverse complement.
TTTAATACTCACCTGCTCCTGTGCTGTGACAGGTTAGTGGCTCCGACCTCTCTGCTGCACTTCCTGTGGGTCTGGCTGTATTCAGATCCTGTCCTCTGCTTTTTCTTTCTGGTTCTTCTACTCTCCGCTTCTCTTTGTGTGCTCTGCTCTCTGTTTGCTGTGCTGATTCTGCTCCTTCTGCCTTGTTGCTCTGCTATGTTTTCTATGGTCTCTGCTCATTATGCTCTCTGCTCCTTCTTTGCTTTTCCTGCACTGTGTTTTTCATCTTTCTATCTCCCACGCTGTACTGAAAAAGCTCCACCCCCTCTGCTGATTGGCTATTCTCCTTCTGACATCTCTCACAGCTCTTCGATTGGAGGAAAATGCTGCCCGGGGACTCCCTCCTCTTCAGCAGCAGCCGTGCCGTGTGCAGTGTCTGCATATTGACGTTGCAGCCAGCGTGCAGCTATACGAACAGTGCAGGCCCCCAGCTGCCTTAATTAGCAGCTTGATGACCTCCCCGGGGCAGCCCGCCTGTGCTGGGAATTAAGGAAGTGAAAGCGCACACACAGCGGGCAGCCAGGGCTGGGCCCCCTTCAGGTCAGGGGCCCCATAGCAGTGGCGTGGCCTGCCTCTAATGAAGGTATTCCACTGCTCTTGTCTTAGCTAATGGCAGCCAGTGAAAGATCACTGACAGAGTTGCCATCCCCTTATGTATACAGGAGAGTCTCAGTGTATATTCAGTGGTGTATAAAACAGTCTCAGTATATCCTATGAGATGTATACAGCAGTCTCACTTTATCTCATGTGATGTATACGGTAGTCTCAGTCATGGTCCTAACTATAATTAGTGCAGGCTTGCAGTCACACCCAGACCCTGGAGTTTAAGAGACCAACAGTCTCTTTGGCCCATATTAGGAAACTTATTGCAGACCCATGATAGTTAGGGGCCCTATTATAGATTTTGCATTGGGTCCCAGAAGCTTCAAGGTACACCATTGGGCTCAGTTTAATCTATGTGATGTATAATGCAGTCTCAGTGAATCCTCATTGACACAGCATCAGACTGCATGACATAATATGTCACTGCTCTGCTCATATACTGTACTAAGCAAAAGTTATAGGCAGCTGTGGAAAAATGTCTGTAAAGTAAGAATGAATTACTTCACTGAACTATCATGGACTAAAAAATAGTAGGTTTGAATGCCGAACTTGACCCCGAACCTGAACCCGGACAACAAATCCCATACAAGTCAATGAGGATGAGAATTTCTGGGCTCTAAAATAGATGTTACTACATCTACATTACTAGCACTAAGGGGGCTACAAATGGAAGTTTAATTGTGGTAAGAGCAAGATAGTTATACATACCGTGATTCCCAGAGGATCACACTGTAGTCAGACTCTTGTCCAGGCCTGCTAATTAAGATTCATCAATATTCAATGCTTGCCCCACCTACTCAGTTTCTGTGATTGGTTTTAGACTGCTACACATGCCCCCAATCTGTGTCCGCTTCTGTGATTGTTACATAGTTACTGTACGTAGTGATGGGCGATCCCGATCTGTAAAGACTGGGGATCGTACTGATTACATAGTGATTGTGTATATGATCCCGATCACAAGCTCGTCTGGGAAGCTCGTGTTACAGATCGGGGAAAGATCGGGTCCAGAATGGCTATTGGGCTGTAAAAAAAAGCACATTATTAAAAAACAACAAATAATACGGAGGAGCGGGCTTACCCTATATAAGCTGCTGGATTGAAATCTTCATCTGGTGGGACCCGCTCGTGATTCAGGGAGAAAGCACAAAAATCAGGAAGAGAAGAAAAGGGCAAATCCGGCAGTAATCTCCAAGTACCAGATTGTGTAGATAAAATGAAACATGCAGTCTTTATTAGGGCAAATTTAAAAATCCAGCCATGGTAACAGTGGCATCCTGGAGGGTCAACCAGAGACTAGTTTTGACACACAAGCCTTCGTCCTGTCTGAATGCCAATGCGCCATTTCCAGGGGCAGCAGCGGACTGCGGGCTGTGGAGAATCTCAGCCCCCAGCTGCCTTGTTTTACCTGACTGGCGGTCAAAATATGGCGGGAGCACACGCATTTTTTTTTAATTATTTTTTTAAATATTGTTTCTTAGCGCCAAGTATAATAATAATGTTTATTATGAACTATATTCTTTATTTTACAGCCCCCCCACCCAATCCCATAACTGTAAAGTCCAAGATGATAGGTGATCGGGCGCAAGATCGTGTTATCTCGATCCCGATCTTTACAAAACGATGGGGTGAGGCTCCCCAATCCCGACCATCTGGAAGATCGCCCATCACTAACTGTAAATAGTTACATAAGTTGAAAGTCCATCTGGTTCAAACTTCACCAATTATATATTTTGTCATTAAATCAATTAATAGTTACATAGGTTGAAAAAAGGCCTAGGAGGTTGAAAAAAGACCTAGGGAGGCAGTCAGTTTGCTGTATTACAGTGTAAAAAGAAATAAAGAAATGATTTTAAAAGATGCCATGGGCTCCCTCCATATTTTGATAGCCATTGAGGGTAAAACAACAGCTACGGGCTGCAGCCACTACCTGTGAGCTTTACCGTGGCTGGATATCAAAATAGAGGGCATCCTACAGCATTTTTTTAAAAATTATTTAACAAAGAAATTTTTTAAAAAAGGTGTAGGGACCATTTTTGAAAACCAGCTATGGTAAAGCAGACAGGTGTGGGCTGGTATTATTAGGATGGGAGGAGCCATGGATATTGCTCCCCTCCCAGCCTAAAAATACCAGCCCGCAACTGCCCAGAGTTGTCACCTCACATTAGATGTGCCAATCCAGGCGCTTTACCCAGCTCATCCTGATTGCCCTGACTGAGTATAGACAAAAGCTAGTTACACTGTATCAGACAGGTCTCTCCCTGGCAAAGATTTAAAAGCAGCTTGGAGTTTCAAGAGAAACACTGTGTGCAGAATTATTAGGCAAATTGTATTTTAGAGGATTTTTTTTTATTATTGATCAACAACTATGTTCTCAATCAACCCAAAAGACTCATAAATATCAAAGCTTAATATTTTTGGAAGTTGGAGTGGTTTTTTTTAGATTTGGCTATCTTAAGAGGATATCTGTTTGAGCAGATAACTATTACTGTGCAGAATTATTAGGCAACTTAATAAAAACCAAATATATTCCCATCTCACTTGTTTATTTTCACCAGGTAAACCAATATAACTGCACAAAATTTATAAATAAACATTTCTGACATGCAAAACCAAAACCCCAAAAAATTAGTGACCAATATAGCCACCTTTCTTTATTGATGACACTCAAAAGCCTACCATCCATAGATTCTGTCAGTTGCTTGATTTGTTTATGATCAACATTGCGTGCAGCAGCCACCACAGCCTCCCAGACTCTGTTCTGAGAGGTGTACATTTTATGAGGGACCACAAGTTCTTTATGGGGTTCAGATCAGGTGAACAAGGGGGTCATGTCATTATTTTTTCATGTTTTAGACCTTTACTGATTAGACATGCTGTGGAGTAGTTGGATGCATGTGATGGAGCATTGTCCTGCATGAAAATCATGTTTTTCTTGAACGATACCGACTTCTTCCTGTATCACTGCTTGAAGACGTTGTCTTCTAGAAACTGGCAGTAGGTCTGGGAGTTGAGCTTCACTCCATCCTCAACCCAAAAAAGATCCAACAAGTTCATCTTTGATGATACCAGCCCATATCAGTACCCCACTTCCACCTTGCTGGCATCTAAGTCAGAGTGGAGCTCTCTGCCCTTTACTAATCCAGCCTCTGTCCCATCCATCTGGCCCAGTCACTCTCATTTCATCACTCCATAAAACCTTTGAAAAATCAGTCTTAAGATATTTCTAGGCCCAGTCTTGACGTTTTAGCTTATGTTTATTGTTCAAAGGTGGTCAAAATATGGCCAAACTGGTGGCAAATGGCATCTTGGTAGCTTCACGCTTGATTTTCCTCAATTCATGGGCAGTTATTTTGCACCTTTTTTTCCCAACATGCTTCTTGCGACCCTGTTGGCTATTTGCCATGAAACGCTTGATTGTTCGGTGATCACGCTTCAAAAGTTTGGCAATTTCAAGACTGCTGCATCCCTCTGCAAGACATCTCACAATTTTGGACTTTTCAGAGCCCGTCAAATCTCTCCATTTTGCCAAAGGAAAGGAAGTTGCCTAATAATTAAGCACACCTTATATAGGGTGTTGATGTCATTACACCACACCCCTCATTATTACAGAGATGTACATCACCTGATTTACTTAATTGGTAGTTGGCTCTCAAGCCTATACAGCTTGGAGTAGGACAACATGTATACAAATTATCATGTGATCAAAATACTCATTACCTAATAATTGTGCACACAGTGTATTCTTCTAACACTTTTATAGAAGCAACAAGAAATCGGCAGCTTTGAGTACTGAGGCAGTGGTCAGCAAAGGAAACTTATTATACGATATGAAATACACGTAATACGTACTTCTCTTCAAAACTGGAAGATGTCTAGCCATCAACTCAGAACTGGCAGCGACCAATGGAACCAAGATAAACCCATACTGTTTAGAATAGTCTAGCTTGAAGTAGTGCTGATGGAAGTATTATGCACCAAAAGCATTACCATCCATGACCAAGCAGTTCAATTTTACATAAAAACATAGACACTGGGATACAGAAAATAACAGCAGATGCTCTTGTGACAGCCCTGGACTATCAGGTCGTCACAGGGTATTGCACAATCTGCCCTTCTATGCAATATCCACCTCCTTCTTGGTTATGGGTCCCCAACTACATAGTGTTGCCTACATCAGCTAATCAAAACCCTAGGTATACTCTGCATCACACCCACCAAACACACCAGTGGACGGCTTGAGTGGAATAGAGTCGCCTACCTGGGGGAGTTGAAGAGGGGAGGTCAGGAGTGTCAGGAGTAGGGAGTTGGAGTTTGGAAGTGAAGGAGGGAAGAGGTCAGGAGCAGGACTCCTAGAAACCTATCTAAGTGTCAGACGGTGGTCTGGGCCTAGAGGAACTGGACTCCCGGTTGCAGCGGATCGTGGCAAGGGGCATGGAACTGTCGAGGAGGACAGCCGGCGGCCTTGCACCATCACCGGACTGGGACCAGGGCATGACGGGGTACGTGGACCCTAGGTCAGGGAGTAGCTTCAGGCAACATGACAATTTACCCAACGAGAATGGAGCCTTCAAGATCCCTTCTCCACCCACTCCAAAATTGGGGTACTAGCGCAACGAGGGGGATAGGACTTACCACTGAAAACGGTCCAGAAAATCCCAAGCATGAACCCTGAGAGCAAGCTCCCACACTTAGCCATAGTGGGGAGCAAGACCCGGCAAGTTCCATACTACTGGGACCAACAGAGAAGTAAATTTAGTGCCAGAAGGCAGGTCACAAATCACCAGGCAGCACCACTGGGGACGGGACCCAAACTAGCTCCCCTCAGCGGCAGCGGTATCCAGAACTTTGGTTTATCCAGTTGTTGGTGTCAACTTAATGGACTGAGTGAGTACGCAGGTGACCCCCTTCACACCCAACGGCACTCCCCCACACTATCACCGAGCCACGGGGTATTCCCCCTACCCGTGGAGGGTCACAACACCTGGCTGCCCCATTCCATCATCCCCGGGTACTTCCAACTGCAGCGGTGGTACTCCTAATTACCACATACCACGGGTGGCATCACAAACTTTACAATCCCCTGTAAATACCTCCTTCATTTGAGTGGCCGCATGATTCTCATGTCCGGAGACCCCTCGAGCCACTGTGGATCTGGATCCGAGCAGCTCGGCTGCTGGCACGCGGGCGGCACATTCTGATAAGTCAAAATTTTACATTTAAAGTAGGCAGTTTGGTTGCTGAAGTGCTGTCAAATTTAAAAAAAAAAATAGTATCTACAACATTGACGCATGCTAGAGGTTTATTTCAAATTTGGTTTCCAAACCTCACAGTCAGAGCTTTCACCGCCCAACCTCACTGTCCAGCCCTGCCCTCTGCACATTCATCGGCTGTCATTAGTCTCCCGATCACTGACCTCTAGCAGAGGACAATATGGGCACATATAATGAAATAATGTGCCCATCCTATAGTAATGCCCCCATCTTGTAATAATGTGAGACATCCTTGTGCCCATCTTGTAGTAATGTGCCCATTCTGTAATATTGTGCCTATCCTGTAGTATTGTGCCCATCCTGCTCATCCTATAGTAATGTCCCCTTTCCTGGTCCTCTACTTACAGTAATGTCCCCTTTCCTGGTCGTCTTCTTGTAGCAATGCTCTATCTTGTAGAATTGTCCCGTATTGGGCCATTCTTCACACACACAAAAAACAAAGACAAATTCTTCTCACCTGCCATAGTTCCCTCAGTGTCCTGTTTGCTTTTTGCAGCCTGCAGTCCCCTTGATTATCACTGCCTTTACAGGAGCCGCCGCTGACAGAGCTTTGTGTCACATGACAGATTCCCGGGCACTGCACAGGGATGAGCTCTCTATACAGCTACTCCAATGATCTGCTGCTGGCCTCTGATTGGCTGGTGGCTGATCATAGAGAAAGCTTGCAATCAGTCATCTGATATAAAGCGCTGACTTTGCAGGCCTTCAGCACAGGCAGCAATCATCAAGGGGGCTGCGGGCCGGCCCGCTGCAAGAAGCATTATGCGGCCTATGGGCAGCATCTTGGAGACCACTGCACTACTGAATGTGTGGGAGGGTGTGGGGGAAGGGGTGTGAGGACTCTGATGCACTTTTCCTGCCCATCAGGGCGGAAATATGAAGTCGCCTGTGATGCTCGTCAACAAGGTCCTGCACCTGTTGATGTGCCATTACAGGAAGCAGCAAAATCCCTGCAGGAGCGATCACATGACTGCTCTGAGCCAAGAAACAGAGGCTGACAGCAGGGCAGGTAGGTAGTTGCTATTTTCTTACCTGCCCATATGTAGCCCAGTAGTGATATGAAAAAATAAGCAAAATAAGCCAGATAACCCCTTTAAGTAAAAGACGGTTCAGAAAGAAACCAGTATCCATGTCCATGTCCCCTCAGCAGAAGAATGCTAGTCTGTACGATAGCCTAATCACAGGTACGGCTTTCGCAATCAAAGTCCACACACCTAACCAGGATCATCGCAAACAATTCCTTCCCCCTTGCTCTGTTGAGGTGGCTGGGGCATGGACCAAAGAAGGACTGAGCTCTTGCCCGTGACTACCGCACCATGCCACCCTACAGTGGCACAAATACAAAATTATATTTTCAGTTTTTGTTTAGATAGATTTTAGGATGTTATTTTATTTAATCTAGATTGTATTGTAAGTGGGGGCTTGGCTGGTTGCTGGAGACAGAGGCTCTCTGTCTCACTCTCACTGTATCCACCCTAGATGCTCACCGGAGACCGTGGACCACACACTGCAGCTCTAAGCCTCCTTGCTCCCGCTCATCACTGAGTGTCAGGAGCGTGCTGCAGCAGCTCTGCTACCTTTTCAGATTAACTGACTCTGGAACTGGGAACAGGATTGAGGCACTGCCTCTTGTTGGTTCCACAAACCGACAGTGATTTTAAGACAAGTGGTTAGGCTAAATGTGTAAGAAGTGGCTGAATGTCTCCATAGATAGATAAATAGTATATATTATATATTAAGCAAATATTGTAAAGAAGTAGAGGCTTAGAACTAGTACAAAGAAAGTCAAATCCTCAGTAAATCACTGAATTTTACAATGACCATGAAACAAGTAGTCTCATGAATTAGATGATTGATTTTTGTTTATTTAATCCTATGTATAACTGGATGTTGCCAGTTGGCTAGTAGAGGTCAGAAAGGACAAGCATAGATTTAATTATTTGGTAGTGGGCTCAACCTTTCCCCCTGGATAATTACTGTACACTCATAGCAAGAACGAAAGGAAGCACATAAGGAAAAGTATATAAAATCAATACGTGTACATATATTCCGTAAGATCTTTTCTGACCCAATGCCCTGGCACATATATGAAGTACAAACACAATACAACAGCAGGAGGACTTGCCTGAAGCACATATTATTACAGGTATGCTAATATGTAATATGCAATTCAAATTTGAATGTATATACAATATGTGTAATTTTATCACTAGCCACCAGGCTTTCAGTTATTGTCAATGTCTCAGCATGTGTGGCTGCTCCAAAAGTTGTTCTATTGTTATTTACCACAATAAAACCAATCTTCCTTTATCAATTGAACAGTAAATATAAAAGTATATATATATATATATATATATATATATATATATATATATATATATATATATATACAGTACAGACCAAACATTTGGACACACCTTCTCATTCAAAGAGTTTTCTTTATTTTCATGACGCTGAAAATTGTAGATTCACATTGAAAGCATCAAAACTATGAATTGACACTTGTGGAATGAAATACTTAACAAAAAAGTGTGAAACAACTGAAAATATGTGTTATATTCTAGGTTCTTCAAAGAAATCACCAGGGCAGCACAGTGGCTCAGTGGTTAGCACTGCAGTCTTGCAGCGCTGGGGTCCGGGGTTTTAATCCCACCAAGGACACCATCTGCAAGGAGTTTGTATGTTCTCCCCGTGTGTGCATGGGTTTCCTCCGGTTTCCTCCCACACTCCAAAAACATACAGATAGGGACCTTAGATTGTGAGCCCCAATTGGGACAGTGTATCCATTGTATGTAAAGCGCTATGGAATCAATAGCACTATATAAATGAATGAATATTTTTATTATTATATTGCTTTGCACACTCTTGGCATTCTCTTGATGAGCTTCAAGAGGTAGTCACCGGAAATGGTCTTCCAACAGTCATGAAGGAGTTCCCAGGGATGCTTAACACTTGTTGGCCCTTTTGCCTTCACTCTAAAGCCTGCTTTACACGGGATGACCGATTGTGCGATTTCACAATCGATCGTACCTGCCCCCGTCATTTTTGCGTCACGTGCAAATCGCTGCCCGTGGCGCACAAACTCGTTTAACCCCCGTCACACGTACTTACCTTCTGGATGACCTCGCTGTGGGCGACGAACGTCCACTTTCTGAAGTAGGAGGGACGTTCGGCATCACAGCGACATCACACAGCCGCCGGCCAATAGAAGCGGAGGGGCGGAGATGAGCGGGACGTAAACATCCCGCCCACCTCCTTCCTTCCGCATAGCCGGCGGGTGCCGCGGGACGGAGGTAAGCTACTGTTCATCGTTCCCGGGGTGTCACATGGAGCGGCGTGTGCTACCCCGGGAACGATGAGCAACCGGCACCATTTTAATTAAACGAGATTATGAAACCGAGCGACGAGTACACGATTCACGATTTGTTTGATTTCTAATCTTAGCTGCTGTTAACCTGGGATTTCTGAGGCTGGTGACTCGGATAAACTTATCCTCCACAGCAGAAGTGACTCTTGGTCTTCCTTTCCAGGGGCGGTCCTCATGTGAGCCAGTTTCTTTGTAGCGTTTGATGATGGTTTTTGCCACTGCACTTAGGGACAATTTCAAAGTTTTCCCAATTTTTCGGACTGACTTACCTTCATTTCTTAAAGTAATGATGGACACTCGTTTTTCTTAGCTGCTTTTTCTTGCCATAATACAAATTCTAACAGTCTATTCAGTAGGCCTATCAGCTGTGTATCCACCAGACTTCTGCACAACACAACTGATGGTCCCAACCCCATTGATAAGGCAAGAAATCCCACTTATTAAACCTGACAGGGCACACCTGTGAAGTGAAAACCATTTCCAGTGACTACCTCTTGAAGCTCATCAAGAGAATGCCAAGAGTGTGCAAAGCAGTAATTAAAGCAAAAGGTGGCTACTTTGAAGAACCTAGAATATATATATTTTCAGTTGTTTCACACCTTTTTGTTAAGTATTTCATTCCACATGTGTTAATTCATAATTTTGATGCCTTCAATGTGAATCTACAATTTTCAGGGTCATGAAAATAAAGAAAACTCTTTGAATGAGAAGGTGTGTACAAACTTTTGGTTCTGTACTGTATATATATATATATATATATATATATACTTAATTTGCCCACTGTGTATATATATATATATATATATATATATATATATATACAGTGGGCAAATTGAGTATTGATACCACTTTTTTAAGTGAATATAATTCTGAAAATGCTATCGTCAATAACAGCCCATCTAATCCACACAGGCAATGAAATAAAACCATAAATGTCCTTAAATTAACGGCCGCTTTACACATGGTGATTTATCGTGCGATCGCACCTGCCCCCATCGTTTGTGCGTTACAGGCAATTTGTTGCCCGTGGTGCACAAAGTCCGTAACCCCCATCACACGTACTTACCTCCCGAATGACCTCGCTGTGGGCGGCGAACATCCTCTTCCTGAAGGGGAAGGGACGTTCGGCGTCACAGTAACGTCACACAGCGGACGGCCAATAGAAGCGGAGGGGCGGAGATGAGCGGGACATAACATCCCGCCCCCCTCCTTCCTTCCGCATTGCCGGCGGCCACAGGTAAGCTGCAGTTCATCGTTCCCGGGGTGTCACACGGAGCGATCTGTGCTGCCTCGGGAACAATGAACAACCGGTACGCAGAATGACGATCGATTTTTTGAAAATGAGCGACGTGTCAACGAGCAACAATAAGGTGAGTATTTTTGCTCGTTCACAGATGCTCCTAGCTGTCACACGCTACGATATGTCAAACGATGCTGGCTGTGCGTCAGTAACGACGTGACCCCGACGACATATCGTTAGATATATCGTAGCGTGCAACGGGCCTTTAGTCATGTGTAATAATGAGAAATGACACCAGGAAAAAGTATTGAACACGCTTGCTGAAATTTATTTAGACCACGCAAGACCCTTTGTTGGTGGTGACAGCTTAAGGATGCCTCCTGGATGGAGTAACTAATCGCATATATTGCTCAAGAGTGATTTTGGTCCAATTATCCACACACTCTTCAATTTTTGAAGGTTCTATGGGCTCCTTCTATGAATTCTGAGCTTTAGTTCCTTCCATAAATTGTCTATAGGATTCAGGTCAGGTAATTGGCTGGGCAATTCTGGCAGCTTTATTTTCTTTCTCTGAAACTAATTGAGAGTTTCCTTAGCTGTGTGTTTGGGATTATTGTTTTACTGAAATCTACACCATGATTTCATCTTCATCATCTTGATAGAAGGCAGCAGTTTTTTATCAAGACTGTCTTGGTATATTTGTCCATTATTCCTTCCTTCAATGATATGAAGTTTACAGTATCGAATGCTGGAAAACTGCCCCATTCCATGATGTTCTCACCTCAGAACTTCACTGTTGGTATGGTGTTTTTGGGGTTTTATGCAGTGCCTTTTGACCTTCAAACATGATGTGTAATGTATTATGGCATCCAAAGAGTTTTCATCTGATCAGACTAAATTCTTCCAGTATTTCACAGGCTTGTCTAAATGTTGTTGAGCAAACTTTAAACGTGTGGAGTATTGCGTGGAGAGAGTGCAAATAGGCAGTGGAGGTTGAGTGCATAAGTTATTGTTTTCTGTGAAATCTGATGATTCCATGTTTTTCTGTAGTTCTTCACAGGGGGTTCTTGGCTCTGGGACAACTCTTCTGTTAATTCTTTTCACTTCTCTGAAATATTGCTGGGATCACCTGGTCATGGTCGGCTTATGATAAAATTATATTCTCTCCACTTCTTGATTATGGCCCCAAAAGTGGTCACTGGAGACTTCAGTAGTTTAGAAATTTTACTGTAACCAATACCATCAATATGTTTTGCACCAATAAGGTTGCAAAGGTCTTTAGACCTCTCACTGGTTTTACCCATCACAAGATGTTTCTTGTGTGGTACCTTGGTAATGAGACACCTTTTTATAAGCCATCAGTTGAACCAGCTGATATTATTTTTCAATAAGTGGCAGAATTACTTTCTAATTGCTGATAGATGTCTGCTGGTATCATGACTTTCATAGCTTTCTAAATCTCTATTCATGTGGTCAATATTTTTTAACTTTGACATTTCTCCTTATCACATATCACTAAATTCATGGACATCTGTGGTTTGATTTGTGGACTGGATGGGTTGTTGCCAACATCCGGAGAGAAAATATATTTACTATTAAAATTGGTGACGTATTTAATATGTACCAATTTCACTATATATATATATATATACAGTATATATATATATATATATATACACACATATATATATATATATATATATATATATATATATATATATATATATATATATATATATACAGTGGTGTTCATAAGTCCTGCATAGGATAAATTGATTTTTCAAGTTTTAAACGTTTTCTGTTGAATATCTTCGATGCTAATATGACATATTATATATGGTTTTGTTCAGAAAACAATTTTGCATTCTCTCCCTGTAATATTTTTAGCTTTTGAAGCAGTTTTGCCTGACATTATTGCAACAATATGGGAATTGAAAGCACAACTAAATATTGTACAGCTTCAGATCCAAAATTAGCCAATCACAGATGAGGTTTTTGTGACAATCATAACCTGGATATGGCAGCCAATCACATTGCATCACATCTGCTGCTTAGTTTGTTTGTTTTATCTGTAGGTCTATCTAGTGAATCATACTGTAGAGCTTTATGATGGGAGCCTTCAGATTTTTGTCAGCGGAGGATCATGTGCGAGTTGTGGTGCTACATGAAGAGGGTTATACTGGCCCCCAGATCGCAAGGAAGGTTGACTGTAATCAGAGGACAGTTGTAAGAATTTTGCAGAAACATAAGCAGCTTGGAATTACCCAGGACAGGCCTAGATCTGGTCGGCCCAGAAAGTCAACTGAAAGGGAGGATAGAGTACTGATAAGAACATCCCTTGCCAATGGAAAGCTCAGCTCTCCTCAGCTTCTGCGAGAACGGCAAGAAAAGTGCAATATTGAGGTAGCAACATCAACTGTTAGGAAGAAATGTTTGGAAGCAGGATTGAGAGGGTGCAAGGCCCGAAAGAAGCCACTGATGACAGCCATACAATGACAAAGGCGAAAACTGTGGGCATTGAAATATTCAAAATGGAGGAAGGAGGAGTGGGAAAAAGTGCTATTTAGTGATGAAAGCACTTTTTGCATTTTAGGAAATGGCAAGTCTTATGTGAGAAGGTTTCCTCATGAAGAGTACAAGCCAGAGTGTTTGAGCTTCTCTGTGAAACATCCGATGAAAGTAATGGTCTGGGGCTGTATAGCAGCCAATGGTGTTGGAAGGCTTCATATTGTGGAGGGTATGGTTAATGCAAAAAAATACATAGACAGCCTTAATAAGAAAATGCTGCCTTCTGCTCAACACCTGTTTTCAGGGGATTATATCTTCCAGGATGATAATGCTCCTTGTCACAGAGCTAAGACAGTAACGGAATGAAAAAAAAAAAAAAAAAGAACAAGGTGGCTACTATTGACCGGCCAGCCCAGTCCCCAGACCTCAATCCAATTGAAAATTTGTGGCACAAGGTATCAATAGAGATATCTAAAAAACAGCCAAGACCAAGAGAGAGTTGATTGAGGATCTGATACAGGCCTGGAACCACATTATCACTCGTGACCATCTGCAGAAGCTCATTCACTCAATGCCACAGAGATGCAAAGGCTGCCAATAAAGTATTAGATGCTAAAGATGACCTCAAAAGGGCCGAATCAGGACTCTGAATTACGTAAAAAAAATAATACATCTTAAAAAGTAAAATTTAAGTCTGTGAACTTGCATTGGAAGTTAATGAACTTAGAAAACTGTTCACCATTCTACACACTGTACTGGTTAAGCTGTAAAAAAAATATCAAAAATGCACATACCATAACAATGTATACACTTGGGACATTCAAAAATGAGTATGGCATACAATGAGGGATTACTAAAACATATATCTTCCACCAGTTTCACTGCAGAGATGCAGAAGTATGAAATATATAGTTTTCTTTATGCCTATGCAGGACTTATGAACACCACTGTATATATATATATATATATATATATATATATATATATATATATATATATATATATTTGTTTTGTTGTGTGAGCTTAGCTGTAAAATATAGCATCTTTTTTCATATACTGAAAGTCTACCACCTTTGTGGATATGCTTCTATTTGCAAATAAGTGGAAAATGCGCCTGAAGAAAGCAGAGTAAATAATTAAAATAAGTGCTAATCAGGCCGCTATTATCTGATAACTGCCTTGGTCTGTCAATCCATGTGCTCAAAGACAAAATGGATGCATTTACACACAGATTTCCACAAAAGAGTTAATTTGCCCACATTCACCATTACTTGTTATTCTTTTTTTAACCGTATTAGTCATTTCACCCAATGACAACAACCATGCTCACATTAATGCATTGTGGATCTGTCAAAGAGAGCATTCTCATACTCACTAGGAATATGGTAGTTTTCTTCATTGAAATATACTACTGAGCGTTTATTTAGGCAGGCTTTGCACGCTGCGACATCGGTAACAATGTGTTACCGATGCTGCAGCGATAGTCCCGCCCCCGTCGCACGTGCAATATCTAGTGAAAGCTGCCGTAGGGATTATTATCGTGCAACGTCCCTCTGGCCGGCGACCCGCCTCCTTCCTAAGGGGGCGGGTCATGCGGCGTCACAGCGACGTCACACGGCAGGCGGCCAATTGAAGTGGAGGGGCAGAGATGAGCAGGATGTAAACATCCCGCCCACCTCCGTCCTTCTCATTGCAGCCGGGAGGCAGGTAAGGTGATATTCCTCGCTCCTGCGGCTTTACACACAGCGATGTGTGCTGCCGCAGGAGCGAGGAACAACATCGCACCTGTCGCTGCACCGGCATTATGGAAATGTCGGAGGCTGCAGCGATGATACGATAACGACGCTTTTGCGCTCGTTCATCGTATCAAAAAGGATTTACACGTTGCGATATCGACTGCGACGCCGAATGTGCGTCACTTTCGATTTGACCCCATCGACATCGCACGTGCAATGTCGCAACGTGCAAAGCCGCCCTTAGAGTCAGTATTAGGAATCAATTACCCTGCTCCAAAGTTTAGACTTAGAAATAGAATTAAAAACCTTTTCATTATGTTTCTGCACAAGAAAAAACTTAAGAACAAGGACTAAAGTAGAAAAGACATACTTTTGGGTCACAATTGTGGAGGGGTTATTTGTATATCAGCAACTCAGACATAGTGGGAGAATTAAAGGGTTGTCCGCTACTTGGACAACTGCATTTCAATCCCTATGCTTCCCCAAAGTAAAATAATAACACTGACAGTATACTCACCTCTGGTGCCATTGCAGTAATGTTGATATAGAACATAATTTTTACTTCAGAGCACCGTCCCACACGGTTGAGCCGGGCTTACTCTATATTGGATTGCAGTAATGTTGGCACCTGCTTTCCTGAGGATGACGTGACAATGTTATGTCATGCAATCTTCAGGCCAATCATTGCTGGCTTCACCGTCTTCTTCTTGGCTGCTCTCTCACTTTCTCCAGATGTCTGATTTGTCCGAAGGAAGGAACAGTGAAGCCAGCCCTGATTTTCCGCAGGGATTGCATGACATAACATTGCCATGCAATCCCCGGGAGAACAGGCGATGGCATTCCTGCAACGGCTTCGGTTGTGATGGTGAGTATATGTGTTATTATTTTACTGTGCGGAAACATAAGGATTGAGAAAGGGTTGACCAAGTAGTGGATAACCCTATTAACTGTTTTACTTGCATCATAAAGCAATCATTAGTTTTCATTATCAACAAATCGGAGGATTACAAGAAAAAATTGACATATAGGAAAACTGAGAGCTGGTTAGGTAAGGTATAGTTTACTGATACTACACCCAGATCATCAAGCTGTCACCGTTATCATAGTACCATCTTCTGTCAGCTCAAAACAAGTGAAGTCTATTCCAACATTATCTTGCTGCACTCCTCTGAAGTGAATATGTGCTGAGTTGCCGAACACAAGATCGACCACTTCTTCAGTGATCAACTGTGGTATCACTAGCATCTGTAATCTGGCGCTCTAGCCCCAAACCTCTTGCTCGGAATTCAAAATCTCCATTGACATTGAACTGTGTCAACTCAGTATCAACATTAGACCAATACCTTTCAATCCCGTCGTCAAAAAAGGACTACCTGCCCAATCACTCTATGTCTTGTAGGCCACAGACTGTTGTATGCCTGGAGTTTACAATACATACGTATCCCCTCACAGGTGGGGATAATATATGTCTTTAAAAAAAAATAAAAAAAAAATAAAAAAATAAAATTAGTTTTGTCTCATTAATAGTAATACTAGTAAACGGATCTCAATTAATTGCACTTTTATAAATAGTCAGTAGGTTGGTATAATTCCGAATACAAAATACTAATCATAATTATTATCTTCATTCTATATAACTGTATATGAGTTAATATGGCACATATCACTATATCTAAGTGTCCTATGCTGAGCTGTTATATATACTTTGTTCCTATTTAGCAGCAAGCTTTAGCAAAGAATTTTTTTATCTGATATGAGCATGCATTGACTGCTGACAGAACTTCATTGTGTATTCCCTAAATGGTTCATTTTGTTTTCCTAAACTTCTGAAACACTCGATCCATTGAATTTCTCCAAGACAGCATCGATTTTATCCTTTCTTTTCTTTTTCTTTCTTCCTTCCCCTTCTTCTTCTAAACTACACCTTGTTATCTTTTCTTTGGTAATTGGCGACTCGTAATGACTTTGGCAATTTAGCGTGTTCTTGTAGACACTTTCCCTCATTCCCCCTGATAGCTGAAGTCAGGAGAGAGGGCTTGTCTGTCAATCTCTACAGCCTGTCAACGCCTTTGATTGACAGCTCCTACTGCCTCAATGGAGACTACATTCCAAGCCCATTTCTGTTCTGTGTATTTCTGTTTTTTTTTAATTCTATTTTTCTCTTTTCTCTCTTCTACGATAATACTAGAGGGGGTATGCAGTTCACTTTATAATCTGCATTTAAATCCAGCTTGATACAAGGCCATTCTCTACGAAATGATCACAACGTCTTGTTAGTTTGCATTGAGAAAAACCCTAGAGGTTTTCTTAAGCTATGATTCCATTGTCAGTTAGTGACCTCCACAAGCACCTAAGCTCTCATCTCCAGCCCCCAAATCCCCATTAATTTCACTGAGAAAAACACAACATTCTTGTCCACGAGTCCTTGAACAAGGCATTGAACCAAAATACTATCTGTGTCGTCCATTAATTTTTTTGTGCTTTATTTTTCTTTAGTTAGAAAATCTGAGCAGTTAACAATGCAGCAAATTGGTCTCATGATGGCAGAGATGCTAATATTAACGATACCAGTCATTTCCATTGCCAAATCATCCCTGCTTATCAGTCATATGCTGCAGATTATGTGCAGTAAAATGCTTTGGAGAAAAGATACTTTAATAGATTCTTTTCTAAAAGTGATTATTTTATGTAATGGAATTAGTGTTGCTCAAAGTAGAAAGTATATACGAAAAATGTATACAAGAGAATGGAATTTCTCATCTCTACGCCCGTTGTCTAATATTACAAAATTGCATAATTTGTCACAATGGGGCATTTGCTGAAATAAAAATGTAACATTTGTCCTTTTTTAATTGTACTAAAATGTGGGCAGACTTAAAAAGGGGCAAAGCCAACTGCTGATCAACAAATTTATTACGCTGTATGCTAGAAAATTGCTATAAGATGTGGCAAATTTATAAATAACATGTCGCTCTAAATAACTGGGGCTCACCCTAAAGGTACGGTTCCACTTGCGCATAGCTTGTGATGTGAGAGCATCAGAAGTGATATGCTAATGACCCTCTGCTTTGAGCGTCATGCGACTATGATGCGATCTTGTGATCGGATCACAGCTGCAGAGAAGAGGGAGGGCGCATTTTCTCCCTCTCCTCCCCAGTCTGTCTCTGCGTACATTGCACTGCAGTCGGATGACATGCAAGTGCAGTGTGATGTTTCACACGCTCCCATAGACTTGTATGGGGGTGCATGAGCTGAGACTTGCTGCCAAAAGCAGCATGCTACGATTCATTTCTCAGGCCGATATGGCATGAGAAATCAGTCGCAGATGGACAATGCGCTATAATTTTGCACTGGTGCGAGTGCAGTCTGATGTTTTATCAGATTGCACTCATCCATGCAAAACGCAAACCGACCCCTAATTCAGGAGGCTTTCTGGTTAAGATTGGCATATGGATAATCCATCTTGATCAATTCCCCCGCAATACTACTGATCGTTCTCTTTTAGTGTACTACCCATTAAAGGGAATGAGTAATCACAAAAAGGCATACTGATTAATATATGGGCTTTATGGTTGACCTAATTTTTTTTAAATCTTTATTTTTATTTTGAATGTTTAATATCACTATATTTCCCATGAACACTGAAATATAGCAATTTTCATTCTGGACACTGTGACTAATATCAGGCTGTCCCTTAACTCATGCCCTAATGTATCTACCTACTTAAAAGCATACTTTGTATATATCATGTTTGAAAATTAGTAGTACATGTGAAGTTATAAAACTACAATAGCTTATTAGAGGAAAGTGCTAGCTTGTAGTCCCCTTTTTCCTCAACCTCTTCATGACCTTTGATGTATAATTATGTCAAAAGTAATGTCCCTGCCTTTGATGCAGGTTCACATATAGAGCCTTCATGTTTTTCTGCCCAGGTCGGCTGACCTGATCAACCATCATGCGCTTCTAACAGCCGAGAATGGATCAGAGATCTACTCGCTGCTGTTAACCAGTGAAACCTGCGGTTAATTTCTGACAGCGGCAGGGGGGTGCATCATTGCCTGCTTCTGTCCGCACATGTGTGAGGGGATCGCAGGGCACTGATGAGTTGTCATGACAGCCAGGAGTCAACTGATGAGCCCTTGTGTCTGTCATGATGGTCTTCCTGTGAACACTGGAGCTGGTGTTCATAGGACAACATGATTTCTACTGTAAAGAGCAGTGTTGATGCACAAGCGATCAGATCACAGCCTTAAGTACCCTGGACTACTAAATACAATAAAAAGTGAAAACAAAAAGTTTTTTAAAAACACAATAAAATTAAAAACACAAGCTCAAACCCCTCTTTTACCGCATTTAACATAAATAAAAAAAATACACATAATTGATATAGTCGCATTCAAAAATGTCTGATCAATCAGAATAAATAATAAATGAATCCAATCAGTAAACCGCGTAATGGGAAGAAACATCAAAATGCCAAAATTACTTTTTTTGGCTGCCGCAACATTGTAATAAAATACAATAACAGGTGATGAAAACATCACATCTACACCAAAATGGTATCAGTTTGAGGAGCAAAAAGTAAGCCATCACCGAGCCCCAGATCCCAAAAAATAAAAACATTACTGTTCTCAAAAAATTTCACCAAAAGCAAAGTTTTTATTTGACAAATTTCTGGGGGTTTTTTCCTATCACTTAAATGAAAAAAAAAAAAGAAAAAAAACTATACATGATTGGTTTCTGCAAACTCATACTGACCTAGAAGATGATACCTCTGGGTCAATTTTACCATAAAGTGAACATGGTAAAATAAAAAATAAATAAATAAATTAAAAAAAAAATGGAAGTGCACTTTTTTTGTAATTTCCTCTCAACTGGATTATTTTTCCTGTTTTCCAGTGCACTACATGGGTACAATGTATTAAAAAATACAACTAGTCTCACAAAAAGCCCTCATATGGCTATATGGATGGAAAAATAAAAAAAATAAATGGCTCTTGGAAGAAGGGAAGGAAAATACAAAAACGAAAATATGGTATCGTCATAAAGGGGTTAATGTGACACTTTCTAGAAAAGTTCAGAAACAGTCTAAAGAATCCACGGAAAGGGAAGGTGGATCATCTTACAGTCTGGACTTATACTGTGAGAGTGAGTGGACAGCTCAGTGGCTTGGACACAATGTTCTTGAATACGCTACAATTGTGTTGTCTAAAGCGGGCTTTACACGCTACGATATATCTTACGATTTGTTGTTGGGATGACATATCGTAGCGTGTAACACAAATGAGCGACTGTGAACGAGCAAAAATACTCACCTTATCATTACTCGTTGACACGTCGCTCATTTTCAGAAAATCGAACGTCCTTCTGTGCTCCGGTTGTTCATTGTTCCCAAGGCAGCACACATCGCTCCATGTGACACCCCAGGAACGATGAACTGCAGCTTACCTGCGGCCACCTGCAATGCGGAAGGAAGGAGGTGGGCGGGATGTTACGTCCCGCTCATCTCCGTCCCTCCTCGTCTTTTGGCTGGCGGTTGTGTAACGTCGCTGTGACGCCGAACGGCCCTCCCCCTTTAGGAAGAGGATGTTCGCCGCCCACATCGAGGTCGTTCGGGAGGTAAGTACGTGTGACGGGGGTTACTGACTTTGTGCGACACGGGCAACAAATTGCCCGTGCCGCACAAGCGATGGGGGCGGGTGCGATCGCACATGTGATCGCACATGAAATCGACGCATGTAAAGCAGCCTTTAGGGGAAAACTTTTCTCCTTGCGGAGACCTGACAAACCAGTCTGGCTGCCAAATTGTCTCTTCAGGGAGGAAGGAGACAAACTCTAGCGCCACCTATTGGAAGTAGCAATCCTATAATTCAAGTGACCATTTAACGAGCCTTTTCATATGACTTAGGATTTATACCAGATCAGTACCCCAATTTGCAGACTCTGTGTTTAGGGGTAATTGCCCCTCATCAGTGCAAAGTATGAGATCTGATCTAGCTTATGATAGTTTGACAGGTTTTTTTTGTAGATGAGTAAAATTGTAAGAAATTTTTGACACCAAAATCATTAAGGTATAAATAAAAATAATAAAAAAGTTTACCTGTCACTCATGGGGTGTCCGTTTTCACTGACAGTTGGAGAACATGCAGAAAATGCTCTATAATGACAGAATTAGCATTACTAACCAGTTAAAATTCCCTGGAACTCCAGCACCACCTCCCAGTATACAAGACTACATTAGTGATAGTTTACCTACTTGTCACGGGTGCTACCAGTCACTAGGCTCAGTGATTTCATGCTGTCTCCATTGGCATCCCTGCCCAGCCCAATAATTGGTGGTCATATATTGTAGACTGGATGTCACTCTTAGAACACTCCATAGAAAACCCAGTTGGAACCAAAGTAGAGGTGGCTCTGGAGTGGTGATGATTGTAACAAGTAAGTAATGGCTTATTTTATTATTTTTAAGTATTGCCTGCCTTACTTTCAATGTTCTTTAAAAATGGGCAGCTCCTTCACTCATGTCACTGTTTTAGAAACCGTATTTTCGCAATTCCTTATTGTAATAGTTCTACTAAGAAGGCGACAATCTGCTGATGTAATTGCAAAATTAAGTATCAAACAGTACTTAAAGCATTAGTGCAGCACTTTTTTATTTCATAGCTGGAGTGGTGCTTTAAATCTAAGTCCCCTATCCCTAATCTCACATTCACCCTCTGGCATCTTCATCTGTTTTTGGTTTACTCCCATTGGTCTTCAGTAATCTGTGCAAACAGCTTCAGTATTTCATAGAGCACGCCGGAGATCACAACTCAAAACATGTCTGTGAGAGCCTCAATCTGGCTCTCCAAGACTTGTATTGAGAGCATTTGATGTACTGTAACTTCTGAGTTCTGGCCAGTCAAAAGTTAGTCAGAAGATGGGGGAATGGGATTGAAGTGATGCTAAAAAATGTGAAAACTCCAGAGGGTAAGTATAAGGCTGGTGTCACACTTGCGAGTGCCTTACGTGTAACTCGTGCGAGTCTCACATCGCATCACCTGGCACGGCCACACACTCTTTGGACAGGAGTGTCTCAGCTGCATAGAGATACATGCAACCGACCTGCTCCTGTCAGAAGAGTGTGTGGACGTGCCGGGTGATGCGGTGTGAGACTCGCGCGAGATATGCACGAGACACTCACAAGTGTGACACCAGCCTAAGGCCTGTTTCACACATCAGTGAAAAACACAGACGTTTTTCCCTGATATGTTATATAACACTTATGTCTCTCCATGTGCCATTATTCACAGCACATGTAGGTCATCCATGTGCTATCTGCGAGCCATGTCCGTCATTCGTGATTGCACATGGACGTATACTCACCTGTCCCCACTCCTGCTGTTCGTAGTGCTGAACTCTTCGGCTCTGCTGTATATCTGGCCGCTGCTGCAGCTACTTACGGGTCGCGGTGTCGTACATAACTGAATATGCATCACAGTAATTAGCCGGCTCTGAAGCAGGGGCCTGAGACAGCGTCGCTGAAGAAGGTGAGTATAAAATGCTTTTTATTTTCAATGTACATGTTTTTCTGGTACGTGCTTCATGGATCACACCATAGTGTGGTCCGTGGCACATCAGTGATGCCAGAAAAAAACGGACATAAGCTTTCTAAATACCTAAATATTATACTTTATTCATGTGGTCCAGACAAGAAGCCATTAGTTAGTCAATGTAGTTATTGACAAGCCCATATATTCTGCAATATATTCTAAGACTATCTGATTTGAATGAGATTTTTCCTGTGTCAACAAAGCCTAAAACTATGACAAAAAAGGTAAAAAAGTAGTTATTAAAAAATAACATAAATGTAAAGGGTACTTAAATACTCTTGCAAATATGGAAAATAATATTCCTATTGAGTCTCTGCTTACGTGGCCACGTAAAGTTTACATTGTGTCATACTAGAATAAAAAGCTATACGCTGGGATAAATGACATGACTCCCAGCTAATACGCTGTAATAAATAAAGTGTTACTGTTGTCATTCTCCATCACGCAGTATATGGCGGTGACAACACTGCGTTGTTATATTAATTGGGATTGATTTACATTAAGATTCCTGATTTTAGAAATTATCCTGCCAGTTGCATCAGTCAAATCTTACTCGGAGGTGCATCGCTAAATGCTTTTAATGCATTTCAATTGTCTTTATAATCAGGGATACGAGGTAAAGTGGAAACCAAATGTAGAAACTAAAGCATTTCAGGGGATTGTATTTCTCAAAGCAGAGCTTCCAATTACATCCGACACTCTTTGCGAAGGTACATAGCAAATAAAAATGCTAATAATAGAGGCAGATGATGAGTGTGCGAGTTTTTTAAATTTATATCTCAAATTTGAAGCCGACCTGCTTGCTCTTAAGTGAAACACCTACTAATCATACTTTCAGCAAGGGATCCCCACGCTGACATTTTAATTATGGCACCATTCTTTTCCCGGCTTGCTGTTTTAATAAAGAGCCTTTCTGTTGCTTTAAATCTAAAATTAATTAAGTCAATGTACTCCTTGGTAGCATATGGATCATAGACAATGGACAAGAATGATACCAGAAAATATAGTGTACGTAAGGAAGTTGTTTGACAAGGAAATGACAATAAGTCTGCCAGAGAAAACGTTTCTTTCAGGGAATGTGTTCCTATCGCAGAGGTTTGCTGATTTGTAAGGATATTACGGCAAGAAGCAAATTGACATAAAACAAGCTGGCATTTTTTTTTTCTTATGTTTTCTTTCAGACTGACAAAAAAATTCTTCATCCCAGCAAATGACGGAAATAAGTTAATCTGATTTAGGAAAAATATTAACAGCAAAGCAATTAGAGCGTACAGTATGTGTCAGCGCCCAAGAGATGGATCAGAAAGCAGAAGGGAGATATCCTACCTCATCCAGTTGTAAGGGTGGCTAGCGGGGACTGTGATAGTCGTCTTCACAGGGGTTACTAGGCCGCAGCGCAGCCGGACATTAACCCCCTCGAACTCCGGTCGCCACTCCAGTACTACACAGTTCATTCACCAGCTTATCCTCTGAGTCAATAAACTGGACACAGAGTATTTTTTCCAACTTTGCATCTTTACTGGGTAACTTCGGTACAGCATCATCAGCTTTATCTCGCATCCTGAGGCACCGCTTCTGACCCCAGCAGAATTCCCTTTGGTCTTCACTACTTCTTGTAATTTCATGGCTGACTGCTCTCCTGGTACCTGGGACTCAGTAAGCTCCAATAGGCCCCTCATCCGCTGCACTGCCTTTGCCATTTGCGGCAAGCTTACTTTCTGCTTCCACTTTGGCTTAT
Organism: Anomaloglossus baeobatrachus; assembly: GCF_048569485.1. Classification (NCBI taxonomy): domain Eukaryota; kingdom Metazoa; phylum Chordata; class Amphibia; order Anura; family Aromobatidae; genus Anomaloglossus; species Anomaloglossus baeobatrachus. Next base: position 394,082,645 of record NC_134354.1, on the reverse strand, counting down.
ATGGGCACACTGACCGGCAACTTGCAGCGAGGTGAATCGTTAGGAAAGCTCTTCCAGGGTACAGCGGCCACTCCCATTGTTCAGACTACTTCCCCAGTGGGATTTGCACTTATTCTTCAGACCTGCTGCGAGATTGATTCTGAGGACCAGCACCAATCAATGTCTTTGGGGCTATCTCGCACTTGCTCCTTCCTGTGGACTCTTTTACCCTCTTCCTCCTGTCTGGCCCTTTTATAACCTGCCAACTCTCCTATAACTAACCCCTTCTTAACCTAAGAGCCCAGGTAAGCGGTCATCAGGCCAGGCTGCCACCTAGTGGCCCCATAACAACGTGACAATTCTATTAAACATAATTACACATAGTTATATCACCTCTGCGGGGGTGGCTGAGCCTCTAAACCCTACACAATAATATTAAAAATTGAGAGCCCTCAGTGGTTGATACCTTTTAATGGCTAACTGAAAAGATGACAAAT